>NC_035168.2:5457876-5768587 GCF_001659605.2 Manihot esculenta | reverse complement strand
AACTAGTGCACCATACATGTCCTTAGTTCACTAATAGACATGTCCTTAGGTCACTAATAGACTTTAATGTGTAATAATAATAACTTAACAACAGCACAACTACAAAGACAAAATATGACTAGGAGAGAGACAAGTAAAAACAAGATCAGACATTTCAATGGGTAAAATATCATTCAGTAGATAATGAATAATTTCAGAAATCACTTGCTGTCTACCAGAAATTAATATTCTTACATTGGAATCGGCTGTGAAGTTAAAATACTGAAATAAGATTGCCAATACCAAGAAGACTATCCCAACAACAATACCCAACGATTCAGGCCTGCAAAACATAGAGCCAAAACTATTATGGAAATTTCTATAAATGAAATGGATGGGTAGAAAAAAAAATAATAAAAAGGATATAATCGTTGCCTGAGCATAATCTCTTCCTAATGATATTCTCGATTATCTCCAGAGAAACTTTTCTTTAAAGGTTATCTCTAATGGTGTACACACCACAGAAAAACACAAGCTCATAATGAACTTTTTGCACTTGTAGGAAAGCGCCCATTCACTAAAAAGCTAAAAACAAAAGCATAAAAAAAGTGTACTTCGAAACTTGGGAATCTTCCAGCTTATGATCGTCATTGTATTGTTTATATAACATATCAATGCAGAGAAGCAAGAAAAAGAACACAATTTTTTTTTTAAAGAATATAAACCAGGAGCTATTTACTTGAAAAACAATATAACCAACTGGGAATAAAATTTCCATAGATCAGCATAACATATCACTGGGTGTAGCAGTTATATTGCCAGTAAAATTAAAAGATAAAAAAGGTAGAAACAAGGATCAAATAATATTCTCTCATTGGAACCCATTAGTAACTTGTTTGCCCCTCAAATAAAATCAAACTACATGGACGAATTAAAAGTTGCTAATCAAATTTAGCATCCAACGTAAAAGCTGAGGTTGCATTTGCACTCAACAAGTGGAATTAAAACTGCGAATGCAAATCATGCATACCTCTTGATTTCAATGACACACCCAATTCACAAATTGTACCAATTGTAAACCCGATATAAAATCAAAATTCAATACACACCCAGAAAACCAAATTCAACAATCAAACAGAAACCAATAATTAGCAAGAAAACTCACACTTTAACGGTACCCTGAGGGGTACCCTTCTTGTTAATATCATAACCAAAAAGATTCCTCCTCAAAACGTATCGAGAAGCCACAGGAATCATCTTAACAGTCAAGAAGAATCCTGCAAGGCTAAGGATAGCATTGATAAGGATTGATCTTTTGAGGTCATCCTGGATCTTGTAGTGGTAGAAGAGCAAATAAAAGTAAGGAGCGAGAAGCAAGAGAGCGAGCTTGAAAATGAAGGCAGATTTTGGAGGAGCAATTGGCGGGTCAGTAGATTCTTGGGGTTTGTGATTGGTTTTTTCAGCGGTAGAGAGTGATTTCTCGTTGCTTGTCTCTGTGCTTGCTGAGGCTCTCTTGCGAGCTGCCATGCCTCGCTCGAAGCTCTCTGTTTTTTTTTCCGTGTGTGTTTCGAAGTTGAGCTCTTGCTCCGTTTAATTTTGGTGAAAATCTGGGCCTTCGCAACTTTCATTTATCTTTCCATAGGCGTCACTGAAGCTAATGAAATCTTGCCACGTTGGCAACCGTATGGAGACTGGGACCCACTAAGAACTTGCCATGTTGGAAAGATAATAGTAGTATTCGGCCATGCTCATGCTCTCTCTTCTTTCAGAGAGAAAAGGGAAGTGAGTAAGCGGTCAAGAGAATTCTGCTCCGGCGATGGGTGTCCGTGGTTTACTTATATAGTTTTGTCTAGATTTAAGATGTTTTTTGTAAGGTGAAATTGCAGATTTAGGGTTATTTTCTGTTTTTTTTTTTTTTTTTTTTTTAATCTTTGCCCCTCTTACGATGGATAATAGCGGCTAAGATAAGGGTTTTGTTAAGTTTATTTTAGTTCAAAATGAGATTTTTTTAGACCTATATATATAGAAAGCTGCATCGCAATACATATCATTAGAAATGGTCTTTGCATCTTTGCCATTGGCAAATCGAGGCCACATTGCTACATTCATTGAGTAATGCTTTTGCGAGAACTCTATCGCATCTATCATCTAACGGTGGTTCAATATAATTTTCGTAGGATCTATCTAAGTCTTTTGGTTTTTATTGGTATTTGATTTTAATGGTTATTGCATGCATGTCTTATTTTCTGGTGTTTTTTTTCAGATTTCTCAATATCATCGGTATACTTTTTTGGTGATTTTTAGTGGACGATGCCAAAAATTACCTATTTGATGTAATCCTTAATTATAATTCTACTGTGTCGGCCTATTGTTATTACTTTTTTTTATTTTACTCTGCTCACCCTCGGTGGTGTTGGTTAGTCGGTGTTCAGATGATGCTTTAACAATGTCAAGAATATTTAGTTTGTTTGTTTTCAATGTTGACTTTTAGTTTAATTTAAAGTTGGTTTGATTTTTTTTTTTTTAGTGATTCGATTTAAGTTTATTTGTATGTTTGTTTAATTTTCTTTATTGGACTTTAGTATTTTCTACAAGCCTCTCTTTGAACTTATCCTTATAGGCATTTGGAAATGCAATCTCATATTTGTATATAAAAAAACAAATCTCTCTTCTTTTCTTTCAAAATATATAATTTGTGTTTCAATCTTTATATTTTTTCTTTTTTAAATAAAAATCGGGAATTGGGAAAGTAGAATCCGAAATCTTTCATATTTATTCAGATATATTTAATCACCAGACTAAGTGTATGTGAGTGCGTCTCGATTTTTATATTAAAAGGTAGTTAATACACTGGCTTTTATAAAAGTATAATTATTTAATTTTATGTATGAACATAACTTATTTACTCTCTAAATTTTTATGTGTTAAATAGTTAAACTTTATAAAGGTAAAGGGCTTAGTCATTATATTTTATAAATTTATTATTAATTTCTCTAATATTTTATTTTTTAATTTTAAAAGTATATTAAAATATGTTTGTGATTTTAAAAAATTATTGAAATGTGATTCTTATTAATTACAACTGTTGAGAAACCATTTAAGTTGTTTATAGATGTAGAAAATGGTAATTGTAAAAATATAAAAGGGAAATTCTCTCTTTTTACACAAAAGGATTTAATGCGTTTGAAAAAATTATACATTAATTAGTTAATTTTTTTATATTATAAAGATTAAATAATAATTTTTAATTTTTTTAAAGAGAAAAATAGTTTTTATAAAATATATGTTTATTTTTTGTTTAAAAATAAATGAAATTAACTCACATTCAAGTTGAATATAATCATTTAAATCGGAAATTTATACTTTCAAAAAATTCACAAGAAAAGGAATTATAATATGCTTATGGGAATGAATGAATAAGTGGATATTTTTAAAATAACTGAAAAAAACATTTTTAATTTTTATAATATTTTAATATTAAAATTTTAACATCATCAAGCTAAACAATTAAAAAACACATTACCAATTTCACAGTAAAATACGAGAAAAAGAAAAAATGATACGATTTTTATTAAGAATTATAATCTGAATTAAATATTCAGTTTTTTAATTTTTAAAAATGATATTTAGATATAAATTTTAATAAAAAACTAAATAATTTTAATATGATTTCGATATAATTTTATGAAATATAATTATTCAATATTTAAATTTAATAATTATTTAATTTTTAAAAATTTTAAAATATAGATAAGTCGTATATGCATTTAAAAGTAAAAATTAGTTATATTTTTATAAAAATCGATATTAAAAATTAACTACAAAAATATCAAATGTATGATGGTGAGAAGTCATAGACGGATTAAATAATAATCAACATTTCAAATTTTAATTAAAATTCTATGTATCATGAATGGGGGAAAGATACAATCACACAGTGCCCCCATAATTTTTGTAGGAGTTGAATTGGCAGGATTTCCAATAACAAACCAAAGGCAATCAGCCAAGGCATCTAGAGAAGTACCAAGAAGTCCAAGAAATCACCATGATGGAATCAGAATCCTGCTTAACACTTCCCTCTCTTTTAGCTAAACACTAGAGAGCACCACCACTGCAGCCTGTAGCTATGCTACTGTCAATCCCTCAGCATCTTCTTCCCAATGTTTCAAATGCTTAATCCTGTCTAAATCTATAGAAGGGAATGGTGATTTCAAGCAAGCCAAGGCAGCTATGGATGCAATGTTAGCATATCTCTACATCAATATCTTCCTGGCCAGGAGGAGATTGAGGTGGAACAGCTGAGGGAAAAGAACCATTATCACTTATCTGCAATACCCTTCTTGCAGTTGCCTGAGAATCTCCATTTTCACCAATCTTTCCTGAAGAAACAACTCCAGATTTAGCTGATTTTCCAGAATTACTCTTCTCAACTGAAGGAAAGATCTCTGTTTGATTCGTTTGTGCCCTCACTATGACATCTCTGAACAAGCCAGATTCTCTGAGTCCTTGGATAATGACCTGTGAATATTAGATTAAGAAAGGGTTAAGGAGAGAAGCAGAGGGACTCTGCACAAATACAAAGCAATTAAACTCACCATGGGAGCATAAATTCGAGTCAAGATACCATTTCTCATGAGCTTAAGTTTCAGTGAATTTTCAGTCCATACAACATGTTCTCGGTACCTAATATAATGAGAATCATATGAGTGGCAGCATTGGAGATTTGATGTTAGTTCATTGTAACTACAGAATAAACTATCATCATACTTGATAGCAACAAAACCCACATAATCATTATGCTTATGGCCAGAGAACAAAAATCTTAATCCTCCGTTTGGAAAGAGGTAGAGGAAAGTATATTTTTTTTAAAGAATGGTTTATCATGATTTTTTAAATTTTAATAATTTTTTATTATTTGAAAGGAAAAAAAGGTTATTGAAAGTTTTTTAAGAGAAAACTTTGTCAATCTAATAATTTAGTGAGTTAAAATTGAAGAGTTTTGAAGATTTTAAAAAATTTTATTTTAAAAAACTATACCCTCTCCCTAAACACAGGTTCAAGGTTTTTTTTTTTCAAAATAATTTATTTCCTTAAGTAATTCCTTCTCAAGTAAAGGATAAGACTGTGTTTGGAAGAGAGTTTTAGGAGTAAGGAAGGCAAGCTTTTTGCAGGTATCAAAGGTTTTAAAAATTTCACTTTTTTCACCCACCAAATTGGAATGTATGGAAATTTTGGATACTTTTAACTCTCGTTTATTTTATAAAAGGAAAAATTATTATTCAATTTATGTGATATTGAGAAATTTATTAGTTAATTAATTAATTTTAAAATATATATTAAAATTTTCATGAGATTTTAAGAAAATCTACTTAATAATTAAAATTAACAGAAATACTAATTAGTAAATTTTTTAAAATTTTAGAAACGTTAATATATTTTACAAAATTTAAAAATCAACTAATACATTAATGAGATATATATATATATATATATATATATATATATATATATATATATACAATGGAATTACCATTGAAGCATTTCCTCTTCTGTTGCAGTTGAAGCAATTATGAATGCCTGCTCAGGTCATAGAAGGAAAAGGTGAATGAGCCAAATAATTCAATTATGTCTTTCCATGCAATGTTCTTATTGTGTGTTTAATATTTGACCATATAAACTCATAACTAAGTTTGAATATTAGTAAATAAAAGAATAAAAAAATAATAAATAAATACTATAGTAACTCTTGTTTTAGAGTTTTTTTTTTTAAATTATTTGAATTTTGAAACTTTCAAGCTAATTTTAATATTTTGCCCGTTATCCAAACTATCTAATTTTGAGTGCATATTATGCCATGACTATTCGTTTGCGCAAATGTTTTTTTTTAGGCTGTGGTGATTGTGGAGATGAAGAAATGGCAATGTATTTTGTAATGTGACCTGCTCCTTATACCAGCAACTTTTCTGTTTTAATTTCCAGCTTGCACAAAATTTGAAGGTATGGTGTTCCCCTAGAGATCGCACCCACAATGGTGCTCGGATAATTATCAATATTGCATGGCAGTCTTTTATCAGTTTGGATTAAGCTCAATACAAATTGTGCATCTAAAGAAAATCCAAGTGATAGTGACACAAAGAGTGTTTTGCATGATTAGTGTGGGTCTAGTTGAAAGCCTTCGGTGTTCGCCTAAGCACCTGCTCGTCGATAAGTGCTGAACTTCATGCAGTTATGTTTTCCCTTTAATTAGTTTGGAATATGGGGATTCAACATCTTATCGTGAAAATGAATTCTAAAACAGAGTTTACTCTTATGAAAGATAACAACGATACTAATTTGAAACATGTGAATGTTTTGTTATAGTGTTGCCAACTAATTCAGTTAAATTGGTAGATATCGTTCACTCATATATATCGAAAGGTTAACCATATTGCAGATATAATAGCTAATTTAGCCGTATTTTCTTCTAATGGTCTTCAACTATTTGATCGTTCTCCTGGATCTATTGGAGGTTCGGTGAAATGTGATTTGCAGAGTGTTTTTTATTTTATGGTAATTCTAATTTTAGTTAAACTTTATTTTAGATGTCTCTTTCTATATAAAAAAAAAACATATTACATGAAAAATTACATGTAAAAGATTTCTTAAATAATGGAGATTATGGATAATTTATGGACGAAAATTTGATCCACAGGTAATTAGTTGTAAGTAAAAATTACGAACAAAAGTTTTGGTTGATAAGTTATTTTTATTAATTTTATTATTAACTATATTTAATTTTTTTATTTAAAATTTTATTTAATTATTTTTTTAATTTAAATGAATTCAAAAAAATAATAACTAATGGGTTCTTTTTAGACCCCGCATATTGATTTTAACTCGGAAATAATTTAATATAATTTGGAGATGGGCTCACTTTCACATGAAATAAAATTGGTTGCTCCTAATTTCACTTAAAAATGATGTGGACAATTTTTAAGATTTATATCGATGACGGTCTTTTATAGGTAATTTTTGCATTCTTATTATTATTATTATTATTTTTTATTGTGTTTCGATTTTCTAAACTAATATTATCTATGACAGTTATTCGTTAATAATTACTAATAATATTTTTTATTGGTAAATTTGTTTATTTATATTTTTTATATTTATATAATAAATTAATAATATCTCAAATATTTAATGATCGATTTGAATTAAATTTAGATTCAAACTATTTTCATCCATCACAACACATAATTTATTACTTTTATAATTAAATTCAATTCAATCCATATATTTTTTTATTAATTAATAGTTAACCATTTAAATTATTTTCTAGCTTCATACTAATTATTAAAATTAATTTATTAATTAATAATATATTAATTATAAAAATAATAAAAAATCATTTAAATCTCAATTGTAAATTTACTAATATAATAACTCTTGATAATATTTAAGAAAATTATATCATTGGTAAGTGTGGAAGACATTTTCAAAGTAATATTGTTTATTTACATTTTTGTTTGTATGTTTTTTAAAATTAATATTAGGTAAGAAATTATGTTGTTTGCAATTATTAATGATATTTCCATAGATAGCATCTTTTATTTATATTTTTAGTATTATCTAAAATAATATTACCTACGAACCTTATATTGTCAGTAAATACAGGCAATATTTTTTCGTAGGTAATATTTTTTATTTATATTTTTGTTTGTATTTTTATTTTTTAAAATAATATTGTCCACAAAAATTATGTCATTTTCGTAGTTAATATTTTTTATTCACATTTTTATTTCTATTTCTTACTTTCCAAATTAATATCACCTATGAAAACTATGTCTTCAATAGGTATTGATGACATTTTCTCAAATATAATTTTTTATGTGTATTTTTGTTGGTGTTTTGATTTCCTAATGTAATTTTCATGGTTAACATTCACTTGTATTAATAGAAACTTAACTGAAATTGTTCCCAACAAGAAACACAGAGGACAATCAACAGAAAACAAAGTAAAAGGTATGCAAGAGAACTTACAATTCTGTCAAATTCCAACATAAAACATCTTTTAACATCGTCCTTTGTAGGCTTGCAACGACACCGATCACGTCTTGAAGTCAAATCCGAAAATTTTGGGTATGTGTAATGCAAAATGGCTGCCTCACCCAATTTCATCTCACTAACAAATATTTTTCACAAATATATAAATATAACATATTTATCCAAAATGATAACATAAACAAAAGAGAGCTCCATATGAGAATAGTGGGTCAACTACTATCAAGTCCCTAAATTTTTAATAAATTAAGTATTTCATCCCTATTTCAAAATAACTTAATTAAAATATTTTTATTTTATAAAAAGTCAAATACATAATTTAATCCCTAACTTTTACACAAAAAATCAGTTAGCATTTTGATTTTTTATACTTAAACTTTATAAAAGTATAATTATTTAACACATAAATTTTATAAAAAGTAACTCTTTTAACTTTTAAACTTTATAAAATATAATTATTTAATTGCTAAAAATTCAGGATGTGTCAGTTATATAGAGGTTAAATAATTATATTTTTATAAAATTCATGATTAGAAATTAACAATAAAAAAATTTGGGTTTCAACTAATTTTTTAAATAAAGTTCAAGCATTAAATTATATATTCTGCCATTACAAAATTTAAGTCTTTTCGTTAAAAATCTGTTAGTTGACTTAATTTTAAATATTTATCTCTCTGATGAAGGTTAAAATAAGTTGACATGATTTTTTGATAAACAGAAATTTTAAAGAGTTTAATTTTACAAAGACATTTTCAATTTTGAAATAAGAATAATATATTAAATTTTTAAAAATTTAAGGACCTTATGGTAATTCTCTAAAAAATAATTAGGATTTTAAATTAAAGGACTATACTTAGGATACTTGACATAGTTATGCCATCTATGAGCACCATTAGGGCGAAGATGATCATGAATTCGGGCAGCAGACTTCCCATTTCCATATGTTAGAAAGTAATTTGGATTACCACGAGTTGCTTCTTTATAATTTCTAAAGTAAACATCTGTTGGAAGATGTTCATAGTTCTTCTTGAACATTGAAACCTAGCCATAAAAAAAAAAAAAAGAGGAAAATGAAATTTAGCACAAACTAATTTTCCTTGCAATATAGTATTATTCAAATAATATTTAACAATCCAAAAATAATCAAGGGATTCATTTATTGTTACTAAAACCATTTTTGAAAAGTGAAAAATCTAGAATTCGAACGGGCCTGAATTAATTGTAAAAACAATAATTCAAAAAATATAAATAATAAATTGTATGGATTTATATAAAAAATAAAATAATAAATATTTTTATATAACCGAAAAATAGACTATTAGTTTTCTCATATCACATGAACTAAATATTAATACTTAACTACTATTAAGGCCATTTCCAACGCTACGGTAAATTCCATTTTGGCATTGGAGATGACCCTCTAATGCAACGCCAAAATTCACGGAATTTTGGTGCTGCGTTTACAGTGTTATGCACTGTAGTAGCGCCATTTTATTCTTTTTTTATTAATTTATAATATAATTTAAAATTTATATCTTTTTCTTTTTTTTTTTAATTTATAATATAATTTAAAATTTATATATATTTTTAATTAAGTTTAATTTTTTTTTCATTCTCATAATTTATTATATTTTTAATTTATTTTATATTTTTATAATTATTAAAATTTAATTTAAATTAATATATTCACAATTATAAATAATATTTATAATAAATTAATTTATTTATAATATATTATATAGAATAATATAAATAAATTAATTTATTTATAATATATTATATAGAATATTATATGTTTATAATTAATGTTTAAGTAATGTTTTTTATAATTATTATTTAATTAATATATTTTTATAATTAATATATTTTTATTTGTTTATTTATTTAATAATTAAATATTTGAATATTGAATAAAAATATAAAATATATAAATATTTAGAGTGAATATATAAAATTATATATATTTTTTGAGTGAAATATATAAATAAAATTAAAGTAAAATAAATAATATAATATTAAAGAAAGAGAAGAATATAAATAGAATATTTTTTTTTGTGTTAAAAATAGTAAAGAAAGTTGGAGATAATACTGCGCTATTTTAGCGTAAAATACTAAAATAGTGCAAAAAATGGTGTGTAGGATTTTAGATGGCCTAAAACTGATAATAGATTTAATTAACAGATTTTTTTAAAAATTTTAAAAATATTTTAATATATTTTTTAAAATTAAAATATTAAATAATTAATTTTCCTATACTACATAAATTAAATAATAATCTTCATAAAAAAAAAAATTAATAATACCTCAGTAAAAGGCTCCTTGATATCATCTCGCTCAACACAACTCTCCTGAAATACATAATGTCTTAAAATATGAAAAATAGAAAAAGATTGAATGTGTCCTTTAAAACTCATAGAAGCAGGCAGGGCACTTACATAATTTGGAAAGACAACCATATCAACATTTGCAGGCACATCTGAAAGCAATTGGGTTAGAGAATATTCAGGAGCTCCCGCAGGATGTATTAGCTCATCAGTATCAACATGGATAATCCAATCCATGCTGGCTTCCTAAAGTTCAATTAAACAAATAGATAAAATTTTTCTTAAGACAAAGAAAAAAGGTGGATGATATATTGTAAATACCATACCCTTGCCATGATAATGGCCATTTCCATGTTGAGGGATTGCTTCACAAATAATTCACTATTACATGGTTTGTAAAAGTAGTTCGCCAGCCAAGTCTCATTCCAAATCCGGCTTATGCCAAAAAAAAGTAATTAGAATATGAAGTTAAAATGCAATTAATGAGATTCATGAAGTAAATATTTGAGGAAAAAAAACATTTGTCATAGGACATCATCTAAACAATCTCCATTTTGTTGCAAGATCACATGGTATTTATGCAGTCAAAGTAAACATGAATATCAAAAGAATGAAAAGCATGAAAGATGATAATGTGGATGTTGAGATTGATATTAAGAATATTGAGGTTGATATTAACAATATTATTAATTTTTTTTGTTCAATAATATCAATCAATGATGTTGAGTCGGTTAATAAATAAGTGTAAAGCTATTTTTTTTAAAGAGTTTAATTAGACTTTATTTTAAATTTCGAGATAAATTAATATAATTGTCCATTCATTATTTAGAATGATTATATTTTATATTAATCTTAAAGTTTGATAATACTACTTTCGATTTTTTATTTAATTTTTTAAATTTTATACTATATGTAAGTGGGTAGATCTACTAGTTTGAAATAGTATAATCCTCTAAATTAAAATTTTGATTTAAAAGAAAAAAAAGAGAAAATCAAAAGCATGTGAGAAATTCTCCCGATTACAACTTAAGGATTGTCAAGGATTACCATATCTTGTCAACAACATAAGCAGTCCAAAGACTGAATTGAACTTATATTACTTTCTTCCCTCAATTCTGATATGTCGAAAAATAAAATTCCCTTTCCTTTTTTTTTCTTTATTAATAATCATACATTAATAAATTTGAACAGTTTTATTAGGACGTTGTTCAAAACCACTAATTGTTTTAATAGTTCATAGTTCTGTTAGTAATTAGTCAAATTAGTCAAATGTTATAAAAAATAATTTTTTTCAAAATTATTTTTAAAATTATTGCTGGATGGAGTCTGCAATTAATTTCTATTCTAATATTAAAGATGAGATTATTAGTTAAAATTAAAATTCTTTCAACAATTGAGATCTACATCAAAATTGATGGATAAAAAACCAAACCTAAACCATAACATAAATAACCAAATTGAACAAAAAAAAATGTTTAGTTTCATTCTGACTCTCAGCAACAATCGAACTCAAACACACCTAAGTTTGTGTCTTTATACTGTAAAATTGTCAAATTCTTCAAAATTTTGAAGATTAAGAGAATAAATCCAAATTAAAATACTCGTATGGAACATTAACATCAAAGAAGAAAACCCACTCACCTTCTAGCTTGTTGCTCCTCTAGTTCTAGTGTTCTGTAGATAAGTTTCACGCCCTGAAAAGAGAAATGAATTCCATGACAACAATAAATTCATGGCCAATTCTTTCAGGACTTTGATTGAAGGTGGAAAACAAGAGATCTAGACTCACTGGAACTGTTACTAGAACTTTAGATACATTAGGAGAGGCAGCCTTCCCCTCTACAAAAAGGAAGAAGGATGAAACTCCAATAACTTTGTGGTAAAATATCCATGGTAAAATTTGTTCTAAGCCTGCAGAAGTGCTTGTAGTTATACATATCTGACATGAAAAAAAAAAGAAAATAATCATAAAATACTCCAAATGGATTAAATTTTGCACAATGGTAAAAAAGTTTCAAATGAAACACAAAGAAAATGAACAAATGGCAAACATATTAAATAAATTGTACAAGAGAACGAACAATCAGAACGAATGCAAAGAGGATGTAAAAGCTTAATAATCAAAAGTATAATCATCGATAGGTATCAAACCATGTTCTTATTAAATCTAAACTTGAAAACCAATAAACTAATGAAATATAATCTTAATATACCTGAAATTGAAAAGAAAAAAGAATCAAAACTCACCTTAGGCCGCAAATCAGACTGAAAATTGAATTTCCAATTCCTATAATAAGGAAATGACTGGTTATGACTCCGACCCGAAAGCTCTTTACAACCAAAGCTTTTAGAAGATGAGATGGAAGAATTGGTGGTGTCCATTCCAGGAAGCTCGCGGTGATCGGACGACGAGAGAGAAATCGAGTCGTTGAATCCACCACGCCATTGAAGAACGAAAGCGAAGGCAGCAAGAGTTAAGGGAAGGAGAGTGAGTAGCAGTACGGGATAGGAAGTGGAGGCCTGGGAAGAAACAGAGGAAGGCCTTGATCTCGCCATGAGAGAGTGTAAAGAGCAAAGAGAAATTGAAGTAATATATATATATATATATATAATCATATGGAAATTTGGTGGGTTATGAAGAGATTTAGAGAGAGAAGTTGAAACTTGATGTTGAATTGGCGGGAGAAGATTTGACATTCATTCGCTTATTAATTAATTAGTGGATTTTTTTTAATTTTGTGCTATATTTGATTTGTTTTGTTTGGTAACTTCTTCATTTTATTTATTTACCTTAACTTTATATTGCAAGAACAGCTCATCTGCATTTACCTCATGGAGTAGCCAAATTGGATGCAACTAACTTTAAAAAAAATAAATAAATAAATATAGATAATACATCAATTTTAAAAAAAAATTACTATTTAATCTTTATAATATAAAAAAATATACTAATTGATCTTTTTATTTTTTCAAAAAGGAAATAGAGCCCTTATTTTATTAATTTAGACCATAAAAATTCTAACTTATCAGTATCCAGTAAAAATTTAATA
Organism: Manihot esculenta; assembly: GCF_001659605.2. Taxonomy (NCBI): domain Eukaryota; kingdom Viridiplantae; phylum Streptophyta; class Magnoliopsida; order Malpighiales; family Euphorbiaceae; genus Manihot; species Manihot esculenta. Next base: position 5,755,191 of record NC_035168.2, on the reverse strand, counting down.
GTAATAGAAGGCATTGATAAATTTTCAAATTAAAATCATCACCAATGGTTAAACTAGTCAAACGATCTGCTACCACATTTGCTTCCCTATAAATTTTTACCATCTTGACTTCTCAATTTTTATTGATAAGATCACGGCAATTCCTCATTAAATTAGCAACTCAATTAGGTATTTGTATTAGTGATAATTTTAAAATTTAATTATATCATAAAATTCTTTAAAATTTAATTTTAATATATTAAAGTCTTTAAATTAGATGAATGAATCACAATCACCCCTCCACTATAAAATTTTTCTTTGAAACTTTTATGAAAAGTATTCATGGTAAATTATAAGTTGTATTTGCAAATTTGTTTCAAAAGTATATAGTTAACTTAAAATTTAAATTTTATTTATTATTGATTTTACTTTGAAATAAAAAAATATATATTATTTTGTTTTCTTTCAATTTTATTTAAACATATAAATTTATGATGGTAGGTTACGGATAGGGGTGAGCAGTATTCGGTTCAAACTGAAAAAATCGATCGAATTGAATCGATTTAAAAATTTAGTTCGATTTTTTATACATTTCGATTCGATTTGGTTTTTAATTTTAAAAATTTCAGTTATTTCAGTTCGGTTCGATTTTGATCAGAAAAAAAATTAAAAAAATTAAACCGAACCAATTAGTGATAATAATATATATTTTTAATAATATAGAGAAATTAAATCATATTAAAATAAAAATATTTTAATTAAATTTTAAAATATTAAAAATAAAATATAAAAAATAAAAAAATAAAAAAAATTATTAAAATTCGAAACCGATCAAACCGAACCGAATCAAACCAAATCAGACCGGTTCGATTCGATTCAATTTCTAACCAAAATCGATTCGATTCAATTTTCATAAACACTAAAATTTTAGTTTTCGGTTTATTCGATTCAGTTCAATTTTTAATTAAAACGACCGAATGCTCACCTCTAATTACAGACAGGTGGAGCCAAGCAGGACCAAACTGGGCAGCCTTGAAAATTTTTAAATTATTTAAAAGTATTTAAGGATTTTTATATAAAATAAAAAATTATAATTAAATTTATATATATTAAAAAAATTATTAGTTAGTTTTTATATTGAAATTATTCAATTAAAATAATTTATATTTTATAAAATTAAAGTTTTTAGTTTTTTATGAAATAAACTTTTAGCAATTTATAATATTTAGTTTATATAATTTAATCTTTTTTATTTTTATTTTTTTTCAATTTAAAAAATTTACTTATTATATTCAAGATTTTTATATTGAAAATTATAAGATTTTCAATAAATTGTCAAACAAAAGGTTCTTCTTCCAAATAAATAGAACACGTGTAAATTGCACAGAAAAACAATTTAAAAAAAAAAAACGTGAACAATGTTTATTATTAGTTTAGCCAACCACGAAGTTGCATGATAGAGATACACCTTGGCTGCTTTAAAAATAAAGGTTAAAATAAGTGTGTGAAAGAATGCAAGGACAATCCCAAGTTCTAATCAATATTGATCATCTCATTCATCTCTTTAATAGCTTCAGTACATCTCCCACCAGATGTAATGATCCGGTGACAAGCACCTGTAATTCAATAGCACATGATGCACGGTTAGAGATTGTCTGCACAACAAACTATTTTCCATAAACATCAAAGGAGAAAAGGATAGAAAAGAAAAGAAAAGAAAATCAGCAACAGAAAATTCACTTTCGGTATTTAATTTTTATGATTTTAACAGGTACGTCTACTTCACCACTCTGTCAAAAATCTGTTTATGTATCGAGAACTATCAAAAAAACCATAAAAAGAATACACTACATCGAAGCATTTTTATAAATTTTTATGAAGATTATTATTTAGTTCCAACGGCGTAAAATAACTCATTAATTAGTTTTTTGGATTTAAAAAATACATTAAAATATTCATAAAATTTTAAGAAGTCTACTGATTAATCTTTTAGTTAATTTTAGTTGTTAAGAGTTACAGAAAAGTCTAAAATATTCTCAATACAGAAGAACTAATTAGTATACATTTTTATAAAACTAATAGATTAACTAATGAATATTTTCATATCACATAAATTAAATAGTGAATACTTAGCGTTAAAACTAATGGAATGACTAATTAGTAGATCTTTTAAAATCTCAGAAACGTTTTAGTGTATTTTTCAAAAGTGAGAAACCAATTAATGAACTTTTCCATACCACTGAGACTAAATAGTAAATTTTTCAAAATTTTCTCTAATTTAATTCTCCAAACTCTCATATGCAAACATATGATGAATAGATATGGCAAGGCTTTTTCTGTTTTGGGAGAAGGAAAAATTAAATTTGTCATTAGAAAAAAGAATTTTTCAAATTAGTAGATATTTTTACAGTGAACATTTAAAAAAAAAACTGAGGAACTAACAAATGAATTTTTTCACAGTATAGAAATTAAATAATAAAATACTTAACAGCTAAAATTAACGAAATGGCTAATTAATAGATTTTTTAAAACTTCTTATTTTTCAAAACTATGAGATCAAATAATGAGTTTTTCTATACCATATGAATTAAATAGTAAATTTTTCTAAATTTTCTCCAATTTAATTCTCCAAAAACTCCCGTAGGCGAACATATGATGAATAGATAGGGCAAGGCTTTTCTTTGTTTTTGGAGGAGAAATTAAATCTGTCATTAGAAAAAAGAAAATGTAACTAGGCATTCTGCTTTCCTCCCAGGCTTGAGCAAACAAAATTTGTAATGATTTTCACCATGCATGCACATTCTTTAAAAGATCAACAAGTAACTCTAAGGAAGCAACCTTACCTGAACCCTTAGAGCCGGATTTTCTCGAACGCAATCCCTCAACCATTTTATTGTCAGTGGCAATGAAGAAATGACAGAACTACAACCAAAAATTCCATCCGCAGGACTGCAACGAGAAGCATCCTCATAAACGAATTCACGCGGTGGTAAGGTCTCTGCACTGTCCAATTTGGAGCTTTTATCAAGTATATCTCCTTCTGCCATGTAACAAAACAAAAGATTTCTGAATGCTGCCATTACTTGATGAAGCATTCGGATAAAAGGAATGCCCCGCAACAACAATTTATCACTATGCAATTCAAATGACCAAGTAAAAGAAAAACCAGATAGTTATGTTTTTTCACATATTAGTATTAAATGACTTAAAAGACCAATAAGGATATATATGAAAAATAAAAATTAATTTTACCTTGATAGCAAATAATCTGTGACAAAAATAATTCTCTAACACAACAATTATTGTGGGACAGAGGTATTAATAAATAATAGACTTCATTGACTGATGTTTATAGACGAAACAGGAAGGCCAGAAGGGAAGCATGGAGAAGGAACCAAAATATGCAAGCTTTTCAAGAAGCCAAAAAGAAGAGTACCTATGCCATGGATAATCTTCTCCCAAAGCCTCTGCAGGCTGAATTGCCAGGACAAATCCCGATTAGAGATACCTGAAGGAATGGCCGAGGTTCCAGAAGTAACCTTGTTGTATGTTGACATGCTCGGAACAAATATGGCCTTTGAGAAGTAGGTACCTGACAGTGATCATATCAAGTCTCATATCCATGCAGATACTCCGTGCAAATATAAGCAGGGGAAAAAAGGGGGAAATTGCATGCTGCATATCATTCCTCGCAAAAATAAATGTCTTCACATAGGCAATAATGGAATCACCATTGGAACAAAAAAAAGTCACAAGAGGTTTGTAGGGTGCATTATGGCAACACAGGATAAAGGACTCGATTGAAGTAGCAACAACAATAACAAGTAGCACATAATTTAGAAACAGGAAAAATAAGAAAACTAAGCTAAAACATAGCCGGTTCCAAAAAGAAGGGGGGTTGATCCAGGACTTCAAATTAAGGAGTGAATGAAATTGTTCTCCTGTGATTTCTTTATGCAAATGATTTAGCTAGGTGGGATAACCGAGCCAAAAAAAGGGTGAGATCTAAATTTTAGTTTCACCACAAAATCTCAAATTTCACAGGGTGGGGGGGGGGGGGGGGATTTAACAATCAAATAGACCTTCTGCAAACAATAGTTGAATAGTTGAAATTATTCAATATAAAATTTTTTCATAAAGTTTTTGGCAAGTGAAGTTCAATGGAAGTATACCATTGTTTTTATTATTTTCTTATTCTTCTTTCTTTTTGGCTTACCAGAAGGAGGGTGGTTTTTACTCTTCACTTTTTAATTTTAACTGTTAAATTTCATGCAACTTAACAGGGATCTTATTTATTATTTTAATTTTTTCCGAGTGGAATTCACTATTTTTTTGGAGAAATTTAACTTTCTCCGAATGGAATTCACTATTTTTTTTTTTTTTCGCCAAAAGTAAGTTGGGCTTGTGTTACAAAGCAGACCTGTAGTTCCCTTTGAAGCAGAAAAATGGGGAAAAAATGAGGAGAGAAAGAAATAGATGTAGATTGGGTTGAGAAAAGAAATAGAAAGGGGGAAGTAATAAAGAGAATTAGAGAAGAGGAGAGAGCAGAAATAGGGAGAAAGAGTTTATCTTGATTACTAATGATTTGGATATCTTTCTCTTTATAAGTAAGTTCCTATTTATACTATTTTGAGTCTCATAACTACTTTCTATAGTTACAATTGACTGAAGAGACTAATTTATTATTTCTTTATTCCTTAGTCATAACATTCCCCACCCCATGAAATCATTCTTATCCTTAAGATTGAAAAAGGAAAGCAGCAATATAACTATGAAATTGTTGCCTCCATATGTAATATATTCCAACATCAAGTCATTTAAGGAAGAACTTTTATTGCAGCTGCTTGGAGTGGCAGTTGGCAAACAAATAGCTGCAGCAAGGGCCAGATTTTCTTCCTATGTTGTCTCTTCATTTCAAACTCAATTTCTTTTAGCAACAAAATGACTGCAATATCCCAAAGAATCCCTCTTCTTTCTCTTCCTTCTAATTTCAAAACTCTTCTTTAAGGATCACAAGATAATTCAGCTGCACTTTTAAATTACAAATGCCACAAGATTCGTACCATCTTTCACAATGTCTTCCTTCCCTTGTTTCCTTTTTTTAACTTATCAAGAACAACCTCAGCAACAAGAAAAGATTTTGACGTCAATATTCTTGAATTAGAATCAAATTTATCCAATAATGCCCCACGCTTATTCTCAAGAATTTCAGAGTGAAGGACCAAAAAAATTGAATTGAAGAGTCTACATCTTCATCAAGAATTTAATTTGGATGCAAGAACCTGATTAGTCTTCCCATCAGAATCATGTTCTTGAAGATTAGGACAACCAAAATTCATAGAACTTTCTTCATCCTTTGCAAGACCATAATTGTCATCAGAATCTAGATTCTCTTTTTCAAAATTGGAACAATCTGAATTATGGAAATCCATGTTATCAAATTCTTGATCTTCATCAAGATTGTATACTATCTCACAACTTTCTTCCTCAATTTTGCTAACCTTCAGATACGGCAAGTACAAAATTCCCCTAGTATGAATCTTATGTGAAGTGGGCTCAGGATCAGGAACCTGTTGAGAAACAGTTTCCTTATCTTTTGATTGTGAACCCCTTAATATCTCCAACATTTGGTCCAGTTTTTGAACTATCAAGTCTATTTTCTTGTTCATTTCTAACTTCAATTCCAGCTGGTCATCTTCATTCTTTTGTTGATTTTCCATTAAGGGAATGAGGAAGCAGAAGAAGTGAATTTCAAGAACAAAATGTGATTCAAGAACTCAAGAAATGACAAGGAAGGAACAATGTCTTTTTCTATAAATATAAATGGAACCATATAAAGTGAGATTAGGTGAGAAAAGAAACAGAAATGAAAGAAAGAATGAGAGAAGATAGAAGAATTAGAGAGAAACAAAAGAAAAGATGGAGAAACAGAGGGAAGGTGAGGAAAGAGTAGAAATTAGGGGGAAATAGAGAAAGAAAGGGATGAGGAATAAAAGAAGAAATAGAGAGAAAAGCAGAACTTAGGTTAGAGAGAATAGAGAGGGAAAATGATTAGAATCTTGATATTTCTTGGATTTCCAAGAAATTCAAGAAAGAAAGAAGAAATTCAAGAAAGAAGAAGAAGAATTGTAGAAAGAAGAACAGAAGAAATATGGATTCTAAGAAAAGGAAGCAGCAGAAGAAAATATGAGAAAAACCTGGAATTTAGTGTCTTTGGATCATAGGCTCTGATACCACTTGTTACATAGCAGACTTGTAGTTCCTTTTGAAACAGAAAAATGGGGAGAGAAAGAAATAAAAGTATATTGGATTGAGAAAAAAATAGAAAGGGCAGAAGTAATAAAGAGAATTAAAGAAGAGGAGAGAGCAGAAATAGGGAGAAAGAGTTTATCTTAATTACTAATAATTTGAATATCTTTCTCTTTACAAGTAAGTTCCTATTTATACTATTTTGAGTCTCATAACTACTTTATACAGTTACAATTGATTAAAGAGACTAATCTATTATTTCTTTATTCCTTAGTCATAACAGCTTGCCCACCCTATCATATCAAAATATCATTATAATATAACCTCTAAGGTAATGGTCCTTGCATAATACACAGTTTAAAGAGAGATGGATAATTTCTTCAAGAAAAGAAGAATCGTACAACTCTTGAATAAAAGAAGCTCCGAATAAACAATTACCTGAGGAAGCACACGTACTCACAAGCCGTGGAAGCAAAATCTGGGGATCTCTGACCTCCATGCAGTTGAATAAAAGAATCTACAAGGCATAAACACTAAAATTAGAAGCTAATGAAAAGAGAAAATTTAAACACTTAGTAATGTAAGTGTAAAACAGCCACAAGGATGAGATCAATACAAGGGAGACAGAAAAAGGCTGAGAACTCCAAGCCTGTAATCTTAATCTCAATGATAATAATAATCCCACCTTCTTTGATATTTTGTTAGACTCAACAGAGCTGTCCCTTTCACTTTGGATGTAGCCACTGCCCCAAACTTCCTTTATAATTTCAACATCATGCGAAGATGACAACAACTTCGGTAATTGCTTGCTTTCTTGAACAGCACTAGAGAACCATCTGGCACAAACCTCCATGCTTTCTGGACTGTGAGCTCCATCCAAGTAGAAAATCAGATCTCCAGATGAACTTTCTGCTAATGTAGAGGAACTATTGCAATTAGAAGACAAATCATAGACAATTTGAGCCCTCCCTGAAAGACGTGCTGCTGCAAGACCTCTAAGAAATGCCTCTGGTATATTAGCTTCCTTTTTATCCTGCTATTACATTCAACAAAGTTGACTGGTGAATAATTCAACAATGCAACCCATAAACATGGGAGAAAGAAGAGCAGCAATACATTGATTTGTGATCAAATCACACCACTAAGATCTATTAGGTGCAGCAGAAGAAAACAAGATGTCAGGCACATACCACACAGATGATATTAACATGTTTGCTTTCGTTCATGAACACATACAAATGCAGAAAAATATAAGATTATGTTTACATTTAAATGGATGTGCAAACATATCTGCATATATACACCTATTGACATGATGGGAAAATAGATTCACATATCACTTAATTTGATGAATGACAAATGCCTGAGTAACACTAACATTTTGAAGTATCTTTTCCCAGTTTCCTGTTCTTTGAAGCCAACATTTACATAGGGAAACAGCAAGACCAGCATTGGTGAACTGATGATCGCCAGATAAGCTAAGCTTCAATCCATCCAACTTTCTTTCATCCAGAGGTTCCACTACTTTTAGCGGCACCTGCAATCAATAAGAATAGATCAATCAACAATTGTCAATAGCAATTCTTACTCAAGGGAGCATGCTAAAGTTCTGAAGTTTCATTAACTAATTTCTAAAACATGATAATGGAAGACTGAAGATCATACATATATGATAGAACTTCAACATCAACATAAAATGAAAGCCAATGATCTTATTTTGACTTATCCCAAATGAAAATTAGAATGATATGAATGTAGAAGAATTGATCACAGGACTTATTAGTCTTGAAAGGATATATCATGATTAATCAACAACGAATTAATTAAATAAGAATATTTTAAAGTGAAAATTCAAATTAAGACTCAATATATAACACTAGAGGTTACCGCTAATTCGTTGGCTTTCTCATGAAGAACATCCATTGCTTCAGAAAGTTGGTGTACCGTAAATGCAGGAATTTGGGGCTTGAGGAGCAGGGAAGACATCAATGATCAACCCAATTCAGAAAATACTTGAAAATGAATACTGCCATTTAGAATAATAAAAACAGAAGTATTGCTATAAATAACTTTTATCACTGAATAACACATTCTTGCTTGTTTTAGCTTCTCGCATATGAGATCTATACCTTGAAAATTCCAGATTTGTGAGAAGCAATCTCTCCAAGTGTATCACCTGCAATAGTGGAGCAACTAGTTGTTTTAAGAAATGATTAACCTCTTCCAGTACTTAGTATTGAAATGCACAAACTTGAAAAAACTGGAAAAAAAAAATGCACAAGTTTCTTTGTAATCAGCATCAAGCCCTAGTCCCACAAATAAAACCAAAAAAAAAAAAACCACCAACATAAATTTGCATCTACAGATAAAAGAAGAAATAGCTAATGGGAAATGAGAACAATAATATACAAGAAAATGACATACCCAGAACCTCTGTATGATCCATCCCCAAAGTTGCAATGCCACAGACAACGGGCACTTTAATCTGAAACAATAAATAAACAAAGTAGATCATTAACCATTGAGAATATTCTAATATTAATTTTACAATCTTCATAAATATTAGCTATCACCTTGTAACAGTAAATGAAAACTGGCAATAATTAGCGTAAGCTTCACAATAATCAATAATACTTGAATCCAGGAAGAGAGTAATACCACATTCGTTGAATCTTTTGTTCCTCCAAGACCAACTTCAATTATGGCAACATCTACCTGTAAAAAAAGAAAGGAAACACAGAATGAAAAACTCAAAAGTATCACATAGTGTTTAGCCAGAGTGACATGAGTATGATATTGATTAAGGCTTAAAAAAGTTTTCTTAAACATAGTTACAGAAATGATGGCAAGAGGGATATTTCCATGCAACGAGAATTGCTACAATTAAGTACGAGTCTCATACATAATTTACAATTGCAAAATATATTATCACAGCTAATAAAGATTAGGGTAAATTACATTTTAGCCCTTGAATTTTAGCATAATTGACAAATCAATTCCTATATTTTTAAAACTGAACACTTAAATCCCTATGTTTTCAATCTGTCCAAAAAACAGTCCTTCCATCTATTAGCTGCCATTACATAAGGTGAAATGTCTTTGTTGCCCTTTTTTTGTTGCCCTTTTTTTAAATTTGAGATGTCAACTATAATTACAATTCTTATGGACAAATTTCGGAGTGGGGGTAAGTCCTGCAAGATTGGCAAGGTCAAAGTCGGAGACACGGGCTTCAAAGGATTTGGTAAGCAGAATATTTGATGATTTAATGTTTCCATGCGAGAATGGGAGAGGGAAATAGATAGTATGAAATCGAGAGAGTGAGCTTGAGATTAGATTTAGGGATTTTATAGAGGGTTTAATTTTAAACAAGGTCAAATTTGTTTTTTCTCTATAGACTACCGGAATCTGTTAGTCTTTTCTAATAGAAGGATGAAATAGTTATATTTTCAAGTATTGAGGGACATTTTAATTACCTCTAAGAATTACAAGGACCTCTTAATAAATTTCTCTAAAATCCAAGGACCTTATAGTAATTTTCCCTTTTGGAAATTACTACCATGTTCTCTCTGGAACCAAATCTTCCCCGCTCAATCATTTTTCCTGTTTTGTGAGATAACAAGAATCAAGTGATGGAAGCGCATTCTTGAGAACAAAATATTTTTATATTGGAGACATGCATCGGGTGATGCTATCAAGAGGTGAAATTAAAAGAGCTGTTGAATCAGAAAATAGAAGAATTCAAAAAGTTGCTTCAAGCTGCATAACTCAAGGTACATAGACCTGAGACTTCTTGGAGTAAAAGTGATAAATTGGGATTACTAATTCAAGAGGGGAACATTGAGGATATTGACAAGAAAGATGGGCACAATCTTGAAACGATTGCGGTTGAACTTGACCCTTCAAGTATGACTCTCATCTTGCTATTTTTTTTACTAGTAAAGAGGTTATTAGCAAGAATGCTGCAAATTTTCAGGGTAGTGAGATTAAGAAATAAACTAAAGAAGGATGTTAGAAGCTGAGGATGTCAATGGGACGAATTTGACAAGGAGGAATTACAATATAGGCTGTCAAATCTCTCTAGCGGAGTTATTATTTTTAAGGTTGGCGGCCAGCGAGGCTGAAGTTATTCTTCAGAAGAATTTTGATAAGGAGCAGTCTAATCAAAAGCAAAACAAGAAAAACTTTGCAACATACTTTAAGCTGAAACTGAAAGATGGTGGGTTATATTCATTTGATTTTATGATTCTGAGGAAGGATAAACGGGAGATATCAAGAAGGCAAAGAAAGAAACTAATCTACTATGGTGCAGAAAAAAACTTCAAAACAATAAGGAAACTACTCATATGGGCAATCACTCCTCCTCTTGAAATTCATGCACTCCAAGAAGATCATACTATAGCAGCAGCACCAGAGAAATTGCTTCAGAGGATGCTAATTGGGAAGATCAAACTTTTCTTCAAGCTCAATTTCCAGAGTTCCAAACTTCTTGGGGACAAGAAAGGCCTCATGAGGAAGGCATCGTCACATATAAGAGAAGAGGTATAGTAGTAGATAAATTCAATAGGTTTGGAGGGAAAGTGAGTTAGTAGTTAAAGAGTTGCTAAATCGGATAAGAAGTTGATGGCAGTTACTATAATAGTCTAGTATAAAAGAGTAATCTGTATAGAAGAAGTACCAATCTAGAATAAATGATGATACAGATACATTCTCTCTATTCCTTCTCTCAAATTCCCCTATTCTATCTCTTCTTATCCTTCTTTCCTTCTCTAAGATTTCGCTTAGTTTCTTCCTTAAGAAGTCTTCTTCTATATCAGTAGAACTCTGTTCAGCTGCTATTGACAGAGAATCTTATACCAATAGCAGTTAACTCAGTGTTCATTAAGCTGAAGTCAGATCCAGAAGTTTTGTTCTTTTAGTTGGGACGACAAGCATATGCAAAGGAAAAGTTAAGGGACAAGATTAGTCAGTGTTACTGCTTTACTGTTTCAAGTTTCAACTAAAAATGAGGAAACATATTATTAACTTCATTTTGCAAGTTACAACGTGCACAACCAACCTGTTCACAGACAAATATTTTGAATGCCAAGACTGTGAGGAATTGAAATAGTGGGGGCATTGGCAGGTCCTCAGTTACTTGTTGCTGAAAATCAAAATTTTCAGAATTAAGTTGCAGCCACTACCATTTATAGATTGCATAAATATCTAACAATTATTGAGAATGGAAGGCAGAAATGGAACCTTCAATTGATTCCAACAATCCCAAAAGTAAAATAAAAATTTATCTTCAGATATGTCCAATCTGCAAAAGCAAGTCATTGTCAGACATGAATCAATACCAATGAAAAGCATTCAAATTAACCGTGAAATTAGTTTAGACATTGAACAACTATAACAGCTAGCTTGAATCAGATTTATATGAATGCACCAAACCTCCATAAATCTCAAAGGACTATATTTGCAGCCCCTCATAGGAAGAATGCCTATAGGTGAATTCCATGGGGTGGAATACCTAAACAAAGTGATTTAGCAGACCAAATCCATCAACCTATTTCATGTGGTTACAAGAATGTCAATCATCCCATGTCAAAATTGGTTCTACAAATTCCACAAAACCCAAAATGTCTCACTCACTCATTTCACAATAGAAACAGTTGAGTGAAACAATTTGAAGTGGAAAATTACTTGGGTAATGTCACGATATATGCCAGACATGGATTTAAATATTGGACATAACAGCTGTTAAATGAATTTTTTTGGTGACACCTGTATTATTATTCCCATTAATTAAAAATAACATAACTTTTTTGGGTAAAGCTGTTACTTGGTCATCACTCTTTATTTAAAGGCCATTACTGTATAAGGAATTATTTGAGCAGGCAAAAGGATAAGATGCCAAGCCAACAATCCAAGCCAAAGACTACTTTCCTGCAAGGCAAATTTCCATTTTAGCTGTTTTTTTTTTCTTTTTCTGAAACCATTTGAAAGGAATTCCACATTTTACAAACTATCAAGGGAAAAAGCATGTAAATTGTAGAAATCAGTATTCTTCATATTTTCTTGGTTTTTTTTTGTTGGTTACTTATAGTTACATATTTTTTTCTAAAACTTGAAATTTATGCTGTATTTATGATTGAATTCTTAATAGTAGTTGATTCTATTGATATCTGCTTACCTTTGTGCATTTTGCAATTTTTAGGGATAGGCCAATACCATTATATTATAGCTGTTTGTGTCATATGCTACCATGAACATCACGAACATGACTGCAATTTAAATCCATGATTCCAAAACAAAGAAGCTTATAGTGCCTCTAGTAAAACAGGAAAAAAAATACGAGGAGCATTTGATGGCCCAATGATCATCAAAATAACCAGTCAGTTAAGGCAATTAAGGCTCACAAAATTTTCTTCTTTGTGACCAGTCTTTGATCTTCCAAAACCCAACAATTTAGGGGGCAAATCCTTAGAGAACTATTTTGTTCATGACCATGATTCTTATCCTAAGCATGGATACAAATTTGAGCTCTCTTTTTCTTTTTCCTTGTCTTGCTATATGTGGACAAGGGGGATTGTGAATTCAAACAATGATATATGGTTATGAATTTAAACACCGACCCATTTATACGAAATCTTTCTCTCACATCAATTAGGTGAGGGGAAGTAAACAGTCCTGTTCGAAAGCCACATTCTCGTAAAATAGCTTCACAGAATGCGCATGTTGAACCCTGAAATAAAACAATCAAAGGAAGAACAAACCATGTTAAAGAACAAGTGCTATCAAATATCATTTCCTTACTAAATTTTAATACACTTTAAACAATCCACAGATCAAAATCTGACAGAATAAATGTCAGAAGAAGCTGTGCTTCATTTCTGTTCTTCTCTTTTTCTTCTTGTGCGAGTAGAATGAAGTGAAACTGTATCAATTTCCACGAACATGCTTACGTGATATCAAACAACATTTCAAAAATGTAAATTTGGGACACTTTAAAACAAAAAGGTTTGATTGGAATGTTAAAATAAATTGCAATTGCAAATAAAACGCAACATGGTTCAAATAATAGTCTACAATCTAGTTATTTTATTAACAAAAAGGTTTAAACTGGGACCGTACCTTCCCTTTTGTTCCAGCAACATGGATAATCTTGAGCTTAGGTATATGCTCTTCCAAATCTAGTATCTGTAGAGAAACATGCTTGCTGCCTTTCAATCTTCAATCAATTTCATTTAGAACAAGAGTAACAAAGTTAAATAATTTGCCTATCTACTGGTGTTACCAATAAGAAACTTCAAAGGGCACTTCCACCCCAATATCACCAGGATAATATGTTCATAGTAGAGATGCTAAACAAATAGAGCACTTGAATCCCATGTACAATGTCAGTCAGTAAAACTAATGAAGCATAATTATTCAACCAACAGAAACTGGGACAGCCAATCATAATATTGTAAAAAGTAAGAAGCATTGACTGAATTGAACAGAAGAAAAGATTGCCAATCCCTTGTTTGTATACCTTTTGCAAAGCACTAGAACTTAGAAGAATGATATAGTGTTTACCTTAAGATACATCTGCATCCTTTCCAATTTTCCATATCTGGAACCAACAGATGAGCGAGATCCACGTTTCTGACCCGTAATGAGAGAGGAAAGTGCTTCCATGGCAGTTTCATAATTATTTGAATGAGGCAGTTCCTGCAAACAATCTTTGACTACCCCATTGCTTTCTTTTTCTCCCATGGCTTGGGATGACATCTTTCGACACTCAGAACCTGAAATGGGAAACCAACAAAGAAATTTCAAAACTCATAGCAAATATTTCAAGCCATCAATCAATATCAGGGCCACCTTGTGTGATCTTACTTTGTTTTGAAGTTCCTTCAGTTATACAATTCATTGCTCGAATAATAAATTTTAAATATAAGTATGTACTTTTCATTTTACCTCTTGCTTGGAAATGGAGTTCCCTATGGTCAATCAAATTAAAGGCTGGCTGAAAAGAATACTTCCACGGTGCTCTGGAAGAAAACCGATATTCCCTCTTGCGGACGTGTGAAGCTATGACTACCCCAGACTTCAGATAATTGTTTGTATTAACGAACATAGAAAACATCAATCCTGCTACAAAAACAGGAATCAGTTGGAAGTACAATGATCTTCAAGCACTGGATCTCTCCTCTACTTTACATATTTAAACATGATATCTTGACTACAACAAAAAAAAAAAAAAAAAAGACTCAACCAATGTAGGTTTAAAGACTCCCTCCACAGATTTCCTTGAAGTTAGCTGCAACATAGTAGCATGACAACGTCCAACTCAATTAGTGGGGAAAAAAAATCCTCTTATCTGTCACAGTCAATTGACACATTCTATGCAGAGTATCCTCAGGTCAGCTGATACAACTTATGGAAGTGCATATTTGGCAGGATGCAATTGGAAGTAATGGAATGTAAATAAAACAATAAACTAAAAGTTCAATTCATTACATGAACACATTCAATTATGATACGACAAACATGAGCACATATTATAAAATAAAATGGTAATTCCATTTCTCTTTTTGAATGCTTAGAATCACACACTCCACCAAACATCAGATCAAGCAAAAATCAAACAGGTCCAAATTCCAGTGCAAGAAAATTGAATTGCCACAACTATCCCTTCAGTTTGCAAAAGAAAAGCTAAACAAACCAAAATAGTAATCGAAGAGTAAAGTTCATTGCTTTGTGGTATCAGACAATAAAACAACAAATACCCAGAACTCATTTCTTCCTTTTTCTCAAATTTTATTGGCAGGCAACAAATAAAAACCACTAATAACACTACAAAAGCAAGTAATGAATGAACCAAAGAAATCATATGTTCTATGGCATATGTACATAGAAAGAGAGAGGAAGTGAGACTTACAGGGGTAGCCATAATCTCGTATAGTGGGGAGTTGGATTTGCAGCTGCAGTTGTTCCTTTGGTTTTGCGCAGACCTGTCTCCTACTTTTGTGGCTGTGACAATGGGCTTTCATATCCTAGGAATTTGTAACTGTAATTTACAGTGTTTTAAAAAAAAATGATTGGGAACGCACGAATTTAGGGTTTTGACGCGTGTCCGAATTTCTTTAATTTTTTAATTTTAAATATATTAGCTACATATCAATGTATAAATTAATTTTGAGTTAAATATGTTTAATTGGAGCAGTTATTGAGAAAAAAAATTTTCAATATATTAACTGAAATGTATAAAAATTTATTCAAAACTAAATTCAACATATTCAAATTATAAATTAAAAAAATTAAATATAACATTTTTGTCAAATTTTTAATAATATTTAAAATTACTTTTTAAAAAAAATTTATAAAATGAAATATTTTATGAAAATTTTTACGATTAAAGATAATATATTATTCGGTTCAAACTGAAAAAATCGATTAAATTAAATTAATTTAAATTTTTAATTTAATTTTTTATTTATTTTTATTTGATTTTTTTAATTTTAAAAATTTTAATTATTTTAATTTATTTTAATTTTAATAAGAAAAAATTAAACCTATCAGTGATAATAATATATTATATTTAATAATATAGAGAATAAATTATATTAAAATTAAAATATTTTAATTAAATTTTAAAATAATAAAAATAAAGTGTAAAAAATAAAAAATTTATTCAAAATTTAAACTGATTAAATCGAATCAAATTGAATCAGATCGATTCGATTCAATTTAATTTTTATAAATATTAAAATTTTAATTTTTGATTATTCGGTTTAATTTTAAACTGAACCAATCAATTGTTAATAACATATTGTATTTTAATTTATTTATTATGTTCTGATTTTATGAATTATATATTTATTGAGTACTCTGTCCCTTTTTTCAGATTATAGAAATTAAATATTTTAAATTAATTATATTTTTCATTCAATCAAATCTCTCTTATATTTATTTAGAAAAACTAAACTCACAACCTGTATTTTCTTTGATTAGGTAAAAATATTTGTTTAATTGATACATGTAAGAATATATATGGTAGTGTACAATTATTTTAGTTAATGAAATTATATATTTTTATAAAATTATTTAAAATTAATTTAATAATATTACTTTTAATTTAATTTTTTATAATAATAAATATTTTTAATTATTTTTCATAATATATTTTAGTACTATAAAACTAAAATATATAATTTTAGTGCTATAAACTAAAATATAAAATATAATAAAGTATTATTTAATTAAAAAAATTATGCAATCAATATTTTGTTATATTAAGTCAAGATTGTTTAGAGAAACGTCTAAAGGTTGATAATAAAAGAAATTACGCCAAAAATACATGACATTATCCTGAAATTAGACAAGAGAAATTAATTAATTAATATAAATATTTAAAATTATCAGAATTAAGTTTATATTTTATTAGACTATTTTAATATGACCGCATACTATCATAGAATAATATTAATTTTATAATACTGAAATTAAATAGTATTAATAGTATTTTTTATTTAAATATTAATACTATAATTAAAAATATTTTATAATATATACAATAAAATAGATTTTTATTATAATATATATAATATAAAATTAAAAATATTTTCATATTAACAATAATAACTGTTATATAGAATATATTTAATATATAATTAAATATTATAATTTTTTTATAAAATTTTATTTATATTATATAGATAATTATTAGAAAAATATAGGAATATTGTAAATAAAAAAAAGGCATGTTTTCTACTCTTTAAATATAAATAAAATATATTTAATTAGTTTTGTTATGTTTTTTACCGTATCTTTAATTTTTATAATATAATATTAAATATTTTTTGTAACAATTAATGTTGTTAATATAAAATATTTTTAATTTTATATATTATAAAATATATTTAATTAGCACTCCAAGACTTAACCTGGTGGAAAGTGCATCTTGTAGTCTTAAAAGGTCTAAGGTTTAACTCCCCCAATCCCCTATTTCAAAAATATATATATATATATATATATTTAATTATATTATTAATATTTAAATAAAAAATATTATTGATATTATTTAATTAAGTGCTATATAATTAATATTATATTAAGATTAAACGTATACTGTGCATGATAATAGCCTACTAACTTTAAATACTTCCAACGGAATTTTTTTTGTTATTGACTTTTAAATATTTTTCTAAATGATCTCTATTTTATATCTTAGTTTTATACCACTAAAATTAAATAAAACTTACCCATGCATAAGAGTAAATATTTAAAATATTTTTTATAATACTCTTATATTTTTAAATAATTATCTATATAATATAAATAAAATTTTATAAAAAAATATAATAACTATTTATAATAAACTTATAACTTATACAGTATTACTACACTAATATATTAAAAATAATAAAAAATATTTTTTAGTATACAAAATTATATTATAAATAATATTATTAAATTAATATAAAATAAATATATTATTATAATATAATAATTGAAAAAAAATAAAATAAAATAAAATATTTTTTTTAATTGACAAAGGATGTGCATGCTTTATTTTTAATTTGAAAAAAAAAAAAAAAAAAAAACAGTGATAGATCGCTCTAAACGCTATATAGGCGGTCAAACTGCTCTTTAACAAATAAATTTTTTCAAAATTTAAATAGTTAAATAAATTTTTTATAATTTTAAAAGGGCAAAAAAAAACCTGAAAAAGTTACCACCAAATTAGAGCCATTTTATTAGAAGTTGCATATTTGAATGAAGAAACGTTAACATTGATAGATAGCATCCATATACAAAAAAAAAAAAAAAAAAAAAAAAAAAAAAGAATGAAAAATATATCATCCAACAGGATGTAAGCCAAATATGTTTTATTTAAATTTTGGGTAATTCTTTTCTATAAGATTTCTTTTAAAGCAAAGTTAAATCCATCAATTTTATCAACATATTATCAAGCAAATATTTTTTTTTGATATTGGATCACCAACAGATATTTAATCCTCAAAATATATATATATATATATATATATATAAAGAGCTATTTAGCTCATTGAGGGGGCATATCCCATACAAAGTCAGGCTTTGAAACATCTACTTTTACGATTATATAAACAGTTTGATTCGCTGAATTTTTAATACAAGTAATACTAATATGAGAATTGTCTTTTAGTCTTGATTGATAGTCCCTAATAACAATATCAAAATAAATATAATCGCTAACACAAGATTTTAAAGCCTGAATCAGAATTCCACAATCAGACTCCATTAACAGAGCTTAAGTTTAATGTCTTTACCCAACTAAGTTCTTCAAGAAAACAATGTGCTTCTCCCAATCGGGTCCGCAGTTGCTGGAATAAATTTTGATTGTCCTGCAACACATCTTCCTTGTGAATCTCGTACTATGATGCCCGTGCCAGAAGACTCGCCTCCCACAGGTAAAGAAACATCTGTATTACATTTGAAAGAACCAGACATAGGAGGTGACCATTTAACCACAACATTATTATGGCTTGCATGGCTTGTTCTTGTCATCTGCGGATTCGATTGAGCACATCTCCACTCACTCAAAGCACGTATAGCAAGGGAGAAGAAGGCTATGTTTAGAACTCCAAGCCACTTCATTTCTATTTCTCCACAAAGCATACATAACCGACAAAGCTTCTTCAATTTCTGATCTTGGTTTCACAACCAGAATCTGAAACTATTCTTGGACAGTCCTCAAATCATGTCATCCTGTTTTAGACAAAAGCCAGACCTGTCGAGAGAAACCGCAGCTAAAGATTGCATGTAGCTTGGTTTCCTCTTCTCTGCTGCAGACTGCACATAAAGAAGATACGTTTACTCTTCTGCATCTCAGATTAACAGCCGATGGTAGAAGATCTGTCAACACCCGCCAACAGAAATGTTGTATTTTCTTTGGAACTTTCGTTCACCAAATTAATTGCCAAAAATCTCCAGGAACAGCTAGAGGAGGGCCTGACAATTTTACTGAAACTGCGTATCCTATTCTGAACTTTGCGATATTTGGATGCTAATTAGAGAGTAGATTTATTTTTAATATCTTTAACATTTATCCCTTCTTAAAGATTAAATATCAACATTTGGGGATTAGGTTAACAAAACTTAAAAAATACTAATATAAATTTTTTTAATTTTTTATTGATATTATTTATTTATTTCTTTTAATTTTTTTAAAGAATAGCATATATATATTAAGTTATATTTTATATATTTATCAATATTAATGTAAAAAATTATAATTAATAATAAAAATTATGCTGATTTTTTTTTTTTTTAAAAAGACAATTCAGCTTACCTTATACATACACACATTCACAAAAAAGTAGTTATGCCAATTTGCAAAATAAAATGGCAGCAAGGCAAGGTGCTTTTTGCTATACTATCCCAGTGATGATATTAACTCTTCTGAAGTCCTACTTGTTGCCAGAACAGGGAGATGCGCCAATCAAAGTTATAAGAGCTTCTATTCCAACAAATCAAAGATTCACTCTTTAATTTCATTAAACCACGTGAGAATCACAGGTAATTGGAAAAAACCAAGAAATTCAAAATAATCACCCTAAAAAGTTTTGCTGAACCACCAATAAGATAATTCAGTCCTGTTATTTTAATCTATAGTCAAACCCATCAAACCTAGACGTTATAGCTTTAAAGATGTTGAGAAGTGAGACCAGTACCTCAAAGTTAAAGAATATGAAGTACAATCCAAGCCAGATCCTTGGTGCAACGCAAGTATGTTCCCGAGGCCTAAACCCTGCATAAACAAAATTTTTGAATGTCAACATTCACTTGTTAGCTCCATCTCCTCCGGTCTTCCTCTTCATCCACTGGAGTATACCATTCTGGCCTTCGCTTAGAGTTGCTCAACCTGTAGTTCAACAGCACTTCTTCATCACAAAGTGCCCTAGTAGCCACCAAGACAAGAGTCTTCAGTACAGAAGCATCGGCCCCACCCTTCTTTGCCCTAGACCTAAACCAAAAGCTACCAAATCTTCTCATATTCACTTCTTCTGGGTCGCCAAATGGTACATTTGGTATATAGGTCCTCATGTCCTTCTCAGTCAATGGGAAGTCATAAGGGCAAATCATAACATTTGGAGCCATACCTTTTGCTGGGTGATTCGCAAAATGAGCCAAAGCTAATGGGTTCCTTCGCTCTAGGACCACACTATTACGACCAACTTGTATCCCTTCTAAAGGCTTACTAAGCATTTTCCAGAGCCGATCTGTACCTTTCTCGCTATTTTGCCCATTAGGTCTGACTTCTGGCACAACTAATCCATTCCACACTTCACGGGCTTCACCTCCAGCACCCCAGGGCTGTGCATTGATTACAGTACCATCATACCTTGCAGTCAAGTATGTATTATGGGCATCAACTCTTGGGTATCCAGGGATATAGCGATAATAAGCCGGTGAATATATCACACCAGGGTACAAAGCAATCACTGTGCCAACATCAGCTTCACCATTTACAAATAAGCCTTGTCCAGCTTCTTTGTGGGCTATCTGAGATGGTTTTAGACTAAGTGTGTAGCCAATGAGATCTTTCAACCTCAATGAAACTTCAGCACTCTTCAATGGCCTTGTCTCCTGTATAGCTGTGCTGAAAAACATCATTGATCAGAAGGATAGAAGTTCAGTAATAAATGGCTTGTACTTCCGTGTTTATAAGAAATCAAGATATAAACCCCATAGCCACAATGGCATTGCTCACAATTGTACAACAGGTTAAGCAATACATAGTTATCAGTTATTTGGTGTATAATTTACTCTGGATCATTTTGCAGCCTCTAATCCGACTCATCTCAGAATCAGAAGCAAATAAGGACCAGAAAGACATAAACCACATAGGAAGAGATTGTTTGCGACTCTGGAAGCCAAAAATGAAATAACATCAGAAAGAAGCAAATATACGGGGTGGGTGGTATATATCATCTCAGCAGTCTAAGTTACAATGCATGAGGAATATTTTATAAAAAGTGATGCACATTTGCTTTGCCATTTTTATTTTTATTTTAAGTTTACTGCTGAGATAGGTCAATAGAGAAAAACTTGATAGATCAGAACTAGGGCTAGAGAAATTAGAGATAAAGGCAGATCTACTTAACACAGTTGTCAAGAAAATGCACATTATAGATATGTAAAGGGAATAGGATTAAGAAACAACAAATGTTAAATAAACTATAGCCACACTTATAATAATTAAACTAATGAAAATTAAAATATACATTAACCAAATAAAGGAATAAAAACAATAATAATCAATATGTTGGAAAAAAAACAAAAAGAAGCATTTTAGTCACCAGACTATTTTGTTACAACACAACCAAGATAAACAAAATAAAAGTAGAAGAAGAAAGTTGGGCTAGGCAGGGGAAGAACTAGATATTAAAATGAACATTCATATTCCATGATTTCCATAAAAATGTCAATAATCATGTCAAACACAATAGCACGACAAGTCAGATCAGTTAAATATATTGGACATCCAAAAGTGACAGGTACAACTTCCAGTTAATCAACGAACTTAGGACAAGAGTTTAAAATAAAATAAAATAGTAGTAGTAGTAGTTATAGACTTCATGGGAGGCAGAGAAAGCTAATAAAACTATTATGAATGTAAGTTCACCTGGGCAAACAGTAGATGGACCACTCTTTCCAACCGCGAAACTAAGGCCACTTCGACGAGCAGTTTCTGACTGTCCAAGTGCTTCACCTGGCTCATTTTTCTTATTCACATCAGGGTGAAGAATTTCATCCATAGCTGTGCAGAAATTTTCCATTTGACAATGGATGTTTTCTTGGACTTGCTTCTGCTGATCAGCAACAGAAGCTTTGGTAGCCATTTCAATGATCTGTTCTGCATCAGCCTCTTCAGCTTTCCTTCCCAAACGATTGTAGCTAAAGAAATTATAATTCAGGTGCAATCCAATTACGAAAAAACCACATGACATTGGACAGAACTGATAATGTTATAAACAAAAGAAATGATAGTAAAATCTCTGATTTCATCTTGTTGAAAGGAAAAAAAAATGCATTAACATGAAATTTGAGTGTATATTCAAATTACAAGATACAACATCCTTTTCAATATTTTGAATTCTGATGTTATTATAAATTTTAGTACCATGTGATACTAATAGTTGATTGAAAACTGGAGGAAAAAACTGAAAGAATTTAAGGAAACGACATTTACATTTATTAGGGTTCATCATAATCTTGAGATAATGCGTCTAAATTTTTGACAATGCTCAAGTTCTCACATTGCTTACCATTTTCCTCCTGTCCTCATGAATACCAATTATGGAGCACTAATTGTGTAACATGTCCAGTGGACACAAATGTTCAATTTATTGAGGTATATTTGTAGTCATTTCACAGAGGTACAGGTTCAGAAGAAGCTGATTATATGAAAGGATAAAGTCAACAAAATTACACAAGAGTTAGTGTGAGGTAGAAAAATATGAGGGACAGATCAAGCCATCTGGTTAGTAGTACTGATTCAGGTATAATTACAATAGATAATTTGCCGCATTGCACCATAAAGATGATATCCAGCATTGCACCATTGATCATTATTAGGAATCATGAAAATAGTCTTAATCAGAATGCCAAAGTTAGCCATTTCATGTATTTTCAACTGTAAAATAATTTGATTGCTAAAAACTGAAAAAAGAAGAAAAAAACACAAACACACACACTAATTAAATTTATAAACTAAATTGCCTACCATGTTCTAAACTTTCAAGTTTTTTGTTTTTAATTTTTTTTTTCAATTGTATTACATGCTTTTATTTAATCAATTAACTAATCGGTTATTGAATTTGTTTTAATTGTATCCAACAAGTATAGAACATGTTTGGATTTGCTATTTTAGTTGATTGATGAAATTGAGAGGGGGCAGCTCAGGATGAGGAGTATCTTGTTAATATGGAACGGAAAAAAAAAGAAATAATTAGAAGTTGATATTTTACTTGAAAACTGAAGTAATGAACTTCGAACAATTGGCTAAAATTGTTTAAGCATTGGGCTTTGCCCCTCTATAACCATAATGCCTGAAAAACTAGTATGGCTGAGACTGTCATGTTTTTGTAGAAGTTCCAACAGACAATATGAACTTAGCTAGCCAAAATGGTCAAAAACCATAACCACATGATTTTTTTATAAATAAAACACACATGGTAGGTCCCAAGGACAAATATTATTCTATTAGCTTCTTTTGACTTGGTCGGACACTACTATACTTCACACGGCAAGAAACATGGTATTCTGATAAAACTGTTATATCAGATCATTGACAACTAGATTTTTATCACTGCAAGAATACATTTCTATGTTGGCATCATTAGATGTTTATTTACTATCTAGGAACTGATTGTTCACTTAATAATCAATGAGCTAACTGAAACTAAAAGAAGAAGTTTCAAGGTTATTACAGTATTTGGTTGCAGGTAAAATCAGTGTATGTAGGAGAAGAAATAAAATCATCAATGAAAGTATCAAGTATCAACATCAACGGTGCAATGAGAGGAATTTGATCCAAATGTACAATAAAGATAAAATACTTCAAGAAGTGAAGCCTTAGAATAACAGAAACAGTAAAATAACACCTAAGCAGCACATCATAGACGCAACAGGACTAGCTGAACTGTGGAGTTGGTTACTTGGTTATAGACAGTCCAAAACTTATGCACACATTAAAAGAAAAAAGGAAAAAGATAAATAACAGAATGAACAAAAGTTGGAAAAATCACATATGCGTATTCTCAATCAATTAAAAGGTCTCTAATATAAATCACAAAGCCAAGATAGGGCAAATGGCAAAGGATATGTGAATAAAGTTCACATTATCCACAGAGATTTACATCCAAAAGTAGCAAACTATGACAAGTGATCAAATAGACACTTACCTGGTATACAGGAAAAGGCGATTTATGTCTGCTTCAAATTGTAGCTGCCTTGGATCTTTGGCAAAAGTACAACTTTTTGCAAGAACTTTCACAGCCTGGAATTATAAAGGAGAAACCAAAAATAACCATTAAGAAGAGGGAAGTTCTAAAAAGGGCTGGAGCTCAAATTGGCTCTCCAACCTTTTAGCTGTTAGATTAAACACTTGGTAAAATCCTTGTACAAGTGATTCATCATCAATTTAAATGCTCTTTTTCCTTTGAATTTAATGGTTGAGAACTAGAGTTAATACAAGCTCAAGCCTTTCCTAACCCAGCTCTAAAGAATTATCACATGAAGAAACATCTTTTTCCATGTTAAAAACATGGCATCATATAACTCTTGCACAAAACAAAAATTAAAATGCTTTTAGAACTGCCTTCATTTTCTGTTGTTCTTTTGAATGTCTATTGCAAGGTTACACAATAGATAGTAAACTATTCCACCCTTTATAGGTACGATTGTAATCCAATCCCAATTCTCTTTTCGGACAATTCTAAATAACTATGCTAGACCAACACCACAAGAAACAAAAAAAATAGTTTATTTCGGTCACTTGAAGCATGACAAGCCAATTAAACACTCAATGAATTTAGAATCTATCTTCTGCCATTCTGCCTCTTCCACTCACACATTCCTTCTATCTTCTTATTAATTCAATATCCCTTACATCTATTAAGATTTCTTTACAAATTTACAAAATTTTTCCTTCTCACCAACGTGATACTCATTTGAACAAAAAAAACAATTCAGTTGCACAAAAAAGAAACCAAAATAATCGATTATGTTCTATTTCATTTAGTTACTATGAAATTGAAAAACAAAACAAGACAGACAAATTATGCTAAACCAGAGAGATTTCTGTTTATACCTCTTGAAATTTGTTAAACAGGAAAGCCATTTGTGAACTTCAGCCGCTGCGAAAATCGTCTTGCTATGTTCACTACCAACTCAATGCACTGATTTGCCAAAGGAAATGGACTTCCACAATTTGAAACTACCGCCCTTCGAGCTTCGCTCGT
This sequence comes from Manihot esculenta, assembly GCF_001659605.2. Lineage (NCBI taxonomy): Eukaryota > Viridiplantae > Streptophyta > Magnoliopsida > Malpighiales > Euphorbiaceae > Manihot > Manihot esculenta. The sequence continues at coordinate 5,729,986 of NC_035168.2, read as the reverse complement.
TGCCGGTGATGGTGGTGGCTGCGTCGAAGTTGGACGAGAGAGGTCAGTCGAAGTGTTGAGATTTGAGAAAGAGAACCGTAAAGGGTTGCTTTTTCTTTGCTCATTTGAGGAAATTTAGGCTTAAATATTTTATGAAAAATTACTATTTAATACCTGTACTACATGAAAACTCATTACAACGTCCTGAATTTTTATAAATTCCACTAATTAATTTTTTATTAATTTAATTATTAAATTTTTTAAAAAAATTTAAAATATTTTAATACGTAAACACTAATTATTTTAAATGTAAAATCTCATAAATATTTTAATATATTTTTTAAAATTAATAGATTAATTATCAATAAATTTTTTTATATTATATAAATATTTAATAATTAAGATTAATTAATAAATTTTTAAAATATTTTAATATATTTTTAAAAAATAATATATTAATTACTGAGTTTTTCAAATATGGCACTAAATAATAACTTTTTCAATATTTTATTTCTTCAAAAGCGACCCAGGTTCGATTACTATTGATCATTTTGCCTATTATATATCATCCAGATTATATATTTAATTTTCGATAAAGAAATATTATATATTTAATATTTTATTTTAATAATAGAGCCAAACCTTTTCGTTTTTCATAGTTATAACTTCACTTTTTAATTTTAAACAATAAAATTCATACTTTCCAAAGAGCATATCTTAAACTATGCATATGTTACTTTTTTTTATTTAATGATTTCTAAAATATTCAATTAATAACAGTAAATAAATAAAAAATTTCATAATTATAGGTGTTAAAAAATATCTATTAAGAATAATAAAATAGAAAAAATTATTTTTTAGTCTCTAAGATATAGTGTAATTAACGGATTCGTCCATCTATTTTTAGAATTCAACACTTTCATCTCTGAGGTTTAATTTCATCAAAATTAGAGGTACTTCCATAAAAAATACCGTTAGTGACAGAAAAAAATGACCAAACTACCCTTTATAGAATTCAATACTTTAATCCCTAAAATTTAATTCCTATAAATTTATAGATCCCTCTCTCAAAAAATTGAAGGAAAAAATATGTTTTCATCCCTAAGATATTATATAATTAATATATTTGTCCCTCTATTTTTTGAATTCAACACTTTAGTTCCTGAAATTTAATTTTGTCAAAATTTAAAGAAGAAAATCTCAAACTCAATCTCCATAAATAAATAAAAATTTTAATAAATTTAAAATTCAAATTCAGTAAAGATAATAAAAATTAAAATATATAAAATTTAAATTATTAAGAATAAAAAGTTAAAACTCAATATAAATTGCTTTTGTAATGTCATTCGTTGTCGATCACTACTCGCCATTTGAAAAATTCATTAAAATATTTTTAACATTTTAAAAAGTCTACTAGTTAGTCTTTCCATTAATTTTAGTCGTTAAGTATTATAAAAAAAAATCTAAAATACCCCTGATATGGAGGGACTAATTAGTAAATTTTTTAATAATTTGAGGGATCAATTAATAATTTTTTCTAAACTATAGGAATTAAATTGTAAAATATTTAGTGATAAATTAATAGAGGAACTAACTAATAGACTTTTAAAATGTCAGAGATATTTTAATATATTTTTCAAAATTAAAAGACTAAATAGCGAGTTTTTTCATACTATAAGGATTAAATAATAATTTCTCATTTTATTATTGATAATGGTATTTTTGAGATTATATTTATTCTCTTTCCTTTGACCAAGTGAAAATCATTGACTTAACATAATTTTTTGACGGAGGGACCTTGAATTTTGACGGACTCAAGGACGAAAGTGTTGGGTTCTAAAAATAAAGAGACAAATTCATTAATTACGCTATATTTCAGAGATTAAAAAGTAATTTTTCCTAATAAAATATTATAAAATATTTGATCAAACACATAGAACAAGTATTTTATTGTTCTGAAGTGATCGACGTTCATATTTAATTAAGATTCTGCTACATAATCTCATAATACGATAACAACACATAGAGTCCAATGTCCATGCAAAAATATATAAAGACTGCCTTTGAATTTTACTAAAAAATTCTTATGATATTACCAAATATAAAAATGTAAATCCATTATATTTATATTATGTTTAAGAGAAGGCAGAGTAAAGTGGGATTTTTTAATGTATAATTTTATAAGGTAAGGTTTTTTATAATTTTTAAATTTTAATAATTTTTTATAATTTGTTTTGATAGGAAAATTATTCTATTAAAATATATTTATATTTTATAAAATTATATTTTTTAATTATTTTGTCAAAAAATCTATTAACCTATTTTAAATATTTATATTATTTAATCTATATAATTTTAACTATGTATTATTTAGGACATATAAATTTAATATTCATATATTTAATTTCTCTAATTAAAATTAAAAATTAAAAATTTTCGTAATCGATGGACTAAATAATTTAATTTTATAAAATATTAAAACGTTGTAATCGATTGATTTTGATATAGAAACTAATAATTTTTTAAAAAATTTAAAAAATTTTATAATAATTTTTCTGCAAATCTAAATATTAATTTCACAACAACCATCCCCTTCACTATTCTTTTCTTCTTTTTTTTTTAAAAAGAGAGATAGAGCTCTTATTTTATTAATCCAGGCCATAAAAGTCCCAACCTATCAGCATTCAGTAAAAATTTAATAGTAACAGGAGATCATTGATGAATTTTCAAATTAAAATCATCACCAATGGTTAAACTAGTCAAACGATCCGCTACCGCATTTGCTTCCCTATAAATTTTTACCATCTTGACTTCCCTGAGTCTATTGATAAATAAACTCACTTGCTTTTTAATTTATTTTTATACACTACTTTTTATTATTAAGAAGTGAAGTATTTTGAAAGTGCATAAAAAAAAAGTATTTCAAAATTTTTAATGTAATTTTTCTAGAATATCTATAAATAGTCATCAACCTGAAATAAAGAGAAAATTTATCTTCATCTCGAACAAAGGTGAGCTTAAATCTTTTTCTTCAAAATTTGTTTACCTTCTAAATTTCAAATAACTAGATTCTAAAGTGTTTCAACTATATTGTTTCGAGATTAAAGATTAAAGGCTTTAAAAGTTTAATCAAGGACCAAACTTCCCTCTTTTGCTTTCGATTTCTACTTCATAGATTTTTCTCAAAGAAGGTAAGTTTTAATCTTGTCTTTTTACCGCTCTTGTAAGTTTAGAAAAGAATGTGTAGATTGCTTTTAAGTATTTTGGTTTTGCACATAAAATTTTTGGGAGTTTTGAGTTACAATCTTGAAATCTGTAATTAAATCCTTATTTGATGGATGCATGTGGAAGTTTAGGCTAAATTGAAGTGGTTTTATGTGGTCTAAGTTAATGAGTTTTTGGGTTATAGATAGAAGGCAAAATCAGATCCCGAAGGAATGGACTTTCGGATCTGTAAGGGACTTTTGCCACCAAAAGTCCCTTATTCAATCGTTTTCAGTCCATTTTCTACATGTTTTCTTGAATGCTTTTATGAGTATCTTGTGGCAGTTTTAATAGTTGTAAAAGTCCCTCATTTGGATCCATCTATGTAGAATCGGATTTAGAATACTGTAAAGACTAGCAATGAGATAATTGCTTTATAGCAAGGCTTGCATTTGCAAGAGGTGAGTAGAACTAAACAAAACTCCTATTTTAATCAAATCAAATGTTTTAAGTATATTAACACATTATGAATGTCATGTGCATGTTAAATAGATTGTTCTGCATTAAATTCACGAATATGATACACTGCATATATAATTGTTGTTATGGATGGATATTGGATGACCCACTAGCCCTCGAAATTATGATATGATATGTTTATGTATAACGAATATAAAAGTTCATGTCGACACTCATTCTACACTCCTGACACTATATAAGATAAAATGAGTGTCAATTCTGTGTTCCTATCACTTTGAGTATGCTTAAGAAGAAATTTTAAGGAGCACCCATTGTGGATTGGACACTATTAGATTTTATAGAGGATTACTGGTAACAAATTCATCTGATTGTCATTTGTTTGTATTATAATATATACATATGAGCATATTTTTTATTAACCTATTTTATATTATATTTCTACTCATTAAGGTATAAAAGCTTATCAATTTTCCCTAACCCCAAGTTTGCATGATCAAGTTAGTATAGTATGGGAGTTCAATAGTCTCTTGTGTATAATTTCTTATATAATAGTTTAGTTGTGGATATGTATTGATATTACGGATTAGTGATGTGCTTTACCCGATTTTTCTTTTATAGTCTCCTTATTATTGATCTTAATATGTAAAAATTTTTAAATTTCATGCTATATTTAAAACAAACTGCAGTATATAATGATATCTATATTGAGCATTTAATTTAATGAGAGCTATAATATAAATTTATGTTTACAATATGCATATATGCGTTTGGTTCACATTGTGATAATATTTTATATATATTCTTAAGATCATGTGGAAGTTATATAAAATATAATAGAATTTACAATAAACTTATTACGGATTCTGATAATTTTAAATCGATCTAAATTTTAGCACCGACAGTGATCCAATTTTCTTATCATTACTGATGGTAAATATAGGCAGAAATTTGAGATTTATACATGTATGTTAAAAGTATTTATAATTTCTACATGGGATAATTACAAAACAGAATTACCCTATAATTTAATACATTTTCAAGTAGGCTCTTATACTTAAATTTATAATAAAAAAGCTCTTGTATTTTTACATCATTAGCAAAATGAGGCTTTTCCTTTAATACCATTAAATATTGCTGCTAAATTATAATTTACTCTTTGATATTTAATGAAGACTAAATTTTAGTCCCTATATTTTTTAAATTTAGTCCCTTCAAGTTTTGTTTGATTAATAAATTAATATCTTAATTTAAACTTTATATTTTTAATTAAAATTAATCCCTATATTATTATAAATAGTTCTTAAATATTATAATTACTAATAAGTCTTTATATTTATAAATTAATCTCTATATTATTGAATTTTAATATTTTATATGTGAAAAATAATAAAATAAAAATTAAATAAAAAATATATCATTTTTTATTTTAATTAAATAAAATAAATTATTAAAAAAGAGAAAGTTAGACGAGAAAGAATTATTTAGTTTTGAATTTAGATGGATATATTGTATCAAGATTCGTACTTTAAATTTTATTTATTAATTTATTATTAAATATAAAATATTAAATTTAATAACATTGGAGATTAATTTATAAAAAAAATATAAATTTCTATCTGTAAGTAATTATAACATTTATGGATGAATTATAACTAAAAATAACTATTTCATTATAAAATAAAATTATGTAATTAAATTTAAAAATATATGAATTATATGTTTGACAAAAGTTTTAATGATTAAAATATTTTAATTAATTTTTAAATGACACATCATATATCATTTATTAATATTAGAGAAAAGTCTCGTTTCACTAACAGATTAAAATTATATAATACTTTTTGTCATAAATTAAATCATATTATATTACTTAAAAAGTAAGAAATATATTAAATCATGGGATAGATTTTTATAATTATCCTTTTATATATTATTTTAATCTAATTTTAATAATTTATATGTATTGTTAATATTTTTAAAATTTAGGTATGATAAGATTTTCTTTTCATTGTAAAATTGAGGGCGGAAATACTATTTCGCCTAAAATAAAAATAAAGTGATTAGTTAATATAAGATATTTTAAATATTTTTACACGCCAATTTTATCAAATACATTTTTTAAATATATGTTATGAAGTTATATTGAATTAATTATCAATATTCTATTCTGTACCTAATCAATTATTCACAAATTTTCAGAGGGTAAGCTCATTTAAAGGATGCAATTAAAGTAAAAATTAAAATAAATTATTAGCTTTTAAATTATATTTCTTTATCCGTGACGTTAAGAAAAATACATATATATAACCATTAATTTTTTAATTATTGATTATGCATCGAGATATATATATTTAATAAAAATATATTAGATGCACTCACAGGTCTAATGGTAAGTTGCATGTGAATAAATTTGAGAAATCTTATGTTGTACTCCTCCAATTCTCCGATCCTCAATCCTTATTTCAATATATATATATATATATATATATTAGATAATTAACTATTTAGTTTTTATAGGATGATAAAATTTACTAATTGATCTTTCTATTTTAAAAAATATATATATTAAAATATTCGTAACATTTTAAAAAATTTACTAATTACTCACTCCACCGATTTTAATAGTCAATTATTAAAAAAATTATAAAATACCCATAGTATTAATATCAAATCATTTTATTTTGTTGAATGAGAAGGGAGGGAAATTTGTCTTCAATTTGTAAGACTTAAAAAAATATAAAAGAAAAAATTTCAGAAAAAAAAAAGAGAGATGGGGCAAATTGCCCCTTCTCTATAATGTAACATGGCCACTAGAAATATTTTTACATGGAGGCGCAACGTCTATTTGGTAAAACTTTGACAATATGATAATAAAATGAATTTAGATGTAATTTAATCTAAAAAATTAGTTTGAGATAGAAAAATCACCACTAATATTATCAATAGAACATTATTTAACTCGCACTTTTTATTTTAAATATATTATTTTAATTTATTATTTTAAAATTAAATTATATTTATATTAGAGCAATCCAAAAAAAATAAACTATTTGTAATAAATATTTTTTCTATACATGAGAATATTTAAATCATTAATATTGAAAGTGGACGGTATCAAATCACTCATCAGACTGCTCGTTAGTTAATCTCTCCTGTTTTTAATATAAAAAGTTAAATTCTTAATTAATTAACATAATTATACATAATGAGATGCATTTGTTCCAATAATGTTATGAAAAAAATCAATTATAAAGATTAATGACAGCTGGACTATTGACACTTAAATCGTAGTTGTGCTCTTATACGAGAGTTAAGCTCAAAACCCATCAGAATACACTACGCAAACTGTTCCATTAGCGCACAACTCAATTCACAATCGAGCAAGTCGGGCTGAGCGGAACCCGATCTCATCTGAAAGAAATTCGGCTCATTTGACGCAATAGAACAATAAGAGAACAGATCCAACTATACCACGATCCTATTGGCACGAGTGTCGGAGGAGAATTAAATGACCGTCTGACGATGGTGAAAAAGCAGATACATTCGCACATACGACTCTGAATAATAGCGATAGGTGATATTGCAGTAGGGTGACGGTTATGCGTACTGGAAAACAAAACAAAAAGAATAAAAAAAGAAGATTTGAACTATTCAGACTAAATTCACTCGTTCATGTTGAAATTCTACCTTTCTCTGAATGTCAGATTATTAAATATCATTTGAAAGTTTTTTTTTTAATATTAACCATTTGATATTTAAAATTTATTAATCTCAATTAATTTAGATTCGAGTCAAATAAATTTATTAAGAAAGATAAAACACTTTCTGCTAAATTTTAAATAAATAAAAACTTGAGACTATTACTAAATTAGAGTACCAATAAGCATGAACATCAGTTTCACATTAATATAAAGATGAAATTCTTAAATAAAAACAATAGTCAAAAGAACATTGAAGAACCAAATCGGAAAAAGAAAAGGAAAAGAAAATAAAATAAAATAAAAGCTGGCAATTATCATTATTCCCTTTGAAAAGAGAAAACAAAAAAAAAACCCTAACCCTGGGGCTAATGATAAGGTGATGGATTTCTATTTTATTTTGCCGCAATAACGCGTTTTGATTGGATATTAATAATTTATGTTATAATTCGATTCCAACAACATAGAAAAGTCAACCATGCATCTCTATGAATAAATCTTACGGGCAATTGGGTATATTGGGTATATTGGCAGAGAGAAAAGAGCTGGCATGCTATATATATAAACTTCTTTTTATATTGAATTTAAACTGAAATTTAAAAAAATTAAATGTAAAATAAATTAAACATTTTAAAAAATTCGTAAAATATTCTGATATCATATTAAATTTAAATCAGATTTAATTTATCTAAAAAAATTAACTCAAAAGAATTATATATCTAAAATTTTTATAAAAAATTTATTTTCTGTATTTTAAATTAATGTGAAATTTAACCATAAAACTAAATAACCAAATATTTTTAGACAGCTAAGAGAAAGCAAAGGCAAACATGAGTAGTTTGACAATCTCACAGTCTAGAATGGCAGACCCATGAATAGAAAAAAATTAGTGGATTAGAATGGTTATGTTTACTTTTTATAGTAGTCTGTATTGTTTAAGGGTCAATGTTAATAAAAAAATTAAAGTCAGCCTTTTAAATGAATAAAAAAAGTAAAGACTTAACTGTAACATCCAGCTGCTTGGATGTCAAACGTTCCAGGTCGATAGATTACAATAATTCTACAGTAATTCTAAATTATATAATAGCTATCACAAAATTACTAAATAATTTGAATTAATCATTTTGGGTCAAGTGAAAAATGGGTTCAAAAGTTATTTGGATCACTTTGGATCGGATTGTTTCAATTGGTATCAGAGCCACTTTGGGTCAAACAAATTGTGTAGAGCTATTAAGTCTGCAAGGAAAGAGTTACCCGTGTGAGATGAGTTGGAGCCGCTCGAGATATTAGCGAAGTCGAGGGTTCAGTCCTGTCTTAACAATTATATCTGATTCAGTTGAGACGACTACACGGCAAATTTAGTAGGGGAGAATGTACCATCCGGTTGCTTGAATGCCTACATCGGTGAATTATAGTAACAGATTAGTAGTTAGTACGAAACTATTAAATAATTTGAATTGGCTCAAAGAGAATGTAACATCGAGCTGCTTACATCGAGCTGCGAATTATGGTGACGGATTAATAGTTAGCACGAAACTATTAAATAGTTTGGATTAACCATTTAAGCCAAATAGAATGAATTTAAAAATTATTTGGATCAGTTTGAGTCACGCTATTTCGTTAACTCAGCTTTTAATATTGAAAAAAAAAAATATATATATATATATATATATATTAAAAATATGTATAAATAAATTAGTCACATATTCAGTAACAAATATTATGCTTTTCACATAAATTATATATATATCCTTTATAGTATAATTAAAATTTTAATAAAAATTAATTTTTTAATATATATAAAAAAAAATAAAGTGAATAAAAATTACGATCATGTATAAATTAATCTAACAACCCGGAGAATAGATTCTAACTTGGAGCTTAATTGCACCGGAAACTTCATGCAGTTGGAATTAATGGCGGCCAGATGTAATCTTGGCCGTGTAAACACATGATGAGACTTTCTTTTATGACGAAAGTTCTCTTTGTTTTTATAAAATTTTGCTGGCACATGACTTTTGTAGTATATGGTTGATAGATGAAAAATTAAAATTATTTTTTAATTAGGTATGGAATTGGTCTTCGGATTATTATTATTTTTTAAATAAGATTACTTATATTCTGTTCTCTATATAAAGTCTAGCACATTCTCAAGAGATATCATAAGGTCCAAGACATTAGCTCAACAGAGATGACGACAAAGCTGTGTTACTCTGTGTTAGTCATTTCTATTTTCTCATTCTTTTCACCAACACTTTCTTCATCTGTTGCCTCTAATGGCTTAGATTCATGGTGCAATAAAACCCCATATCCTGAACCTTGCAAATATTTCATGAACCAAAACCCTAACCATTTTCTTTATCCAAAGCACAAATCTGAGTTTCGTAAGTTGGCAACTGAGTTAGCCATGCAAAGAGCCCTCACTGCTCAGTCCCATAACAAATGGCTAGGCTCAAAGTGTCGCAATGAGAAAGAAAAAGCTGCATGGGCTGACTGCTTAAAACTCTACGAGAACACCATTATCCAACTCAACCAAACCCTTGATCCCAACACAAAATGCACTGATTACGATGTTCAGACCTGGCTCAGCACTGCTCTAACCAATCTTGAAACTTGTCGATCTGGGTTTGTTGAGCTTGGAGTTTCAGATTTCATGTTGCCACTCATGGCCAACAATGTTTCTAAGCTGATATGCAACACTTTGGCTCTAAATAATGGCTCATCGGCGGCTTTACCACAAACATATAAAGATGGTTTTCCTAACTGGGTCACCGCAGGGGATAGAAAGCTCTTGCAGTCGTCTTCACCGGCTGTGAATCTTGTGGTGGCTCAAGATGGTTCTGGGAATCACCGGACTATAAAGGAGGCCCTTGATGAAGCAGCAAAGAGGAGTGGAACCGGGAGGTTTGTAATACGTATTAAGAGTGGGATTTACAGAGAGAATCTTGAGATTGGTAACAAAATGAAGAATATTATGTTGGTCGGAGATGGAATGAGAACTACTATTATCACCGGTAGCCGGAGCGTTGGAGGAGGTTCTACTACTTTTAACTCTGCAACTGTTGGTAAGCAAGTCTAAACCTCTTCTTTATTGTTTATGCATCTGGCATCCCTTTCTATTTTTATTTTTTTATTTAAAAAATAAAAGTCATGATAATACTGCTTCCTCTATTTTTGACGTCTCTCAAATAAAAATAAAATAAAGTGAAAGTTTGGAAAAATTCAAGATTATAATGTGAACAATTTAATCAAATTTCAGCCGTGACTGGAGAAGGATTCATAGCTCGAGGCATCACATTCCGTAACACAGCTGGTCCAGAAAACCACCAAGCAGTAGCTCTCCGATCAGGCTCCGATCTCTCAGTCTTTTACCGCTGTGGTTTTGAAGGATATCAAGACACTTTATATGTCCACTCCCAAAGACAATTCTACAAAGAATGTTACATTTATGGGACAGTAGACTTCATCTTCGGAAACGCAGCCGTGGTGTTACAAAACTGCATGATCTATGCACGGCGGCCAATGGACAAGCAAAAGAACGTAGTAACAGCTCAAGGGAGAACTGATCCAAATCAAAACACTGGAATTTCAATCCATAATTCTCGAGTCATGGCTGCACCAGATCTTCAACCAGTGCTTAACTCATTCAAGACTTACTTAGGGAGGCCATGGAAGGAGTATTCTCGCACTGTTTTTCTTCAAACTTATCTTGATTCTTTGGTGGATCCTGCGGGGTGGCTGGAGTGGGATGGTGATTTTGCTCTGAATACTTTGTATTATGGAGAGTATAAGAATATGGGTCCTGCTGCTTCGACCGGCGGGAGAGTTAAGTGGGGTGGCTATAGGGTTATCACCAGTGCGGCTGAAGCATCCCAGTTCACTGTGGCTAACTTCATTGCTGGCCGATCATGGTTACCGGCCACTGAGGTTCCTTTCACTTCCGGTCTTTGATATGTTCATTTTGTGAATTAGAAGTAATTATGTGTTTGTTATTTAATTTTTTTCACAAAATTATTATTATAAATATTTTGCAATAAAATTATATTTTTTTTATAGAGATTGATCTTTATTTTATTTTTGCCACAAAAACGTGTTTTGATCGGTACATATGTTGAAGTTCAAGGTCAACAACATGGAAAAGTCAACCATGCATGTCCATATATTGATAGAGAAAAGAGCTGGTGTGACGGTCAGCTGCTTCCAGCTGCCTGCTTGCGGATTTGCGGCGAAAATCCGTCCCAGATCAAAAAATTGAATTGAAAGAAAATTGATTTGTATATAATAGCTAGCACTGAACTACTAAATAATTTGGGTTAACTATTTTGGGCCAAGTAGAAAGTGGGTCTAAAAGTTATTTGGGCCAGTTCGGGCCCGGCTATTTCAATTGGTATCAGAGTCACCCTGGATCATAAAAAAATTGTGCGGAGCTAGTGGACCTACGAGGAAAGGGCTACCCGTGAGAGACGAGGTGGAGCCACCCGAGGTACTAGCGAACCACAATACCTAAAGGTCCGATTCTGGTTAGCAATTGTAATGGATTCAGTTGCGACGAGGACGTCGCAAAATTTAGCGGGACCGAGTGTGACGGTCAGCTGCTTCCAGCTGCCTGCTTGCGGATTTGCGGCGCAAATCCGTCCCACATCGAAAAATTGAAAGAAAATTAATTTGTATATAATAGCTAGCACAGAACTACTAAATAACTTGGGTTAACCATTTTGGGCCAAGTGGAAAGTGGGTCTAAAAGTTATTTGGGTCAGTTCGGACCCGGCTGTTTCAGCTGGCATGATATATATATATATATATATATATATATATATATATATATATATATATATATATTTTTTAAAGATAAAATTTACATAATTATTGAATCGAATTTAAAATTATAATGATTTTTTAATAATTTTATTTATTAAATTAAAATTAAATAATAAAAAATAATTTTTTTATTACGTATATAATATAGTTTTATGAAAAATATTTAATAAATACCAATTATTTTCGATAAACAAATAAATTTGTTAACTAAAATTATAATTTATTAAATATTTAAATTTATAATAATTAAATACAAATTAACTAAATGATTGATAGTTTATTAAATGAAGTTAGAAATAGTTTAGTTTATTGCTAAATTCACTTCAAATTTTATTGATTTAATTATAAATTTTTATAAAATTATAAAATTATTTATATATAACTTTATTAATTTATAAAATTTTGGTTATAATTAGCTATTGCAAGAAATTAAAAATTTTTAGATTTATCATACAAAATTTAAAACTTTAGCTATAATTTTGAACTAATTTAGAATTAATTCGTTTAAACTTTTGATTTTTTTTTATCAATGAGACTATTTTATATGATAAGATAATTTTTTATATAAAAATATTATAAATATAAAATACAAAAATATTATAATTTTTAACTTATATATATATATATATATATAAGAAAAATATTATAATGTGATATATCATATATTGCACGTTCTCTGCAAAAACCACAGCTGTATAAGACTGAGAGATCGGAGCCTGATCGGAGAGCTACTGCGTGGTGGTTTTCCGGACAAGCTGTGTTGCGGAATGTGATGCCTCGTGCAATGAATCCTTCTCCAGTCACCACTGAAATTTAATTAATTATTCACATTAATACAGGAATAAGGACTGCTAAGAAAATGCATAAACAATCAATAAATTAAGAGTTAAACTTGCTTACCAACAGTTCCAGAACTGAAATTACTGTAACCTCCGCCATGACTCCGGCTACCGGTGATAATGGTATTTCTCAGTCCTTCGCCAACCAACATAATATTCTTCATTTTGTCATCAATCTTAACATACTCTCTGTAAATCCCACTCTTAAAATATGTATCACAAACCTCCCACTTCCACTCCTCGTTGCTGCCTCATCAAGGGCCTCCTTAATAGTCTGGCGATTCCTGAACCATCTTGAGCTACCACAAGATTCACAGCCGGTGATTATGACTGTATATCACCTGCGGTGACCCAGCTAGGAAAACCATCTTTATATGTTTGTAGTAAAGCCGCCGATGAGCCGTTGTTTGGAGCCAAAGTGTTGCTTACTTATTAGCTTAGAAACATTGTTGGACATGAGTGGCAACATGAAATCTGAAACCCCAAGTTCAACGAACCCATCTCGACAAGTTTCAACATTGGTTTGAGCAGAGCAGTACTGAGCCAAGTCTGGACGTCGTAATCGGTGCATTTTGTGTTGGGGTCAGGTCAAGGGTACGGTTGAGTTGGATAATGGTGGTCTCATAGAGGTTCATGCAGTCAGCCCATGCAGCCTTCTCTTTCTCATTGCAACACTTTGAGGCTAGCCTTTTGTTATAGGACTGTGCAGTGAGGGCTCATTCCATGGCCAATTCAATTGCGAACTTAAGAAACTCAGAGTTGTGGTTTGGATGAAAGTGGTTAAGCTTTTGCTTCGTAATTGTACTATCTTACTAAGGGTTTTTTTTGAGTGAATTTAAAATGACACCGTTTTGTGAATTATTTTAAATCCATATCTAAGTTGGTGAATCTAAGATAGAAGATTACGTCTTGTTTATTTTAAGGCTCATTACTTCAAAAATACTACAATTTTATTGTTTTTTTATATTTATAGTTAAATTTTTTAATTTAGAATTAAAAATTTTTAATATTTAAATTTATTATAATTGTAATAATTTTTTAAAATTAATATTAATTAAATTTAAATTAAATTACATTGTATGCCACGTGTCATTATTTTTAATTCATATAAATAGCTTGATTAATTTGAATTAATCTTAGTTAAGAATTTAAATTTTGATCCTTGAAATTTTTAAATTATATAATTAAAATTTTTAATTTTGCACTTTTAAATTAAAGATTTCAATTACATCATTTAGAGATTTTATGTAATTAATGGCTAAGGGTTTTAATTAAAATTTAACTTAAGGTAATCAAATCGTTTATATAAATTAAATCCCCGTAATAATGACACGTAACATTCATATAAGCTAATTTAAATATAATTAAAATTAATTTCAAAAATTATTGTAATTACAATAAATTTTAAATATAAAATTAAAAATTTTGACTATAAATATAAAAGAAATATAAGATGTGATTTTTTTTTCTTGTCAATTAGCGGTATTGTAAAAAGCTATCATTTTTCTATTACAAATCGATTAAGGAGCTCTGCTAATAAAAATTGAAAATATTTTTTTTTTTCTTGTCAATAAGCCTTATTGTAAAACGCTATCGTTTTTCGATTACCAACTAATTAAGGAACTCGGCTAGTAAAAATTGAAAATCCAAGGTAAATTAAGATAAACATTTCTATTTTTTTAAGAGCTTAACTTTTTTCTATTGCCTATTTTTTTAAGAGATAAACAGATTTCCAAATCAATCAATAAATTAGGATAAAAAATTTGAAATTCGCTTTTATTGAGAAAAAAACTACTTTTATATAAAAAAAATTATTGCAAATTCATTAATAAATCATTTGGTAAATTCCATTTATACAGATCTATACTGTATTTTTTTTTACCATTTCATTTATTCCAATATTTTTCTCACTTATTTTCTTCTTTATTATTTTTTTCTTTTTTTTTCTTCACTCAATTTTTTTTGTTTTGGCTGATTGATCAATAAAGTCTAATATTTATGTATTTTTTTATTTTAATCTAAATATTTTAATTTTAAATTTATTGTTATAATATTTTTATTTGAATGTAATTTTAATTGAATTCTAAAATTGATAGTACTTAACAAATAGTAAAATGGATAACAAGTCAGGTGACCACTCTAATAGATCAAATTGAATAATTTTACAGGTCAGATTTGACTCCAACAGACCAGGTCGGGCGACTACTCCGAGTGACCGGGTTAGATGACTATTCCAAAAGATCGGGTCAGACAAACATTTCAGAAAACTTATTTCCACCTCTATACTAACTACACAAAAATAATAAAAGAATATTTTCTCTCTTCTAGCTTATATATTTTTTATTGTAACAATAGTTGAATATTATTACATGTATCTTTCCAAAATAGTCAATAAAATTGTATATAAACAAATTTTTATCAAATAAAAAACTAAACGAGTATTGCCTTAGCCTTTTTATTCTGATTAAGTCCTTTTTGTTTCTGCTCTTTCTTTTCTTTTTTCGTCACTCAAATGGAGGAAGAATTACTCAGAGAAACAACCTCAAAAACCGTGAATCAAAACAAAAATGAAAAAGATAATGAGAGTGATTTCCTCGGGTTTTAAAATTCAGATAATCCTAGACTGTAACTGGTTAGTGCTCCTCTTGTTGGGAAAAATTATCTGTCATGCAGCAGATTCATAATAATTGTAATACCCGGCTAGACCCCGGTATCGGAATTCCTACGTTCCGGCGGATTTTCCGTTGGAAGTCGGGATTCGAGGATGTCGGAGCTTGCCCTAAGGGTATAAGAGAGGTTTTTAAGATGTTTTTTTTAAGTGTTTTTATCATGTTTGCATGTTTTGAGTTAAGAAAATTGAGTTTTGAAATGAAAAGGCCAAGGGGACAAAAGCCAGGTTCGGCCGCCGAAGGTGAAGTTCGGCCGCCGAAAGTTGCATGGTTTCGCATGCACGTTAGGCCGCCGAAGGAAGAGTCGGTTGGCCACTACAAAAGCCCCTTTGCCCGAGACTTGAGTGGTAAACACTCTGTTTTTTTGGGTCAAAGGTAGGTTCAAGCTCTCCTTGGTGTGATTTCTCATGTTTTTCTCAAATCTTGCATGTTTTAACTTGATTTGAGCTTTGTTTTAGAGATTTGAGCAAAAAGGAAGCAAAGTTGAGTACTTGGAGAGTTTGATTGAGTTTTCTCCTATCTCCAAGCTTGGATCATCAATCCTCTAGTTCTTCAAGAGGTAAGCATGGATCCTCACCTCCCCTTATGTTTAAAGCAAGTTTTAAGAGTTTTATGGCATGGTTTGGGGTGTAACCATGAGTTTGAACATATGTTGATCATATGAGTTTCTATGAGTTTTGTTGCCTTAAGCCGATCTGGATCCTAGTGCCGGTGATGGTCCGGTAAGCGGGCTGTTACAATAATTGCTCTAAGGGGCAAAGATAAACTTGATTTTATTGGTGGCACCTTCGAAATGCCACCTGCTAGGTCTCAAAACTTAGAGAAATGGAGGAAGGTGGATAGTATGGTCACCACATGTATATTAAGCTCACTATCAAAGGAACTGATTTATGTATTTATATATTCACTATCTTCTCAAATACTCTGGGAAGAAATTAAAAAAAGATTTGGACAGAGCAATGAACCTCTTTTCTATCAAATCAAGCAGGAGATAAGTTTCCTTACTTAGACTAATATCTCTGTCATGGTTTATTTTACTAAACTGAAAAGATTGTGGGATGAATTAACATGTTTAAAGCGTTTGTCCGTATGTGAATATGGTGTATCCAAACAGTTAGATGAGATTTGCAAAAAAAATAAATTTGAACAAAGAGTTTTTAAATGTGTTTTCATTGGATATGTTTCAGGTTCTAAAACATACAAATTATATGATTTACATTATAATAAAATAATAATCTCAAAATATGTGGTTTTCATGAAACATGTTTCCCTTTTGTAAGTGGGGATACTTCAACACTTAATACTATAGTGCCATTATCTATCCTTGACAATTTCGATATGCATCGACCTCCACATTTTGATCTGAATAACAATTCATTAACTACCCTTGATAATTCCGACCTCCCCATACTGACCTGAATAATAATTTTGACATGTTGTTTAGCCTGAATGACAGCGCTACTGTCAAAATACACAAATAACTCGGAAATTAAACTCATTCTTCAAACAATTTCAAAAGAACCTATTCTAGACACCATAAATACTCAGCCAAGGAGAAGTGCTAGAGCCACTTCTAAACTGAGCTAGTTAAATGATTATACAGTGAATAATTTTTCACTTGCTGAATCCTAAGTTAACACTTCAATAGAAGCTGGTCCGAACCAAAGTAACATCTAAGACATGTCTAATCTATCTCTCACATACAGTCCTTCACACACATTGTTTATGACAAATATGTCTACTATTTATACACCTATTTTCTATCATCAAGCTAGGGGGGACAGTTAACTGGTTCATGTCATGCAAGAGATAGAGACACTAGAGAGAAACCAAATATGGACATCCTACTCACTACCAAGAAGCACCAAACTGGATAATGAGACTTGGGAGCTCATTGAATACTCAGAACAATACAGGAGACTCGTGGGAAGATTGTTATACCTAGGTCTAATAAGGCCTGATGTTACTTTTGCCACGTAACAACTCAGTCAGTTTATATAATCTCCAAGAAAGCCTCACTGAGATGCAGTAATACATGTTCTTTGTTATTTAAAAGGATGTCCATCGAAAAACTTATTCTTTTCTGCTTCAAAAGGCATGCAACTTAGAGCTTTATGCGACTCTGATTGGGCTTCTGTCCTATATCCTGAAAATCCATCATAGGTCATCCTTGATTTCCTGGAAGGCAAACAATGCACAGTTAGTAGATCTTCCGCTAAAGCAGAACACAAAATTATGGCAACCACTGTATGCGAATTAAAATAGATAAGTTATTTTCTTCGAGATTTTGATCTACAAATATCTCTTCCTGTCCATCTTTTCTGTGATAATCAAGTGGCCAAGTACATTGCAGCTAATCTTGTTTTCCATGAACGAACAAAACACCTTGAAATTGACTGCCATGTGGTCTGAGAACAATTCACAAAATGATTTATTTCTACTTTGCATGTTCATAATTCCATACACCAACTTACCGACCTTCTCACTAAACCTTTGACTTCCACTGACTTTCATGAACATCTGTTCAAGATGCGACATCGAGATCTATGCTCGTCTCCATCTTGGGGGGGCCTGATAGTACTTAACATATAGCAAAACGGACAACAAGTTGGACGACCACTCCAATAGATTAGGTTGGACGACTTCACAGGTCAGACATCACTTCAATAAGCTAGGTTGGACAACTTCACAGGTCGGACACCACTCCAATAAACCAGGTCGGACGACTACTCTAAGTAACCGAGTTAGATGACTATTCTAGAAGATCAAGTCATATGAACATTCTAGAAAACTTATTTCCATCTCTGTGCCAGCCATACAAAAATAATAAAATAATCTTTTCTCTTTCCTAACTCACATATTTTTTTATTGCAGTAATAGTTGTACATTACAATATATATCTTTTAGAATAATCAATAAAATTGTATATAAAGACATTTTTCTTAAATAAAAAATTAATCAAATATTACCTATTTTGTTAAAAAAATTAATGTTTGAAATTTAATTTTTGTATATTATGGTATGTAATATTGACTAAACAGATATTCTCCTAATATGTTATGTGTATAAAAATTAAATTTCAAATGGTAATTTTAAAGTTTGGCTAAAACTACACGCTGATAAAATTAAAAAGGATGGAACATAAATTGAAAATTGAAAATTTTTAATTAAAATACAAATATTGGGTCTTTATTGTTCAGTCAACCTTTTATTTTCTCATTCCCTTGTTTTCTTCTTACCTATTTCCTTTCCTTTTTCTCCCATTTTCTTTTCTTTTCTATTATTTTCCTTCTACTCTATTATATTCTTTTATTTTCTCTCATGTTTCCAACCAGTCTTTTTTTTTTCTTTTTATCAAATTTTTTTTATCTTATTTTCTTTGCTTTTTCACATCAATTTTTCTTACATTTTCTTTTTCATTCCTCATTTTTTTCCTATTATTCTCCTTCTTTTTCTCGTTTTTTATTCTCTCTTATTTTTTTTTCTATTTTCTCATCATTTCTAATAGTCTATTTTATATTTATTTACATTTTAGTTATTTTTCTCATTTCCCTTTTCTCCATATTTTTTATTTTCTCATCTCACTTTATTATCTCTGTTTTTCATTTATTATAATGCATTTCTAGTAATTATTGAATAAAAAATAAAAACATATATCTAATAGGAAAAATAATTTTAAATCTTACTAAAATAATCTAAAATATAAAATAAAATTTATTTTTTTAATTTTTTTAAATTACCAACAAATTACTAATAAATTTCAATCCATTAATAATTTATTAGGGATTTAATATTTATTTTTTTTAATTTTAAATTTCAATCCATTAATAATAACTTTTCACATTTTTTCTATTTTATATATTCATTTTCAAGATCACATATCACAACAAATATGTATCAGTATTAAAAATATTAACTATAAAAAGTTAAAATACAAATTAACTTTTCATATAATGATATATTTTGCCTTAAGTGTTTATATTAAAATTTATATAAAATTAATATATTAATCTAAATATAAATATTTAATTTAATAATTATTAATTTCTCATATGCTCATACCCTTTTCCTATAAGTAATAAATTTTTAGATATGATTTATACAAAATCCTTTTAAAATTGGAAATAAATCAAATTATTGATTTATTTTCACTCATATATGAAAAAAATATTACGCATCTAATCTATACATAATTAGTGGTCAACGCCAATTGCATGCAAATGTGTGTAAAACACGCTTCAATGTCAATCGTCAGATGAGATTACCTACGTGGCGAATTGAACAATCAAGATCATTCACCTTGACCTTACAGATTTGAATTCAAAAAACACCTGGTTAACGTTACGATTCCATAACCTCAGGTTCGGATCCGAAGCTAAGCCCGAACCGAAAGTTTAAAAAGCAACAAAAATGCTCTGCTCGACTCTACGTTTTATTGCACAGAAACTTTAGTCTTTAGTTCCCTCTCTAGCCCAGCTGCTGCTCTCGTTCTCTTCCCTTTCTGGGATTTTCTTTCACTTTGTTAGGGTTTCTGCTTATCCGATTTGAGAAGAAAGACAACCCAGAAAGGCAACAAGTATGTTCTTTTGAATCTCAGGAGTAAATGTATGTCGGTATATGCCTGTTTCATCGATTACTGTGTGCTTTTCTTGTGTTGAAGATAATTTCTTGGTAGATTTTTGAAGGAATTGGAAAGAGGGTTTTGGATTTCGATATGTGGTTTTTAGTGTGTTTGATTATGAGTTGTTTAATCTTTCTGCGAGAATAGGAAGGTCATACATTAATGGAGAACTGTGCAAGAGCTGAGTTGCATGATATATTGACTTCAAGAAAAGCTGAAGAAGCAGGTGTGCACCTTCTATCTTGTTTCTTTATTCTGTTTGGTAAATAAGAAAAATATAGATTGTCTTCGTCTATTTTTGCCGATTTAGTTCTTTCATCCCCCACTTCCCAAAAAAAAAAAAAAGAAGAAGAAAAAATCAGTTGAGTATTATAGGTTTTGTTTCTTGAGTCCTACATTTGTGAAATTAAATCTTTTTAATGTTTCAGTTTGTTAATGCCACTGTATACATTGTTTTTGGTTCTCAAAGACAAAAATATCTGTAATGATCATTATCTTTACCGATCATTTTCAGCTTGGAGAAGATTCCAAGCAGCGGCCTGGCTTGAAAGCCTTGTGGGTCCATTGGGCATATCGAGCCATCCGACAGAGAAAGAATTCGTTTCTCGCTTGAGGAATGGCCTGATTCTGTGCAATGCAATTAACAAGGTTCATCCCGGGGCCGTGCCCAAGGTAACTATATAATATCTTTAATTGATATCATAGTTTATCCTTTGTTTTGCTTAATGTTGATTTAACTAAAAATTGAATATTGGCAATTGAACAATTCTGTTTGGGGTTATTTGAATCAAAAGTAATGGGAAAGTGAATCCTAAGTGTTCTTTGACTAATTAGGATAGTGGGATTCGAAGTGTTGTCAAAGTTCTAATTATTTACTTTCGGAAACTATTATAAGGTTGTGGAGAACTGTACACCTTTACAATCGCTAAACCGAGAATCACAGCCATTACCGGCCTACCAGTATTTTGAGAACGTAAGGAACTTTCTGGTGGCTGTTGAAGAATTGAAGCTGCCTGCCTTTGAAGCTTCTGATATTGAGAGGGTAACTTAACCCCAATATGCTTGAATCATGTATTTACGTTATTTACTTGTTTATATATGCATCTAACAACATATGACTAAGTTAGTTGTTGGACTTAATTTGTAAAAGGATGCATTGGAGGCAGGGTCAGCAGCTAAGGTGGTTGACTGCATCTTAGCTCTTAAATTTTACCATGAATGCAAGCAGATGAATGGCGGAAATGGGTTTACTAAGCCTATCAGATCTCCTATGGTTATGCGACCTGCCGGCATGAACAATTCTGGATCCCTCTCGTCAGACTCTTGTAGATGCTTAGACATGTCAGCAGCATCAGAGATGCCTGCAGATGACATTCAGAAACTTTCTGGTATGTTTGCTATCTTTTGTATGCTCATCTATTTGGTTTATTCACAGGTAACTAGTCTAAGAACAACTTAAAAGCTCAAGCTCATAAATAAATGTCCAGGAATAGGCTTTAATATTTTTTATACACCTCATCTTAGAGCATAGTCATGCACAAGTCCACCCAAACTTGTGCGAAAGAGGATTGGAACTTAGACCTTTTTTGGTACTTTGATTTTGTTACTCTACTAATGTATCATTCAACATAGAAGCTCAAACTTGAAGATAAGGGCAATGAATAGGTATCAAAATTTCTAGCAAGTATAGGTCTTCTAAGAAGAAGCAAAAATGGCATAGCTAATCAATCAGGATATTGACAAACTTGATATAAAAGTAAACATATAATATGAATTAATGATTGCAATGGTTCCCTGTTAGTGTGAAATTAGGAACTAATCTGCAGGTTTTCTTAATGTAAGTGCTAAGTAGTGACGAACTACTAAGAACTATAAGTATGACTTTCATCCAGTATAAACGCAGGATCAAGTATATGATCCAAAAGTCAAAATCATAATTAGGTTCAACTTTTTTTTTCTTTTTAATTGTAATAAATCAAGCAAGTCATTGCATGATGGTAAACTTACAGTTTGCCTGGTCAGTCACTTTAGATTAGCCCAAATAAAGATTGTATTTGGCATATCCTTTGAATGATTGTGACTGGTGTTTTCTGTATCTTACTATATGCATTTTCCTTTAATCTCAAGTAACAACATTGGATTTTGCAGATTTAATTGTCAAGTTACTTATTGAACATATGACCGATACAAAGGAAAACATACATGATAACGTTCTCACGTTCTTCCGCACTGGCAACATGGTAATGCCCAGCTGTTTAACATATGAAATTTTCTTTGATTTAAGGGACACATCCAAGAGCAAAAAGCAGGGGTTGAAGAATTTATTATATGTTTTTTTTTTCCACTAATGCTCCTCTTCTTTTACAGGATATGGAAAAGTTAGTGTGCAGAATCATGGCAAGTTGTTTCGAGGATAAACTTCAGAACAATTCCCCTGAGGTTAGTTTAAATCAATAGAGAGCTTGACAATATTACATATTTAAGCAACTTTCCTGCATAATCCTACATTATTGCACAATGTGCTTACTAAACATACAGATCTCTTATTCAAGGATGTTTTTCTTGGATAATTATGTGGTAGAATATTATATTTAAGCAACTTAGGGAGTCTGCATACTGAATTTGTTAGATGCTAGATTACATGAAATGTACAACACATATGGTGCGTTAATACTAATTTGCTAATTCCTACTTCTAAAGCTGCAAAAATAATATAGAATAATTCCAAGGTATAAACTCCAAAAGGAAAAAGCCAAATAGAACTAATAGTTATCTATAGGAACTCCTTTTCCCCTCAAACCCGATTTTGGTTAGTATAATTTTTTATTCTTATTTGTTTATGTGGGTATCCAGATGTTATCTGCATTTGTTGCTAGTTAGGAAGAAATTGAAAGGGAAAGGGAAAGGGATTTTTTAAGAATTGAGATTTGATGACAATTCAACAGAAACAGTATGCAAATAAACATAAATGTATCCGAGAAAGAAGAGGTAAGACACTTGTAGTCAATATGTTAACATAATATTGACTCACTAACCTAACAAGTCACGCTTTCTGTCAATCCTCTCTCTCTCTCTCTCTCTCTCTCTCTCTCTCTCTCTCTTTTAAGAAGAAAAAGATGCATTTACCTGCAATCCTTGAGTTCTAATTGTGACTTGTGAATATAATCATATCTTGAGCCATAAAATTTGATTGTAACTGTTTCCCACCAATTTTTTAAAGATAGCCTACAGCAAATACAATACCTTGAAAATGCTTATTCTTGTAAAGAATGTCATACAATCTCCTTTCAAACATAGCTAGAATAAGCGTTAAGTTATCTTTACAAATAATTGCTCCTCTCTTTTTCTTTACCTCAACAGACTTGTCAAGTCTATAGGCATACATCTATATATTAATTTTGGGACAGTGAACATATGTTCTCTTCCAATGCTTTTCCTTACATGAAGTCTTTTTTAAATCGTCACTTTATTTTGCCAAAACCAGTTGCACTCAATGTTCAAGATGTTTTTAAAAGAAAAAAGTGGCTCACAAGATAATCCAACATCAGTGCCTCTGAAGGAGTCATCTGCACTTGGAGATTCTGAGGTATGTTTCTTTTAACTCCATTTAACTTTATTAAAGTAGTGATAATAATGCATCTAGGAGGTTATTAAAGTTACAAATTCTGTATTAGAATTCTAACAAATTTCTTGAAGTCTTTTTTTTTTTTCACTGTCCTTGATTTCCTAAATTGATTAAAGCTCAATGGAAGTCTTGGAGAATGAAAATGATACTTTGTTGTCCATAAAATATTACTGAAAAATATTATGAAATGTTGAATGTTAATTATAGTTGTGAACTTGGAGTTGATTTGATTTTCTACTCTGAAGATTATGTATAATGGTTTAGAGTCATGTTTTGATGATGATCCTCCAAACGATGTATGCGGTATCCTTCCTATGTTATAGCAAATTTTGGTGACAGTACTGACACCTGCTTGTTAATTTGGTCCTTTAGTAACAATCCATAACTTGTTTCCCTTGTTTTTAATCGTACTTGCCTTATACTTGTATACCTCTTAATAGATTCACTTTTGACATTCTGCATGCACTGTAAGTGCAATTAGACACCATAGTTTATTTCTTTATGCTATATACCTTTTAAAAAAAATCCTTCTTTATCTATGTTTCTCCTTGTTTCTTTGTGCCTCTTATCTTTTAAATTCTTAAATTCATCTCTTTTTTCAATAATTTCCTAACTTTAGAGCACTTCATTCTAAAAATTAATAACTAATCCCTCTTTATTTTCAGCTTATGCCAAGCATATTTGTTTGAAAATTTGCATCAATGTTTTCAAAATATTGTAGTTTTTATTTTTTCTCCATATGGGCCATATATCATAACTTCTACTTCACTCATTAATGGGCATACTGATAAAGCACATTTCATGGTCAAAGTCAATAGAAAATGCTTTGAAGTACACTTACCTTACATGGTAACAGGCATATTGGCATGAGTTTACTTGAGTATTTTTGGGAGTTGCAAATAAGCTATTAACCTCTAATAACATATTCTGAGTTGCTGACATGTCCATGTTTTGCAGTGTTGTCGGGCTTGCTTAAGAAAGGGTGACTGCAAACATAGGCATTTGTTTCAAATGCAAGAAGAAGAACTTGTGGTTAGTGTCTTTCCCTCCAAATTAGTTTAAATCACTTAAAAGGTTATATGTAGCTTATTCTTTGGTTGGCCTTTAAAGTGATAAAAGGAGCTGGAAAGCTTTATGCTATACTTCTCATGTAGTTATTTTGGCAAGTAACAATACTGAAATGCAATAATTACTATTGTGAAAGCATTTAATATCATGGTATTGTGTTCATGCAAAAATTTCACTTTAATGTGTAAGAGGAACATGTCCTAATGAACCTTTTTTTTCACATTTTCATTACTTTGTTTTAGTGGGAAATTCATTATCACAACCAATAAATGAACTTTCATGGTATATAAGTATCACAGAAAAGGTATCCAATAAGACTCAAGGAAATTAAAAAACTGGAAGAGGCATGGGCCGTGCAACTTATTTATGGTTTCTCCACTTATTGAGGATAGGAGCATTTTTACTTCCTACTTTCATGTTTCAGGATCTGAAAGCCCTGTTGACAAACATAAAGACAGAGTTTGAAGACTTACAGTCCAAGTTTCAGACAGATTTGAGAGAGCTTGGTAAGTTCTTCTCAACTCTAAGGGAATAATGTGTTTGTCATGAACCTTCAGAGCATTTGTTTTCTTGCGTCCAATAATTTAATTCTCCAGTATTTTTCCACCTTTGCCATCCATCTTTTTTCTTCTAGAGTTAGCAATGTTTTCATAAGGCATAATTTTGTAGGCTTTTTTCTTCCGTGCAAAGCAGTCTAAGGTTACAATTGTCCATGTATTCCTTAGACATTTCCAGAGTTCCTTTTTCTCTTAATGATCTTTAGAGCCAATGTGAAAAAGATAATGTAAATGTGAAAAATCTACTTATGCATATCAGTTGTAATCCTTGTAGGCACTTTACTAATATTCACTTTCCATGTGAAGAATATTTTAAAGGTTATTGTGCTTGAATTGCTTCAGGACACCAGGTACAGGAGATCTCTACTGCTGCACAGGGATATCACAGCATATTGAAAGAGAACAGGAACTTGTACAACTTGGTTCAAGATTTAAAAGGTTAGCTTCCTGTTGAAAATTATGTATTAATGTTATTTTTCTCACCATAATCTTATTTCATTTGAAAGGCTGTTCGTATTTTGAACCATATCATTGAATTTTTAAACCAATCCTGATTATTAAGTTTCTCAGGAAACATTCGAGTTTACTGCAGAATTAGGCCTGCCATTGCTGGCGAAAAAAGTAATGCGATAGATTTTATTGGAAAGGATGGTTCACTAGTGATCTTGGATCCATTAAAGCCAAAAAAAGATGGAAGGAAAATGTTTCAGTTTAATAGGGTATTTGGTCCTACTGCCACCCAAGGTAGTATTACTTAATAATCTATATTATCCTATGGCTTATATGCTAAAATCTGATCAGCATATTGCCTCTTTGTTTTCAGATGAGGTATACAATGACATCCAACCGTTAATCAGGTCTGTGATGGACGGCTACAATGTCTGCATTTTTGCTTATGGTCAAACTGGATCAGGGAAAACATATACCATGGTAGGATCATTATTTGTTTTAGAAGACTGCATTTAATGCAAATTGGGTCATTTTTAATTTTGGCTTCTTTCAACTTTACCTGCCATCTTCTTGTAAGTTTCATATGTCTGATCAGTAGTTAACAAACAACAATCAACTTGTATCTTGACAGAGTGGTCCATCAGGTGGCTCAACTAAAGATATGGGGATTAATTATCTGGCACTTAGTAACCTCTTTCAGATGTCTAGGGAAAGGAAGGAGATTATAAGTTATGATATTCAAGTTCAAATGGTTGAAATATATAATGAGCAAGTGCGAGACCTTCTTGCGGAGGATTCATCAACTACTAAATATCCTTTCACATCTGTTTTCATATTAAAGAAATATGTTTACCTTGTCTAATAAGCATTTACTGATGTATGCTAGAAGAAAAGGCTTAATTTCCTGCTGCTTGGTTATTATGTTTTCTTAACTGTCAAAAGTTAGAGATTCGAAGCTGCAGTGGTGACAATGGTTTGAGTCTTCCTGATGCTAAAATGTACTCTGTAACGTCCACTACTGATGTTCTCAATCTGATGAAACTTGGTGAGACGAATCGAGTTGTTAGTTCCACTGCAATCAACAACCGAAGTAGTCGATCCCATGGGTTAGTTTTGGCTCAAGGAGCTGTTCTGCTTTCAAACTTTCTAAGTGGCGTGTTGCTGTTTTATTTGTGAAAGTTGAAGTTCTCCTTTTGCTGAAAGCCCGAAACTGATAGAAGTGGCATCATAGTTATTGATAATAAATGAAAGAAGAAATATGTGATCTATTTTTTAACATAACTGATTGGTGGTTTAACATGAATCTGCAGTATCCTGACTGTTCATGTGCATGGTAAAGATACATCAGGAAGCACCCTTCGTAGTTGCCTACATTTGGTAGATCTTGCAGGAAGTGAAAGAGTAGATAAATCAGAAGTTACTGGAGATAGGCTAAAAGAGGCACAGTATATCAATAAGTCTCTTTCCTGTCTGGGAGATGTTATCACAGCTTTGGCTCAAAAGAATTCTCATGTCCCTTACAGAAACAGCAAACTCACACTTCTCCTGCAAGACTCCTTAGGTAACCAAATGATATTTGCCCCATTTCCATCTGTAGAATGCAAATAAGCACCATTCTATCCATAAATTCCAGCTTCTCTCTATCATTTTCAATGACCTAGTGTTTTTGTTTAAAGGTTTACACTGTATTTTATTCCTGGAAATTTTTCTTCAGGTGGACATGCTAAAACATTGATGTTTGCTCATGTGAGTCCGGAAGGAGACTCTTTTGGGGAAACAATCAGTACATTGAAGTTTGCTCAGAGGGTATCTACTGTTGAACTTGGTGCTGCTCGTGCAAACAAAGAAAGTGGTGAGATTATGCAACTCAAAGAACAGGTAAATATGATGTCCGAACCTTAGCAGACGCTTATATATTAGAAGTATGTACCATGCAAGCAGGGATGGCGAAATGAGCTTCAAAAGTGGTTCATTATTATATATTGGAATAAAAACTAGTTGTCTTATGACATCAGTTGTTGGTTACTGAGGCAAAATATGTTTGAAATTTGAAATGCACCCATTTACATTCTTAATTTTCTGGTGCTAGCTAGTTGCTTCTTCTTCTCTTTCTCTCTCCTCTTTCTCTCCAGCTATTATGATTCAATGGTTCAATCTTAAACAGATATGAAGAAATTGCTATGTGAGGGGTATTTAATCAAAATGCCTGTGGGGATCATTATAACAAACTAATTAACAAGTTTAACACTTCACTGTGCAGGTTGATAACCTTAAGAAGTTATTGGCAAGTAAGGAGCAAAGACCTCCATGTGAGAAACCAAAAGCACTAACCGAACAAACCCCTCCACGCATGCGGAGGCTGAGCATAGAGAAAGGCAGCAACATGAATTCTCAAACAGTAAATCCTGTTGACAGTAAGAGATCAAAAACACCTTCTGCACCAAATCGTTTCAGAAGACTAAGTTTAGAAGGTCCAAAATACAGTAAAAATGATCATTTCCAGACAAAAGTTGCACCAGATGACATAAGCAAGCCCCTATATCCTGAGGCAGTGACACTGCATAATTATGGTCAGTCTCAAGATCCTGAGGCAATGTCAAAGATGAATGGGCATTCTGGTATTGGGAGTTCCATGATGGAACTGTATCGTTTAAGTACTCCCAGAAGTCCTACTAGTTCATCCCAGAAAAAGCATTTGGTCAAAACACCGAGTATGACGCAAATTCCTCTTCAGCTACCAACTACTCCCGAATCACAAGCAAGAAACACAGTTCAGATCACGATGCAAAATGAACTTGCTCTTTCTACAGATTTTCAGACATCTAAGTTGACTAGTAGTGGTAATGGAAAAGGGTCTCAAATAAGGAAATCCTTGCGAACTATTGGAAAACTGATCAATGGGTCTGAGAAGAGGTATGCATAGACAGCTCATATTTGCCTTGGTTCCATTGTGATGTGAATTTTGCGTCTAATAGACCTTAATAATAAAAAAGAATTTACATAACCGACCTCAACCAGTTTAGGATTAAGGTTTATTCAGCATTGTTTGGATGACATAAATGTGTGAGTGACATTTCTTTTAGCCCATCAATATACAGGAATCAACGGCATTCAAATGAAGTACTCTCACCCGTCAATGTTACAAGCAGCAGCAACAGAGATGTAAAGTCACCACTTTCAGCTAATGCAAGGGCAATGAGGAAGCAGTCACTTACAGGAGTTCAAGCATCAGGGTTTGATAGATCTCGTCGGTCTTCCCTTGGGGGAAAGCCAGTTGATTCCGGTAAGAATAACAACTGAAGCATTTTTAACTCCATATTAATGCATGTGTCCATCCATCCACTATCCATGCTAAAGAAAAATTCTACTGTAGCTCATACAGATGAATCTAGAAGGCATGCCAGGACACCCCCGCCAGTCCATTCATCGAAAAGGACAACAAAGCTGTTGCTTTAACTCAGACTAAGTGAAGAACATTACAATGAAGCAAATCTCTTCCTTCTTGTTCAATTTAACTCAGACCAAATGAGCAGTAGGCCGATGGTGGTGGTGCTTTGGCTCGAAGCATTAATAATGACCATCATTTTGATTTGGGAAACATTGGAAGTTGCAAGGAAGGATCTTATGACACAATGTTCATGTACATATGGGGAATATGAGATAGCCTAGCTCAGTTATTTTGGTGTAATGATGTTATTCTTCTGGATAGGCAGTAGATTGTACCTGATTACACCTGAATTTTTGGCTCATTGATTATTTAGATAGGGCATCTGTTTCTTTGGAGTTGTCGTATTTCCAAGCCTCCTAAGATAGAAATTTTTAATTAAAATAATATTAATAATTAGAATGGTTATCTATATTAATAATTAATAAAATTATAAAAAAAAGATATACTTGAAAAAAAAAAGTTTAGGGATTTTTGTTTATTTGTTCCAAAAGAAGAGTAAAATATCTAATAAATATATTTATATTTACAATAATGAAAATATTCATATATATTATATTTAATTTCACTTCTATTCAATTTTCACAATATGCAATTTATTAAAGTGTAAAAACAAATTATTTTATTATTAATAATTTATAAATATAATTTTTATAATTATCTTATGCATAGCTCTATTTCACTAATTTTAGAGATGGAAGTGAAGTTAATTACCAACTTTGTTCGGTTTCCAGTATTCGATTGAAACCCAAAAAATCGATCGAATCGAATTAATTTAAAAATTCGGTTTGATTTTTTATTAATTTCAATTTAATTCAATTTTTAATTTCAAAAATTTTAATTATTTTAATTTGATTTGATTTTAATAAAAAAATAAAAAAAATTGATCCGAATTTATTAGTGATAATAGTATATTATTTTTAGTAATACCGAGAGATTATATCACATTAAAGTTAAAATATTTCAATTAAATTTTAAAATATTAAAAATAAAATATAAAAAATAAAAAATTATTAAAATTCAAATTAATCAAACCAAATCAAATCGAATCAAATTCAATTTAATTTTTAACTAAAATTGATTTAATTTAATTTTTATAAATATCAAATTTTCAATTTGCAATTTATTTAACCAAATGATCAACCCTACCATATTTGCTTAAATTATTTCATGCCAAATCCAAATGGTCCACAGCAAGAGATGGTCATTTTCCATTACAAGACCTTTCTTAAATAAAATGAAATTTTTAATTTTGAAAATTTAAAATTATTTTTTTATAATACGTATTTTAAAATGATAATAATGTAATTTTTTTCATAAGTAAAAAAAAAATCTATATTTTAAGTAAAAGAAAAACTATTTAATTATCTTAAAAAAGTAGCTTGAAGGAAAAGAAAAACATTTTTTTCTTATCTTTGAGAAGAAAAGAAAGTGAAACAAGGGTTTGTAAAAAGTTGTAAGAGATGTGTATGAAATGAGAACAAAAATAACTTAATCAAAATTAGACAGTTATGTTATTAAAAATTTATCAAAAAATTAAATACATTATTGACTATACTCTAAATTTTATTTATTATACAACAAATTTTATCAATTTATAAAAATTTAGAATTTAATCAATAATATTTATATATAAACATCTTAATAAGATATTTAAAATATAAAAAATAATTTTTTAAAAAAAAATTATTTTTATTAATTAAATTTTCTGAAGAAATATACAGTGGTGCTCTTTCACATGGTGGTGGGTTTTTAGGAAAAACTGAGAGATCATTTCATAGCTTTTATAAATTAGAGAAGCAAATTGTACAATTGCAAAATGTCTTTTTAGTCCTTGTACAATGATTGTGCTAGATAACCTGAAGTTTAAGCAAATTGACACAATTTGCCAATTTAAGATTCAATTGACCTAACATTTAGGTTTCTATTAGCAGGGGCAAATTGACTTTTTTATTCTTACACAAAGACATCGCCTCAAACAACCTATGATTTACGCAGGAAAAGCTTTATTATCAGTAGTTGCATACATTTACAGAACAGAAGATGTCTTAATGCAAAGCTCTCTACAACCAAATATTCCTTTTTATCTGCAATTTTGTGTGCTTTTGAATGTACAAACATCAAATCAATCAATAATAAATGGTAAGAAATCCCAATTTAACAAATCCCCAAATATATAATTTGATCCTGACTTTCTTACAAAATTTCAATTGGCATTATTTCGATCGCGATCGTGCATAGGGTTAAATAATTACAGTGTAACAATGAAAAAATCAGGTGCCAACTGAGCTTTTGTGTGTAAAATTCAGAGCCAAATGATATATTCGGCCTATAAGAAATGGTGGAAGAGATGCATTAGTGAGAATGGTGATGAAGGGTATCCATTTTCTTGCAATGTTGATAGGCACGAACTAACCTTTTTTGAAATCTTGCAAGATTTAACCTCACATTCTGGCTGTCAAGATAAATTTTCTTGGTGTATTCCCAGCCTTTCTCGGATATGCTTCTTGGGTCTTGAAGAACAGGATCATTTTTATCATATTTCTCAAACAATGAGCTCTCTCTAGGCATAATTTGGTAGCCAATGTATTTCAATCCAAGTTTCTTAGCTGGGTCTCCATAATAAGTCTCTGCAGCCCATTCTGTTCCAAGAGGAATCACTTGGATGAACACAGAACCAGGCTTCATAAACAGAAAATGAGTCATAGCAGCACCATGAACACCAATCATAACTTCACTTGAATTTAGCGAACGATATATCTTTGCGAGTTCTGTTGTCCGATCAGGCCTCAAAACTTCAACTCTGAATCCAATCCTTACAGCCATTTTCACTAACAAATCTTCATTAGTTATTGCTCTCGACGCGTTTCGAGATAAAATAACCAATTTAGGCTTCTTCATTTTTGCTTCTTGCACATCCTTTCGGAACTCTAACAAGGTTCCTGATGAAGGGGATAAAGCTTCTAGTTCTTCCTTTTGAATCAAACCTCTAATTCGCGGCCAATAGGCCTTGTCTAGGAGATTACGAAAGTCGACAATACTCTTATTCTCTTGCATCAAAGATGGATCAATAGTGAGTTCATTATGGATTCTAAGACCAACAATGACTTCAGGGAAGCAATGATTTCTCTTATCTCCACTAAAATCTATAGCAGGATAATCCGAAAGACGCGAAAGAATATCTCCATACTTCATTATCCACCAAGTATGATACTCAAGCATAACAAAAACAACCTTCTTGTTCAAATGCTGAGATGTAATGTACAATGGCAAAATCCCATCATTGAATTCATGATAAACATTACCAGTGTAGCCTCCTGTCGAAAAGACCACGGCCGGGACATGATGTGTGACATCACATTGGTGGTGAGTTGCAGATTTTTCATGCTTTGATATGAGATCTAATTGATCAATTGTGTCCATAACACTTGTTTCCCATTTTCTAGTGTATGGTTTGATCTTTTCATGGTGGAATTCTTCATCTTCTTTAATTGATTTACTGCTATTGCTTGAGGTGTAGAGGAAGATTGAAGAAGAAGCAGATTGTGTTCTTACATCTCCTTTCATAATACAGATGTCCGAACGAAAACTGCTCCTGTCACAGCATATGGTTCCTGAATTTTGAAGAAAAAAAATTGTGTAAAAAATTTGGGAAATAAACAATCACATGCCTTCCACTGAATCAGTCACTTTCTCTTAGCCAAAAGCTCAAGATTCCCATAAAAAAACACATATCAAAGGGGGAAAAAATCAGATTCTTTCCTTTTTTTTTTAACTTATGGGTGCCAAGAACTCTGAAAAAGTAAGTAATCAGCAGCTTTACAGCCTGTTAACAGTCCTGTTTGATTGGAACTTGACACAAGTTTTAACTAAGAAAGAAGAGAAAAATACTAACCGTTAGAAATTGAAGAACACAAAGGAGCATTTACATCCATATCAACAATAACCCTATCATCAGTTTCTGCAACAAATGAATCTGCGAAGACCAAAAAACATAAACACCCATCAATACTTGCTCAAAAAGGAAACTAAAAAAGAGAACAAAAGATGGGAAATAAAATGGAATAAAAGCAAAACCCATGAGAGAAACTTACACAAGAGAGAGAAAGCAGAGGAAGAGCAAAACAGGTGAGGCAACAAAATAAGGGAACAAGAGAGAAGAGAAAGAAGCAGAAGAGAAACAAGCTTCGGTCTTTTTCTCTTGTAGAAACCAGAGTTTATACAGACCAAAGCAAGACCTTCATCTTCTTCCGCATGTTCACCTTTCCTCCACTGATTGTAACGATGGTAGTGCACCATCTTCCAAAACTTTTTTTTTTCTTTATCTTTTACAGTTTATGGGATCACAAGGTAGCAGAGCAGAGGCTCTGTTCTCTGCAAGTACTGGTTTTGAAATGAACCCAACAAAGAAAGAGAAGGAGAGCTTTCAATCCAGCTGGCTGTGAAGCAAACCCAGATAAGGAAAGAAGAAAAGAGACGTATATGTGAAGAAAAAACAGGTGGATATGTGTGTAAGAGCTATCCTAGGGAAGCGTTTATTCTTGGGCTGCTCTGTTTTTCTTGCTTTTGAGATGTAGCTTTCGAGAAAAGAGTGTATAAAGGATGTCAAGGTTTCATAGCCAGGGAGAGATGGAGATAACGAGAGAGAAGGGGATATGAACGGAGATGGTGGTGGTGGTGGTGGTGGTGGTGGAGATGGAGGTGGCTAAAGCGAAAGATGGCTAATTTTTTTCCGAAGGAAACACGGCAAATTTGAGGTTTTCGAAAATGAATAGTCGAATTGCGTGATAAGAGCGAAATTCTTTCGTTTATTATTATTTTTTCTTTATTTATTTATTTTTTTTATTTATTTGTTTTGGCCTACTGTTAAGAGCGAATTCAAAGAGCCCGTCTGGTGTGCTTCTTTCTTCCTTCGTTGGCTAGTTGGTTTCTTTATTTTATTTCCCTTGATTGCCCTTCACGCGTCTTGTATACGCGTGTGGAACTTGACATTACCATCCAACATTCTGTTCTAGA
Organism: Manihot esculenta; assembly: GCF_001659605.2. Taxonomy (NCBI): domain Eukaryota; kingdom Viridiplantae; phylum Streptophyta; class Magnoliopsida; order Malpighiales; family Euphorbiaceae; genus Manihot; species Manihot esculenta. Next base: position 5,695,517 of record NC_035168.2, on the reverse strand, counting down.
GTTTCAAAGTTCGAAAAGAAAACGTAACTTTATACGAATACAATTTTAATTTAAGATATTTTATAAATAAAAGTTCTTTTCATACCACAGACAATTAGCCAAATATTTATTTAAACTTTTAATAAATTTTTTAATTTATCGAAGTTCGAAATATTTAATAAAATATATTTAATTAATTTCTGTTATTTAAGTGAGTATTTAGATTATTATTTTATTATTTTTTATTACTTTTTTTTTATGAATAAATTTCATATAAAGTTAATCTTATATAAAAACAAGTTTTTAAAATTATTATATGAAATATTTACACAAATGAATTAATATATCTAGAGTACAAAATAATCTTTTATCGCTTCATCCGAATTCATTTTAATGAATCTCACATTTGGCATTCAACTTCAACTCACATTAAAATATGTTAATTTTATTTTCAATTTAAAATAATTAAATTTGATTAAGACCATAAAAAGCATCATTAAATTAATGATATTTAAGATCAATGCAGCATAACGATTATTAAAAGTCATTATCTATATTTATTTATATTTTTAGATTTAATCTGTTAATAAATATATCTGAGTAAATCTGAGAGATCTAAGTTCTACTTTTTCAATTTTCAATTTTTATTTCAAAAAAAAATTATATTTATTTATTATTAATTTTATATCGTTAATATAAAAGATATATACTTATGTTATATTAATATTTTTTATTTAAAATTAATAATAAATAAATACATAATTATGTGTTACTACTTTTAGGTACTCTGAGACAATAAATGGCTATGAGTTTGGATCTATTTTTCTCAAAATGGATTTTGGGATAAGGCGATCATTTTTCTTCTTATTTGTTTATCTTTTATATCGAGGGATTTTTTGCTCTATTTTTAATATGGGGTAAAAGTTTATAGACAACTCTTTGTGTCTTTAATTTATTATTTACTGACAATAGTTTTTTCTTCTTTAAAGCTACCAATAATGAGTGTAAAGTTATTAAGCATATTTTACAAATCTATGAAAATGCATTGAGACAATTAGTAAATTTTCACAAATCGAAAACTTTTTTCAATTCAAATGTGAATAAGGTTACAAGGTCGATGAATAAGATTACAAGATCGATGACGTATATCTTTATCTTTCATCTCTCAAATAAGAAATAAGCTTTTGTCTTTCTTAAAAAAAGGGTTCAAACACAGATTGCCAGTTGGAAAGCGAGATTCCTTTCTGTAGTAGGTAAATAAATTCTTTTGAAATTTATTGCGCAAGCTATTATCTTATATTGCATGAGTGTCTTTACTATACTTGTTATTCTATGTGAGGAATTGTAAAGAATGATAAATTCGTTTTAGTGGAATTCAAAAAGAAATAGGCATAGACAGATACAGTGGTTCTCATTGAATAAAATGTGCTTGGAGTAGGAATATGGTGAGATGGATTTTTGTAGTCACTATCACTTTAACTTAGATATGCTTGGTTGGCAAGGTTGGCGAATTACTTTTGATCCAAATATTTTTTTTAGTAGAATTTTCAAAACTAAATATTTGTCTAGTGGGAATTTTCTATATGCAAAAAATAAAGAATCTAATTCCATATTTATTTAGAAAAACTTATTGCAGGCTCAAGTATTACTTAATAAATGATTAAGATGGAGAATAGGGAATTGTAACAGCCCGAAAATCGAACTGCTACCGGCACTAGGATCCAGATCGACTTAAGGTCGCCGGGACCCGTAGTAAGTCTGCTATACTGTCTGTGTACCTGTGAAATCCCATACATGAGCATACATTTTCTGTTAAACCAGTAAAACTTGTCTTTCCTCCAGGGCTTAATCTGTGCATGCACTATATCTGGTCTATCAACTCATAGTGTTAAGCCTGGTTTTCTCATAGACATCATCAATAAAGGAAACATACATACAGAAACTGACCATGTATATACAACAAGGGATTACAACTCTCTAAGTTAAGCACAAGTCTATATACATTGTACACTATCTCTTTATACAATTTCATGTCCATACTAGCTATTACATCACTTTTCTTCTTCCAAACCCTGCTGGACTCCCTCTGGACTCTGAACCTGCAAATCTGGGGGATAGAGGAGAGGAATGAGCTATACAAGCCCAATGAGCAGAACTATAAAATATGAGTTGAAAACATGATCTCATGGAATGCACTACATCACATCATCTCAGGGATCAGACATGACCACCAACAATCCCACTCAAGGATGCCTGACCTAGCCAGGTCTTACAACCTCCGTCTGCCTGGCCCGGTCAGGTCTTACACTCTACCTGCCTGGCCCAGCCAGGTCTTACTATCTCTGCTGCCTGATCTAATCAGGTCTTACCTACAGATGGCTGCCTGGCCCGGCCAGGTCTTATAACAGAGTTTGGGCTATTGGAGTCGCATTGGTCTATCCACAGCCTCATACGCATCGTATTATGCAATGCATCATATTCGTGAAACTAATGCAATCATCCTACTAGACTCATTATGATGCATGATATATGCTCAAAGCAGTTTAAGTCTGAAAAGAGAAGTTCCACTCACCTCTGGCTGACTCTGTACTAACTCTGCAGGTTCTGAAACCGTGCTCACTGCTGACTTCCCTGATTCCTCTGGTCCGTTCCTACACAAATGAGGGACCAAACTAACTCAAGACCATCTCTAAGAAACTCTCCCAAAACCCTCTAAACGATCCCCAAACAATCACATAAAACATGCAAAAAAAAGCTGGACAGGGCACTTTCGGCGGCAAGTTCGGCGGCCGAAACCCCTATCCAGAGACGAAACTCATGCATGTTCGGCGGCACCTTCGGCAGCCGAAAGTCTCGTCCAGAGACGAAACTCAACCTTCGGCGGCACTTTCGGCGGCCGAACCTTGCCTCCAGAGACGAAAGTCCCAAGCTTCGGGGGCAAGCTTTGGCAGCCGAAACTGCCTCCACAAGGGGTTCGGCGGCCAAACCTTCCTTCGGCGGCCGAACCTGGTTTTGCCCGATGGGCAGAACCCTGCTCTGTTTCATGCAAACTTTGCCCAAAAACCAACAACATGAATATCAACTACTCCCAACTAGCACATACACATATATATGCACAAAGGTATCTCAAACTATCCTAAAACCCCAAACAAACATAGCACATAACACTTAAACATGCTTGAACATCAAAGACCACCAAAAAACCTCACCTAAACCTAATCATGCATACTACCCCTCACCCTTTCATAAAACCTTGAAAAATCACCAAAGAAGTTCAGGATCTACCCTTACCTCCTTAAGAACTTGAGGATGAGTGATCCTAACGTGGAGATATGAAAAAAACCTCTTCCAAAACTCCAAACTTCCAAACTTGCTATTTTTGCTCAAAACCTTCAAAACACACCACAACTCTGAAAACCCGTGAAAGATTTGGTGAAAAACATGGAAAATATGAAAGTCAACTTGGGAGAGGCTGGAACTCACCTCTGGCTGCAAGTGGAGGAGAAATATCCTCCTTCCACCGACCTTTGGCCCTTAAATAGGTGGCTGGCCAGACCACCTTCGACAGCCGAACGTGAATCCGAAACCATGCAATGTTCGGCGGCCGAAAGTGACCTTCGGCGGCCGAACCTTTGCATTTTCCCTTATTGCTTTTCTTTCAAAACTCATTTCCTTTCACACGTAAAAACATTCAAAACCTCTTTAAAACACACCTGAAAACATATGTCTTACCCTTCTCGAGGGTTCCAACACCCGAGATTCCACCAGACGATAGGAATTCCGAGGCCGGACTCGAGCCGGGTATTACAGGAATGGTCAAGATATGCGAGTTTGGAAAGACCTATGGATTATTAATGATAGGCAGTTTTTTATAGAGATTTTGTCGATTAATGGTCTAGCTAATTTTACAGGATTGATTGGTCTAGATATTAAGAGTTGGAATATTGATCTCCTTTTTAAATTGCTTATACTCATTTATGTGAACAAAATTCTTGAAATTTCTTTATGTGCGTCTAACTAGGAGGATAGACTTATTTAGTATTTTAATAAATCAGGTAGATATACCATCAAATTTAGTTATCATGTTGATGTTTATTCCGATGATTTGATAGTTAGGTATACTACTCCTAATGAATGGAAGCATGTTTAGAAGTTACGTATACCTCTAAAAATAAAGAATTTCATATGGAGGCTCATGAGGAGAATTTTGCTAACTAAGTCAAATCTAAAATTAAAATCAGTTGACATCGATGGTAGTTGTTTTTATTGTACAAAAGATGAAAGCGTTGATCATGTTTTTTTTCATTGCCCACATGCATGATAATGTTGCCAAATTTTAGGCTTGCAATTAAATTTACAAATACATAATAGCTATGCTACTTTTCTAAACTCGTTTTTGCAATTCTCTAATCATGAGTTAAAAGGAAAACTTTATGTTGTGGCTTAGAGTATTTGGTTATGCTGTAATTGGTTACTCTAATAGAATGTACATGCTAGTGCCAATAATGTGGTGGTCCTAAATCTTAAAGTTTTGGATGATTGGAAGAATATTCGTACACCTGATAGAATGAAAACTTTAAAACAATGAGCCCTAGGTCTTAAAGTGTAATACCCGGCTCGTTCAGGCATCGGCATTCCTACCGTCCGGTGGAATCTCGGATGTCGGAGTCGTGTTGCGGGGTTTTCTCAAGGTTTTCTAACCTGTTTGTAAGTGTCCTGTCCAGCCTTCTTTTGCATGCTTTGTGTGATTCTTCTAAGGGCTTTTAGGGGTTGGTTTCGGAGAGGTATGTTAGCATTGTTTGGCACCTCATGTGAGTCCACCTGTGTAGGATCGGACCTGAGGAGAGGTGTTTAGCTCCAGTGTGAGCGTTGGCCCAGAGTTACCTATAGCTTGGTCTGTTACATAAAGTTAATTATACGGTGATTCAGTGAATTTTTTCCTTGATATGATACAATAATATATTTTATCAAGTTTTATAAAAAATGCATTTAGTGTTCATCAATAAGTGCAATGTTGCACTTATTACAGGTATATTTAAATTCATTTATCTATCACATTGACACTCTATTGAGCATTCCCGAAGCAGCATTCTCGTTGAGCGTTCCATCGATTGAGTAGAAAGTTCATCACATAGTTTATCAATTGAGCAAGGAAGCTCATCGTGAGGTTCATCAATGGAGCAGATGAAGTTCATAACGAGGAGACTAATTCATTAATTGTACCGACTGAACCCATTTATTTCATGTAAAGGTATTGAGTTTCCAATAAACTCAATTCTAAAATTTAGTATTTTGGCGAAACTAATAAATTCTGTTGTGTTTTTATAGTTTGTAGAGGGAGAGATTAGAACTTATATAATCATGAAGTTTCCTAATGGAGAGAACGTGTGAGCTCCCCAAGACAGAGCTCATTGTCTCTGTGTGCTCCTTTGCACTCTCCCTTCCTTTCATCTCTTATATTTTGCGTCGTTCAAATTTTGTGTTTCTTGAGCGAATCATCCATTTTTTCTTATTATTTAGAGGATATTTTCATCAATAAAAATTACATAATCGCTAGTTAATGATCAATTCACAGTAAAATATATTTTTTTATAAAAATATTATTTTATTAAAAAGAGATGAAAGTGAAAAATTAAATTGTTATATAAAATTTAATGAGAAATTAGTTTATGGATTTGATCAAATTTTAAAGATATTAATATAATTTATTTTTGATTATTTTATATATATCACGATAAAATAGATAAATGAAAAAAAATGTTTTTTTAAATAAATTTTAATTAATAAAAGAGAAATTTTGAAGCCGCTAAATTTGATTTGTTCCTTTCCAATTTCAAAGCATACGGCAAATTGAAATAGTTTTACTATTTTGTTTTGGAATTTGGGTCGTGTAGCCACTAGCAATCTGTGGTCGGCACGTGAGTATCTCTTTCTCCGTTACAGGGCTCCTTGGAGGATGTTTGCTTAGAATAGACCAATGAACTTGAAAACAATACGACAATACAACAATAATAATAATTTAAAGGATACCACGTCACAATATAAAATTTTGATTTTTTTTTTTAAAAAAAAACACTACACTGAAAATAATTGTATAAAATTCAATGAAATTAAATAAAAATATTTTTTCATTAATAATAATTATTTTTATTAAAAACAAAACACACAATTATTATTATCAAAATTATATAAAAAAAATTTCTGTACTTAAACAATCAGCTCTTATCATTTTTATAAATATGAACTCTTACATGATTTTACCTTTTTCAAATTTTAACCATTGTTTTTCATAAATAAAAGATTTTCATGAAACAAATGAAATAATAAAATATTGTCTGAAATGCAATTTTCACGCTTTTCATGTGTCGCTGAGCAATGATATATCGTTATGTTTACTTTTTTCCTCCACGAGATTTTCAAGGCAGCAACTTAATTATATTGAGAGAGATTATGAGTTCTGACACTCTGTCTTGTTTGTTGCACAGATTGAATCAGAATGGATATAATATCAATTTGATTAATATTTAAAAAAATTATGATTTAATTTCTATAATATTAAAAAATTATTTAATCTCTTTATTTTAAAAAAACATTTTAAAATATTTTAAAATTTTATTAATTAAATTTAATTATTAAATTTTATATTTTTAAAAAATTCATTAATTAATTCTTTAAATTTCTAAATATTTTTCCTTTCATTTTCACTCATTTCCTTCCATTTTTTTATTTTCTCTTCTATTTTTTCATTATTTTTTTTATTTTTTCTCTTTTTTATTTTATTTTCTTCTTTTGCTTTATATTATATTTTTTCTTTCTTTTTCTTCTATTTCTTTTCATTTTCCTTCTTCTATTTTCACTCATTTTCTCTCTCATTTTCTTTCACTATCCTTTTTTTTTATTTTCCTTTTTTCTCTCACATTATATTTCTTTTTTCTCTTCTTTTCTTTTATTTCTTTTCTTCTTTTTTTTCAGTTTTTCCTCTATTTTCTATCATTTTCCTTTCTTTTTCTTTCATCCTTTCTTTCATTTTCTTCCATTCTCTCGTATTATCTGCTTTTCCTTTCATTTCTTCTAATTCCTCTTATTTTTTTCCTTCCTTTTTCTTCATTTTCTCTTCATATTTCTCTCATTTTCCTCTCTTTTTTTTCATTTTTTTTACTAATTTTCTCTCCCCTTTTTCCATTTTCTTTAATGTTCCCTTTTCCTCATTTTCTCTTAATTTTTCTATCATAATTTTCTTTTATTTTTCTTTTTCCCCTCAATTTCTCTTTTTTTCTCATTTTTATCCATTTTCTCACATTTTTAATTCTATAATAATTTTCTCATAAATTAATATAATTTAAAATACTAAAATTAATATTTAATATAAAATACATTAAAAAATAGTTTAATATAATTTTTTATTATATTTTTTAAAATTTATAACAGGTTATATTCTCAATATTTTTTTTTATCAATTTAATAATAGATTAATAATAATTTTAATTTCATAATTTTTTATTTTTTAAATTTTTATTAAATTAATAACGAATTTCAAATGCTTTACTAAATTATGTTACTAATATATTACTATTAAATTAATAATAAGATTCATTAATGGATGGTAATTCCTTATGTTAGTAATAAATTTTTTTATGAATTAATAATTAAAAAATATATTATTAATTTAAAAAAATTTTATAATGTGGTCAGGATTACAAAAAATTATTATGAGTAAATTTGGTTGTAAGTATATTTGAATAAATCTGAGAGATCTCATATTTTATTTCTTCGATCTCCAATCTCCATTTTCAATAAAAAAAAGTTATCTCTCCATCCCCATTTAAAAAAAAAAAAAAAGCTTTGGAGAGACATATATTATTAGAAATTTTTTTATTAATTTAAAGTTTGGCGTAAATAGGTTATATAAATAAAATAAATTGCTTTTTTAATCAATAAAATATATCTTAAAAAATATAAATTAGTAAAAGTTTTTTAAATAAAATAACTGATATATACAATGACGTCATCTCTTATATATAAATATTAATGTAAAATTTGTTATCATGTTTTGTAAGCTTAGTCAAAAATGATAATTAAGAAGTTATAATTTCTCAAATCAATTATTTGATTTTAGTTGTTATATCATTATCTTTTTTTTTTTAAAAAAAAAAAGAAAATTATATTCTGATTAAATCCCATATCACTAATAGATTTATTTATTATATATAAGAAGATTTTTTTTTTTTTAGAAAAAAGGAAATCTATTGATAGTTGCTTCTTTGATGCATGGCAATTGTTGACATATAAAGGCAGTCAATGGCTTTCAGAAAGAGACGAGTCAACTTATTATCCTATCCATCATGACCTTAATTCACAATAACATATTCTTAATATCTTTCTAATTTATATAAATGAGTAAATTTTTTCTTTTTTTCTCTATTTTTCAGAGAGGGATTTCTCTCAATGGTTGTGAGGAATCTTTTATTACTATTGAGCTTGCAGCCGTCTCTGTCTAGAAGTGTGTTCTTTTCTTTACTCTTTCGCATGAGGGTGTACATAGTTTTTATGTATTTTTCTTTTGATAAAATATGAGTATAGTGTGAGAGAGTTTTCTTTCTGTTTTACTTTAGTTTATGTTAGGTTACTTTTATTTATTGTTTTGTTAAGCTTTAGGCTGAGTTTTCTATCTACATGAATCGAACTCTTTCTTTGAAGACGAATGGTAATACTATTTAATGGTGCTGATGTTTATTTCTATTTTTTCTCTATCGAACTAATCATTTTTATTGAAATTTTTCTCTGTTGATTCGGGATAGGACTAAACATTTAGTCGGTTCGATTTAAAATCAAATTAAACCAGTCTGATTCGATTTAATTTAATTCATTTTTTTAAATTTTTTTATTAAAATCGAATCGAAATAATCGAAATTTTTAAAATAAAAAACTGAATTAAATTAAAATAAATAAAATATTAAACTAAAATTTTAAATTAATTCGATTCGATTGAATTTTTAACTCCTCATTGTAAAGGAAATCAGTTAGTCAATTTTGTATCTTAACTAACCCGTTAGAATAGCTCTACATCTAACTAAATGCCAGCACACACTCCTTCAATTCTTGGACTGTGGCTAGCTCAGGTTTTCTTTTGTATATATGTACATCAACAGTAACGATTTAGATATACAAAAATGGAATGAGGTTGCACCTGTTTATGCACCTCCACCAACTAAATTCTTAATTTATTTTTATTTTGCTGGATTCTTCAATCCTTTTCATGGTATCAAAGCCTGGTTAAGGTTTATTCTCTAATCTCTGCATTCTATACCTTTGTTGTTTGAGATTAGCCAATAGATACCAATGATGACTCCTGAGGATTTAGCGAAGATCATCGCTGCTATAAACACAAAGAATAGCGAAAATGATCTGTATCATGTTAACAATTCCGACGCTCCTGGATTCAGTCTCGTGAACACTCCTCTGAGAGGGCCCAATTATCTCTCTTGGAGTTGGTCGGTTCAAATAGCTCTCAGAGCTAAGAAGAAATTGGGATTTATTAATGGAAAAATTAAAGTTCCGGCACTTGATTCAGATGATTATGAGAAGTGGTTAACGGCAGATAGCATGGTTGTATCATGGTTGCTAAATGCCATGTCTAAGGATATTTCTGACGCTTTTGTATTCTGCAAAAACGCAAAGATACTTTGGGACGAGTTAAAGCACAGTTATGGCGAGAGCAATGGGCCAATGATTTACCAGATAGAACGAGATATAGCCGGGTACAAGCAAGGTAGTAATTCTATGACAGAATACTACACAAGTTTGAAGAAGAAGTGGGATGAGCTATTGTGTTTAGCTCCACTGCCTGTTTGTTGTGAAATTGGTACCGCAATTACAGATTATGACAGCAATAGGAGATTGATGCAATTTTTGATGGGATTAGGAGATGAGTATGACAACGTGAAGAATCAAATTCTTTTGCAAGATCCTTTACCGTCAATTAATAAAGCATACTCCATGATCATGAGTGTGGAGAAACAAAGAGAAGTGCAAATTGATAGCACATCTTCCTCTGAGACTACTGCAGTAATGCTCGCTAGAAGAAATTTTTCTGGAAACAGAAGCAACACGGGAACTGGAAATAACAGGGCTTCCTTTCCATCTCGAAAAGAGGACAAGAAGAAGCAATATTGTACCAATTGCAAAGGTGCATGACACATAGTGGACGATTGCTTCAGTCTTCACGGATATCCAGATTGGTTCATTGAATTACAGAAGAAAAGAGGGGTGGACGTCAGAAAGTATCTCAGAGCTAATAATGTTACTCGTGTTGCAACTGATGAGACACCATTACAGCAGTCAGGACTGCAGCAGAAAGGAACTGATGGTCTCGATAAAGGGATGACAGATTTCTTGCAACAAGAATTTCAAAAATTCCTCAACTCCAGAAGTGGCAGTAATGATCAAGATGATGGAGATGTCAGACACGTGAATTTTGCAGGTACTTTACTCAATTCAGTTTTTACTAGTATTAATTTTAATTGCAAGGATAATTGGATAGTCGATTCGGGCGCAACTGATCATATCACACCCCACCTCAATTTTTATGATCAAGTTGTTAAATTACATCCACCAAAGACTATCCGACTGCCAGACAATTCAACCAGATTAGTAACACACATTGGAAATATTAAATTGAACTCCAGAGTTATTTTATACAATGTTCTATATGTTCCTTCGTTCAGTTGCAATTTATTGTCAGTCAGCTTGCTTGCTAGGACTTGTGGTTTATCTGCGCACTTATTCCCTGAATATTGTTTATTCCAGGATTTACAGACTAGAGAAGTATTGGCCAAAGGAACAGTGTTTGAAGATCTTTATTATTTGACAGCATATTCATTTAATAAACAGAGCAATTGCAATTCTGTTAGCCATTGTTCTGAGCATAATAACCATCTAGCTATGCTTTGGCATGCTAGATTAGGACATGTTTCTTTTAAAAGGTTGAAACATATAGATGGAGTTGCTAAATGTGATTATGCTGAGTTAATGTGTCCTATTTGTCCTGTTGCTAAGCAAACAAGGCTGTCTTTTCCTACAAGTATGATTTCCAGTGAGAATATATTTGATCTTATTCATGTTGATTTATGGGGTCCGTATAAATTGAAGTCTATTACAAATGCGATCTACATGTTAACAATAGTTGATGATTATAGTCGTTTTTGTTGGACTTATATGCTGAAAACTAAAGATCAGGTGTTGCTTGCATTGAAATCTTTTTTTCATTATGTGTTTACACATTTTGCTAAACGGATAAAGAACATTCGCACCGACAATGGTACTGAATTTGTTAATGTTGCATGTAGTACTTTCTTGCAAGACCAAGGCACTTTACATCAACGAACCTGTGTTTACACTCCACAACAAAATGGAGTTGTAGAACGGAAACACCGAACTCTTTTAAACATCGCCCGCACACTACTTTTCCAATCCAAATTACCTGCCATTTTCTGGTCTGAATTATTGTTAGCAGCCACCCATATTACCAATCGGTTGCCTTCCGAAAACTTACAGTGGCAAACTCCTTATGAAAGGTTACATGGTAAACAAGTTGATTATACTTATTTTCGGACAATTGGTTGTCTCTGTTATGCTACCAACACCAAACCACACAAACACAAATTTGATCCCCGGGCTTTCCCATGTGTTTTATTGGGTTATGCTCAAAACCAAAAAGCTTATAAACTCTACTGTTTGACTACTAAAGTCATTATTGTTTCACGAGATGTTATGTTTCAAGAAACTCTTTTTCCTTTTCATTATACCAAACCAGAGGATGTTACAGCTTTTGTTTTACCCACTTGTTTATTTGATCCCAATTATACGCCCCACCAACAGCAGTCTTCTATTACTCCTGCTTCATCACCAAACACCGACCCACCACTTGAACCCGCACCGCTACCTGAAACTAATTCCGTGCCTTTGGGTCTTGATAATGATCTTCCTGACTGCTCTTCTTTTGATGCTGATAATACTGTGGGAACTGAAACTGATTTGGCTATGGGAACTGAAACTGATTTGGTTGTGGTACCTGCATCTCCACAACCGGTTCGTCGAAGTACACGACTGAGGAAACCTCCTGCCTGGTTGACTGATTATATTACCCATAATACATCAGATTCCAACATTCATTTTTCCTCCTCTCATATGTTTTTTATTGCCCAGCTATCTAAAATCAAAGAACCTTGCAATTATAATTATGCTAAAACTGATATGAATTGGGTAAATGCTATGCAAAAAGAATTGGATGCTTTAGAACAAAATCATACATGGATTTTAACTGCTTTGCCTCCTAATGTTAAACCTGTTGGGTGTAAGTGGGTGTACAGGATTAAATATAATGCAGATGGGAGCATAGACAGATATAAAGCACGGCTTGTCGCCAAGGGGTACAACCAGTTGCTTGGTCTCGATTACAATCAGACTTTCTCTCCTGTTGCCAAGTTAGTAACAGTAAGAATTTTCTTAACTGTGGCAGCCGCATATTCTTGGCCAGTGAAGCAACTTGATATCAATAATGCTTATTTGCACGGGTCCATTGATGAAGATATCTACATGCAAGTTCCTCCTGGTTATGACAAAGCGGAGAAGGGCCAAGTTTGCAAATTGCAGCGATCACTTTATGGGTTGAAGCAAGCCGGCAGGCAATGGAATAAAGAATTGACAGTCAGTTTGATGACACAAGGTTTCAAACAATCTTCTTTCGATCATTGCTTGTTTACTAAGGGTCATGGCAGTTCTTTTATTGCTATCTTAGTTTATGTTGATGATTGTTTGATTACTAGTCCTTCGGCCACCTTAATTACTGATTTGCGGCATTTTTTGGATAAGAAATTCACTATTAAAGATCTCGGCGATGTTCAATACTTTTTGGGTATCGAGGTGGCACGTTCGGCATCAGGAATGTTGTTAACACAACATAAATTCATTACTGATATTATTCAGGATACAGGTTTGCAGGATGCCCGAATTACAGCTAGTCCGTATATTCAAGGCATTAAATTGAGTAAAGATATGGGACAGCCATTGCAAGATGCTGAGATTTACCGGAGACTCATTGGTCGGTTGCTTTATTTATCCATGACCAGGCCCGATATTAGTTATGCGGTTCAGCAACTTAGCCAATATATGCAGGTTCCACATACTATGCATCTCAAAGCTGCTCTCACCGTGGTGAAATATTTGAAGGGAACTAGTTACATGGGATTATTTTTATCAGCAACAAATGATTTGAAACTCCGAGCCTTTTGTGATGCTGACTGGGCATCTTGTGTTGATTCTCGTCGATCCGTTACCGGGTATTGTATTTTCTTAGGTACTTCATTGGTTTCCTGGAAGACTAAGAAACAGAATACGGTGAGTCGGTCTTCTGCTGAGTCGGAATATCGCGCCATGGCATCTACTGTGTGTGAGCTTCGGTGGTTATCTTCTCTTTTGACTGATTTTCATATTACTATTGTTCAACCGATACCGTTACATTGTGATAATAAAGCAACCATACATATTGCTGCTAACCCAGTCTTTCATGAGAGGACAAACCACATTGACATTGATTGTCATGTGGTTCGTACTCAGCTGCAAGCAGGTTTTATTACCACTCCGTATCTTCCATCCTCCTTGCAGCTTGCCGACATGTTTACGAAACCTTTACCTTCTCATTCTTATTCTACATTTGTGTCCAAGCTTGGGTTGGTTGATTTCTCCCCAACACCAGCTTGAAGGGGGGTGTAAAGGAAATCAGTTAGTCAATTTTGTATCTTAACTAACCCGTTAGAATAGCTCTACATCTAACTAAATGCCAGCACACACTCTTTCAATTCTTGGACTGTGGCTAGCTCAGGTTTTCTTTTGTATATATGTACATCAACAGTAACGATTTAGATATACAAAAATGGATTGAGGTTGCACCTGTTTATGCACCTCCACCAACTAAATTCTTAATTTATTTTTATTTTGCTGGATTCTTCAATCCTTTTCACTCATCCCTAGACTGGTGGTGTTAATCAATTTGATTGTAGAAGCCTTTTCTTTCTTTTTCATTAGCATCTATCGTTATGCTTAGCCCCTTTTGTCGGCATGCATGTGGATCTCCTACTTCTGGCACTACGCTACTGTGATTTGGAACAATTGTTTGTTATCTGGCCTTTATTGGTCAATCTCCTCTGCTCTTCAATAACTATTGCAGATTTGTTATCGTCGGTAATAACATCTTAGTTTTCAATAAAAGGTTGCAGTGCTCTTTCTTGTGGTGTTACCGAGTCAAGAGTCTTGGTTCAAGTCCTTCTTGCTTGTATGGTGGGCTGTATGGCTCTTTTTAATAAATAACTTTTATCTTTAAAAAAAAAATTATTATTCAAAAATAGGTTTACATGGTGAGAGATATTCTCTCTCTTTTTCACTATTATGGGGTAAATAATATTAGAATAATTAAATAGATTGAAAAATTAAAATCAAAACTTCTCAACTTACCTTCTGATTGGCATAAATGTGAAGAATTGAATATCGTTGCCCTATATATTAATTAATTAGTTTATTTAATAAAAAATCTAAAAATTTGGAAATTTTTATATTTATATTCTAAATTTAAAAATTTTTATATTTCTTTTTTGGAACTGCAACCGTTGCAAGCTAAACCAAGCAATCTAACTTAACAACCCTTATATAGAATTTGACCGTTGGAAAAAAGTCACAAGCGAATGAATTTGGGGAAATTATCGAATTCCCAATTTGCTTGAGCTGGAGAGGCGGTGGACCACCACCACCACCATATCCGCCACCAGATGGCAGCCACATGAGACTTACATGCAAGCAGCCAAATTTGATAAGACACAAACCTTAATCTTCTTCCTAATACTTTTCGTACTTGAAGAAAATTTTTTTTCCTTTTCCTTTCAATTCAAGCTTCAATCTCTATTTGCTTATTTTTCACCTTTTTTTCTTCATACATTTTGTAAAAAAATCATATTCTCCATCAAATATGAGTTGGTTAATCAGTTTCGGATACACGACGCTTGGTAATTTTTTGTTTGTTTTTTAATTAAATTTTTTTGTAAATATTATTAAATTTAATTTTTTATTATATTTCGACTTGCAAAACGGACTTGTAGTCGTTGTGAAAAATTCTAAAAGTATAATTTAACGTGATGTTTTTAACTTTTTTAAAAAGCAATGGTATACCGATAATTGTTGAAATTTTAGCTTTTTGTTACTGTTTACTCTTTGTGATGGAATTTTTACTTTTTAATAACTGTATTTCTATAAACTGTTTGCAGATAGTTTAAATTTTTTGATTTACACATTTAAATATTTTTGAATTAAATTTAATTTTAAATAATTGTAAATATTTGTTAGACTCTAAAACTAATAATTCTGTTAAATGGGTTCATCGTCATGCCATTTTAAATTCTAATTGCTCATATTTTAATTAGAAAATTTATTAGATATGATATTTTTTTTTAAATAATATTTTTATTTATTTAATAAAATTTTATTAATATAATTGATAGTTTTATTTAAAAAAAATAAAAAAACTCGC
Organism: Manihot esculenta; assembly: GCF_001659605.2. Classification (NCBI taxonomy): domain Eukaryota; kingdom Viridiplantae; phylum Streptophyta; class Magnoliopsida; order Malpighiales; family Euphorbiaceae; genus Manihot; species Manihot esculenta. The sequence continues at coordinate 5,679,964 of NC_035168.2, read as the reverse complement.
AGCGATTAAATTATTAGATGATTATGGCATTAATTTTATTATTATTATTATTATTAATGAAGCAAAAGCAGCATTAATGATGTTTACTCTTGAATTATTAAAAACCTAAAAATTTAAATCGGATCTTTTCGATCCATTTTAAATTAAACAATCTTTAAATAATGTGATTTTCTCATTTTATTTAAACTCAATCACGTGATTAAAATTTTATTATAATAAAATAATTGATAAATAATAGTTTTTATTATTTTCCAGATTGAAAGAAGAATTGGACCACCATCAATTAATATAACATTTGCTATTTTGATTAATAGATGCTGATTTGATTTTTCTTTCCGATAACGAATCTGCAAAATATTTATTATCCTTCCATTTGAAATTAAAAATTTTATAAAATTTTTTCTCATTTCAAATTAAAATTTTAATTTAATTGAATTTTTTTATAAAATTTTTATTAAAATAAAAAATTCAAAATTTTTAACTTAATAATTCATTCTAATTAATTTCTTATAAAATCATTTATACCAAATGAGAGGTATTTATATTCATTTAAATTTATTTTAAATGAGAGAGGTATATGTATTCACCTAAATTTGATTACAATTTACTAAATTAACTTAATATTCTTAACAAAAAAAATCAAGTTATTTAATTTTATATATTTCAGTTAATAATAAATATAATATATATTTACTAATAATTTTATAAAATACTTAATATTATTAGTTATTATATATTAATATTTATTTTATTAGTTATTATGAAATTTTAATTTAAGTATTTTTTTATTATATAAATTTGAATATTATTATTTGAAATTTTATTTTTTAAAATATTGAGTTTCAAAATTTAAATCAATTTATTTTAATAATTATTTATAAAATATTATTATTAATATTATTTTTTTTAATAATATATCAGTTCATTCTCGATTGAGTCTCTAACGAGTAACGATCACAGGAGAAGCTCCCCTACTCTTAATTCTATTTGAAGCAGCATCAAAATTAAGCTTAACATACTTATCAGGAGGAGGCCTCCAAATTCTAGGGACATTAATTATCATCAGACGAGCTTGCTGGAACTCTTGAAAATGAGAGGGCACTGAACCAATAATGTCCCAAGTTGAACTGCCCTTTGTCTTTGAAGATCATAGCAATAACATTCGAAGAGGGAAGAAAAGCAGACCTTAACCCCAAAGGAGATATAAGTTAAAAGGAAAAAATTATTTTTTAATATCTGAGATATAACGTAATTAATAGATTTATTTTTCTATTTTTAAAATTTAATATTTTTGTTCTTAAATTTAATTTCATCAAAATTATAAATTTTTCTATAAAAAATAATATTGCTAGTAACAGAAAAAATGACTGAATTACCTTTTTTAGAATTAACACTTTAATTTCTGAAATTTAATTTTTATAAATTTATAGACTCATTTTTTAAAAAATTAAAAAAAATACATTTTCACTTCTAAAGAAAAAATACATTTTCACTTCTAAATATTAGATAACACAGTAACCATATACAATAGGCTCAAGTCTAGGGGTATAAACGAATCGAGCCGAGCCGAGTTTTGAAGAGCTCAAACTTGGTTCGTCAAAATTTTTTCGAGCTCGAGCCGAATTCGAGCTTTACTTATATCGAACTCGAGCCGAGTATTAAGAAGTTCAAGTTTGGCTCGTTTAGCAAATGAGCTTAGAATCGAGCTGAGTCTCAAATAGTTCACGAATAATTTAATTTATTTAAATGTATAATGAGTTTTAGTTTAAAACTAATAAGTTTAAAACTAAAATAATTTTAGATAAATAAGTATATCTACAAATTAGCATGTAAACTTATAAAAATGAGTTTTTAAATCTTAATGATCTAAATATATGCAAGTTTAAAAGTGTAACTAAACTATATAGAGATGAATTTTAAAAAATTCAGATTTGGCTCATGAAAGTATATGCAGGGTTTAGTTTATTTCTCTTATGATAGTAATTTCAATTTACTTAACGAGACTGTTCACGAGCCTATTCGCGAGCCTGCTCATGAACTCAGAAACGAGTCGAGCTCATGAGCCTTAACGAGTCGAATACTATGAAGTTCAAGTTTGACTCGTTTACCAAACGAGTCTAAAAATTAAGGTCGAGCTTGACTCGTTTAGAAATCGAGTCGAACTCGGTCGAGCTTTTATCGAATCGAATCTCGAATAGCTCACGAACGGCTTGGCTCATTTACACCCCTACTCAAGTTCCAAATAGTAACTAACAAAGCAAACAGGTCCAATTATAAAATTTTTAAATTTAACTAAATTAATTTTAAATTAAATCTCATGATAAATTAAACTATAATAATTATTTAATTTTTATAATATAAAAAATTATATTAATTAATTTTTTAATTTTAAAAAATATATTAAAATAATGTTAATATTTTAAAAAATTATTAATTAATTCGTTAATTTTAACCGTTAAATATTATAAAAAAATTTAAATTTATACAAAAGGTTTAATAGTAAATTTTTAATTAAAATTTTTATTTTTATTTTATTTAAAAAAAAATTAAATATATTTTTTAAAACTAAACTAACTTAATGAGATTCCACCAGAATCCAATTAACTATACTTAGAGTCTCTATATCTAATGGGCTAAAAACCTTAAATTAGAAATGTTAGGCCAAATCGCTAACTGGCCTATAGATAGTGTATGTGCAATGTGGACTCTAGTTACGCATAACTCGAATATTTTTATTTATTTTAAAAAAATATTATTTTAATTTTTGTGTGTTTCTTTAGCTTATTTATTTATTTATTTATTTTGTATTTTTATATTATTTTACCTGATAAAAGAGGACTTATAAATTAATCACAATAAATCCATATTATAAATTAAATTATACAAATAAACTTTAAATATCAAAGGTGTTTTCCATTTTTATAATTTTTAATTATTTAAAATTTTGATAAATGAAGTATTTTTAATGTGTTTCTTATTTTATTTAAAAAATAAAAATTTTTCTTATTAATTAATTGACTCGCATTTATATAAATTCATGAAAAAAAAAATGTAGGTGTACCTAATAATTATGTTAGCATGATAATAGTGTTATTATGTCGGTCAAGGCTGCTCAATCACCTACATGTAACTGAAGCAGATATTTATGGCACATTTAAATTATGATTCTTGTAGTGGACTTTCTCCGATTCCTTCTCAACTACAATTCACAGCTCAATGAGCCTCTTAATTTTGATACATTGCCCTCTTTGAAATTAATTGTTAAGTTTCAACTTAATTAATAAATTAATTTTTATATTTATAAAATTAAACACTTCAATTTCTATAAAATTAATTTATTTAAATTAAAAATTATTTTATTTATAATTCTAGTAATCAACCAATAAAAAATATAAATATTTTAAATACTTAAAATATTCTCATAAAAATTTACATTCTTTCTAATATATATGAAGAATTTTATATTACATCATTACATTTTGATATTTAATTTTTAGTATAATTAATAAATTAATTATTATATTTTTTTTTAAAAAAATTAAATCTCTCAATATTTAATACATTTAAAATTATAATTTTTATATTCATTATAAACATTGATTCAAAATTAATGGATAGACAATTTTTTTTTTTAAATATAATTTTTTTAAATATTATTTATAAAAATTTATAATATATTTAAAAAATTTTAAAGAAAAATGAGTATAAATAGAGAATTTGAATTTAAAAGAGTGTATTATTAAAATATATATTTTAAACTCTGTATATACTTTAATTTTGTAATGTAACAAGATAAAATTAGTGATGCATATAATAATATTTTTTTTAAATTAAAATTAAATAGTATTTTTTTTATTCTATAATTTTTTGTATAAATTAAAAAATATAATTTTTATTAACTTTTTAATTATACTAATTTTAAATATATTAAATTTTATTAAATATTAAAAAATATTTTGAAATTTTTTTTATAAATATGATAAAATTAAATAAGATTATAATAATTAATTTATATATTATTATAGTTAAAAAAATAAATAATAATTTTAGAGGAATAATAAAAAAATGATAAAAATTAAATAAATTATTTTATTGAAAAATATTTTAAATACAAATTATTTTCTTTTTAAATTTGAATGTCTAAATAATTAATTATATTAAATTATAAAAATTAAATTGTAATTTTCTTAAACTTTTTTAAAATTAATTTCAACAAAAGCCAACCTACCACGAATCCAAGCGAAGCTTCCCAACCAACACCTGGCATACCACACCCATAACCGTCAGATCCAGTAGGTCCAGAAATCAACGGATCTAGATACAAGAGTCACACAATAACAAAAATTGCCCACTTCACACCTGATCATTCCCGGATCCCAACCCTGGCTATAAAACCCCTACTCCCTTCCGTTTCTGATCTCCTCTTTTCTTCCCCTCTCCCCTCTCCCCTCTCCCATCTTCTCCCCAATTTGAGCTCCGGCAGAAGGAAAATCAAACAAAAATGGAAAATTGAAACAGAAAAAGAGCAGAAAAGAAAGAAGAAAGCTTTTTATTTTTCAATTATAAGCGTAATTTAATTTGTTATTATAATTTGTTAATGGGGGACGCGTTTTGCTCGGACTGCAAGCGGCAGACGGAGGTGGTGTTCGACCACTCGGCGGGGGATACCGTCTGTTCGGAGTGTGGATTGGTGCTCGAATCGCATTCGATCGATGAGACCTCCGAGTGGAGAACCTTCGCTAATGAGTCCGGCGACAATGATCCCGTCCGTGTTGGTGGCCCCACTAACCCTCTCTTGACCGACGGTGGTCTTTCCACTGTCATAGCTAAGCCTAACGGTGCTTCTGGCGAGTTCCTTTCCTCTTCCTTGGGTCGCTGGCAGAATAGAGGCTCCAATCCGGATCGGGGGTTGATTTTGGCGTTTAAAACTATAGCTACTATGTCCGATAGGTATCAAATTTTCTCTTTTTTCTTTTTTGAAAAAAAGGATTAGAATTTCTTTTCAGATTTTAATTATTTAAGCTGGATCGCTTATTATGGTGTTGCGTTTAATTGGGTTGTTTTTGGATCGTTGGTTAGCTATTATAGGAAAGGGATTGATTGAATTTTAAGCATCTTGCGCAGATTTTTTGTTGTTCAGAATTTGCAACAATAAATCAATGGAATGCTCGGATTTTTTTTTAATTGTTATTTTTTTGAGTTTGTGAAATTATGCCGTGTTTGGGCAATCCGATAGGGGAGTCGTACTGATATTGCATTTGATCTTGAATTTGGTAGGGTATTGATGTCTTCTAATGTTGAATGCTGTTAATTGAGTTCTTAAGTCTGTAGTTCACGAGATTGAAATTCAGCTGCTTAATAATAATGATGAAGAAGTGATTAACACTTCTTCTTCTTCTTTATTAAATAAGAAAAGGAATAGGTACTATCATGAATTCTTTGTTTTGTCTGTAAGTTTCTGCTTTCAATTAGATAGTCGTATTATTTGATGGCAGTAATTAGTTTAAAGAAAAGTGAACTATTTCAAAATCATTGCTAAGGTGAAGTAATTTTTTGATTTCAGGTTGGGGCTTGTTGCAACTATAAAGGTATGATACTGACTAAATATTTATGTTTCTGCTGATTCTGTTAACTGTATCTTTATTGGGGAATTAAATTACTCTTGTTTGCAAGTATACTTTGAAGTTATTTATGGAGTATTACTCATTGAGGATGGGCCTTGTAGCTTGTTCCAAGGTGACTACTAGTTCACTCTGGTTTAAAATGCAAAAGCAGCCTCCTGATAGTAGTACTGTTGCTGCTAGCTTAGTTTCAACAGTGACCATTAAGTTCTAATCCCTTAATCCTACATGTTTCAAGTTCCAATTGTTAGTGAGATGGGGAATGATAGTTCCCAGGTTAAGGTAATTTGATCTAATGATCTGACAATGTAATGTTTCAGATAGATTTTGCTGATCTATACTATATAGTCAAAGCCACATAAGAGAGAGTTATAAAAAATCCTGATTCTGTGGATGACTTGAAACAGGCTGGAGGTGTTTCGAGTGAATACAACAAATTAACAACTTTGGCTTCTCTTTGAATTTGAAATGAGAAGGGGACTTCTCATTCTGGTGGAAAGAAACTTGGTTTTAAGGGAAAAGTGGCAAATTATTCTCTGTAGTTGATACTACTTGTTGAGTAGGCATCTAAAATTTTCCATGAAGAGAACTATCTTAAATATGAAAATTGTGTTGCCCTTATAGAGGTGGGAAAAGAAATAAAGAGATGGCAGCGTTTTTTTTTAATGCATTTTTCCTTTTTCTCTTCTTTTTTACTTTTCTTTGTTATTTCATTATTATTATTATTATTATTATTATTATTATTATTATTATTATTATTAAGTTTAAACTCTTGTTTGAAAAAGGGTTCCTTTTAGGCCTTTTTATAGAATCCTAATGCTGACCTTAGCCTTCTTTGGAAGTCCTATGGATGGTAGATCTTACCTTCTATTAAGTATAAAGATGAAGTAACATTGTTTCACAAGATCATTTTGTATTTAATACTTTATTTGTGTTTTTATATTTCTTTGTTGTAGACTAAAAAATCAATTTTAAACATTGTTGCTTGCACTAAAAACTAAAACCTTTTGTTTTTCTTCCTGACAACATATATTTGGAGGGTTTTTCCCTCTAGGGTGTGGCCCAAAATAAATTTCTGGCTGACCCAATGAGTTTGGGTTTAAGACTTGGTGCCTGTTCAGCACTGTGGTTTGAGGGCTAAAATAAGTTTGAAGAAAAACACTTTTTAGGTGCTGTTGAAAAAAGCTGTTTAAAAAAACTGTTCTGTTATTTTATTATTCTTATGTCTAAAATTAAAAAATTAGGTTTTGTTTCTTTCATGAAAAATATCTCTAGGAAAATATTTTTTTCTGCATTGTTTGGCATTTAGGATACTCAGTAAAATTGGTCAAGGGAAAATGACTATTTCTAAAGAAAGTAATTTTCTATTATTAGATGTGTAAAATATTATTTTATGTGGACCATATGGAGCTGTAGTTTTAAATTACTTTTTAATACTCTTTAACCAATATATTTTAAAAAATATTTTTCATCAACAGCAATTGCAACAATGATGCCAAACAAATCCTTAGTTAAGCTTAAGTTCAGAACAAGAGGCCATATTTTATTTTAGATTTGATTAAATCTGCAGAACTATAATTTTGAGCTATTTTGATTATTTAAAGAAATCTTCATGGTAGCACTGGCTGACACAGTTTGATATGGACTGATATGGTTTGCTACTGTGATTTTGGGACAGAATTCCATTATTTAACACCTGACAACTGACATCAGATTTGTTATTCATGTGTTTTGTGAATTGATTTCCTGTAATCATGCTTTTGTACCTCTAATGTTGGATTTGTGATGATCTGAAGGACCGGGCCAATGAGATATATAAACGGGTGGAAGATCAGAAGTCCAGCAGAGGAAGAAATCAGGATGCCTTATTGGCTGCATGCCTCTACATTGCTTGTCGCCAAGAAGACAAGCCACGAACTGTAAAGGGTACAGCCTAAGATCCTTTTAACATCTGGATGCTTCCTGATTTATCTTTCCCTATGTGTTTGAGCTTCCCTGAACCTGTGGATTTCAACTAGAAATTTGCTCCGTTGCCAATGGAGCCACAAAGAAGGAAATTGGCCGAGCAAAAGAATACATAGTGAAACAACTGGGGTTGGAGACAGGTCAGTCGGTGGAGATGGGAACTATTCATGCTGGGGACTTTATGGTGGGTTTCATAGAGCTTGAACCGCTTAGTTTTGTATCTTTATGCATGTGCAGTATTCCATATTGCTGGAGAATATGTATTGATTATTTCTTTACTTGCTATCAGCATCACTAATTTTATTCTCAACTTGATATGTAGAGGCGTTTTTGTTCAAATCTTGGCATGAATAACCAAGCGGTGAAAGCTGCACAAGAAGCTGTGCAGAAGTCGGAAGAGTTTGACATAAGGTAATCATAATCTTCTAGTAGTTACTATAGCCTCTATAGTAATGAAAAAGTTATTGATGCTATAATTACTTGGGTGAAGGAAGCTGGAATCTTTTGTCAGTTGGAATGTGTAGTTTATAGGACCTTTTTTTTTTGGGTGGATGTATGGGTAGAAAGGGTTTAAAATAATTGGCGGAACTATAAGATGATAAAAATTGTAAAAGAAAAAGCTTCTGGTTTACGATAAGCATTGCCTGTTCATGGAGAAAATTGCATAATGTTTGCTCTGTATTGTTTGCAATTATCTCTGTAAACCATTACAGAGATGAATATTTTTCACCTAGTTATATCCATTTTACACTACTTCCATCAGTTAAAAATTAGTTCCTCTCTTTTCAGCTTGCTGTCGGGCTAGGTGATTTTCTTTGCTTCTTATTGGTCTTGTGCTTTGATGCTTTTGTTGGAGTATCATTAACTTTCCTAATTTAGCATCTTATCTATGCTGTCTGAACAGTTTCTATGTGTGTTATGTTATCTTCCATGTTGTATTTTCTTTTCCTTATTCTGTAATAAAATTTCCTTCTATATAAAAGAGAAGTAGAGTAGCCTTGAAGCTGAGTTTGGGAAGCTTTTGAGGATCACTTTGTCTGGGAATGCAGTTGATATCATCCTTGATTAGGAACACACACATTCCGTTTCTTGGGTTCTAATGTTTTTCTATATTTGTTAATACTTCTTGCAGGAGGAGTCCTATATCAATTGCGGCAGCAGTAATTTATATCATCACTCAACTTGCAGAAGAGAAGAAGCCGAGTCTCAAAGGTTTGATGACGATGATCCTATTCCCTTAGTTCAAATGATTTTTTAAAATCTCTTACGATCTTTGGAAGCAGAACCCAGATACATGTGTTTTTATTTGATAATTGCTGTTGTGGGATGCAGATATTTCAGGGGCCACGGGAGTTGCTGAAGGAACTATCAGAAATTCATACAAGGACCTCTATCCTCACGTGTTGAAGATAATTCCAAGCTGGTTTGCCAAAGAAGAGGATCTTAAGAATCTCTGCAGTCCTTGAACTTACAGGAGTTGAGCAGAAAATAATGGGAATACCTAGACGTTTGAAAGGGACCTTAATGGATGTATTAAAAGACTGTTGAGACATGATGACAAGGGCCGTTTGTTTTCATTTTATTTGGTGGGGGTCCACACAATAGGAAAGCGAAAGTGTTTCAGCCACCCGTTTCTAAGTTCTAACCCATGCTTGAAGGAGCAACAACATCCAACTTTTCAGTGGATATTGATGTGCATTATGCAGTCAAAATCCACTTTTGTATTATTTCATTTGCAACTGCCTTTTATTTTTATTTTATGAGATTTTTGGGAAGGAATCATTTCAACCATCAAATGAAATTTGGGTCTGGATCCCTAGCTTCCCACTGGCTGTGGGTCTCTATTCAAATTGAAATTGTTGAACCTTGTCTGGTAGGTTCTGTTATATTTACTGCTATATCTGCCTGCTTATTTATCTCCCTCAAATACTTAGAATTGCTCTAGCAGGCTTAGCCTCATTGGAGTGAACTTGAGATATACCGTCTTCAAATCCTTAATTCCTTATACCAAAAAAAAGGGAAAAAACCCTTAGAATCTCTAGTTTACACTACATAGTAAAATTTCTGTAGTTTTTGTATAAAAATTGCAGGGCTTCCTTCCAATTGCTTTTTGGGAGGTAGAATCTTTGTTCAAGGGTAATAACAGAGATTGCAAGACCTCTGATGCACTATGTGAAGTCAATGGATGAGGTGCGGCTTTTACAGGCTTTAATTTAATTGATTCAAAAATTAATTTAGCATGGAACAAATAAATATTGATGTGCATGATGGAACTAATGCTATTTTGAAGGTAATTCAATGTTCAATTTTTAATACAATTGAGTTTTTTTTTTGTGGGAAGGTTATATTGATTTCATAAAAGAGCTAAAAGTTCAAATACACCACATGACTTGGCACAGAAGGGTAAGAGCTGTCGCCAACAGGGAGGAAAACTCAGAAACAGAGGAGAAGTCTTGATGGCTGAAAGGATAAAACCCATTGAAGCATCAGAAAGCGCAAGCTCCATAATCACCCAACATTTCTTGGACTTTATATGGTTGGGCCAGTTTGACAATCATAGACTGCCTCCCCTGCCTAGAAGGTCATTTTGATTGTTGCGGTCTGTCTGGCGATGGTTCCCTCGCCAGGTCGAAGCTTTTAAGCTGTTTTCTACAATTTCTTGGTTCTTTTTGCTTTCAATTTTGTGTGGCAAACCTTTGAATTGGGCCAATTTTTTTGTACTTTTAGTTTTGTGTATATCCTTATATCTCAAGTATCCTTCAGTTTGGAGATCCGAATACTGAGCATTGGCATGATACTAGATAATAATTAGGCTTGAACACTTCAATTATTAATTCAATATGGTGATTTTAATTGACTTTTTCATGATTAACTTTTTTCATCTGATATTTATCAAAGTATAACTATTTAATTTTTAAATTTTATAAAACTTAATTATTAAATCTTAATTTTATAAAATATAATTATTTAATTCCTAAAATTTTACACTCTGTATCAGTCATGTTCACATATAAAAATTAAATAGTTATAATCAAACTGAAGGATTTGATTTAGAAAAGAATTTCCCTTTTAATATATATCCTCTACAATCTAGTCATCTATTTCTCAAGCGTTCTATAAAGCTAAACCATTTTAGTTTATTAGGCCCCTTTTGAAGATGAAGATGGAGATGGATGGGATTTGTGCAGTTCCATCTTGGATAAGTGTTCATGAAAAACAAGCCACTGAAAAGAGACATGAGAGGTGGAGATAAATCCTTTAATGAGCTAATCCGTATAACATGTTAATCAATCCATTTCAAGGTGCTAGGAGCATTTATGAAAGATGGTATTTGCAATAATGTGGTCGGCGATTTTAATATTACAATTAAAGATTGTCTGGTGGAAAGATAAAGATGAATACCAAATTTTCCAAGAATGTAACTTAGCCATCTTAGTTCACAAATCATTGTTGCTACGGCAGAAGTTCTACTAGCAATTAATTACATTTTTGCTTATACGAAATTAATGTCATGCAAAAGTCGGAGGTAGATTTCTTGGACATCAGGCAAGTGGCCTAGACGGCATCATAATATGCTCAAATGTGGAGTTCTCGTCTGCTGGAAAAAAAAAGAGTTATGTGAACTAACTTAATTGTCGTATTACATAAGAAATGTCAACTCTAGTGAGTCCCAAGTACAACAATTTGTCTATGAGTTGTCTACATCTGTCTAATCTTCTGGTAATTCACCTGTCTTATTATCTAGTTTTAAAGCTTTAGAGGAAGGATGTGTTGTGGCCTTTGCATTTTGTAACCTTGTATCTTGGAGAATAACTAAGATATGTTTTCTCTAATTGAGGAACATCTCATGCTTTGAACATATTATTTTCAAACCTAAAATAGATTTTACATAACTATAAGTCTTTTATGATGAATTAATGATGTAAAAATTGGTTCACTATCATTTGCTCTTGCAATTAGTAACTCATCTACAATGCACAGAAGGTTACTGATGAAATGCATGTGTCCATAATTTGGTTGTCAGTTCTTCTAAGTTTGCGTACTCATTAAGATAGCCATGTATATGTGATGGTGCATATGATTCTACGTGTTGAGAAATGCTATAAACAGTCATTTGAAAATTAAGAATTATTACAGTAATATGCTTTTAACTATTGGATCAAGAAATATTATATGGGAATTCAATTTTTTTTTTCTAATGACTTTTTTTTTTCTTATATTTCAAGAAAAGCCAATAATTTGATAAATAATCTAATTTTCTTTAAAAAAAAATATGCAACTATATAATAGGGTATACAATGTTTAAATATGTTAGGCGATGGCCGTCGGATTCCTTCCATTTGAGGTGAGGTTGGATCCTAAAATAGAACGTAACGTAGGCCCAAAACTTATCAGGACTCTCTAAAATAAACTGGTCTAATGTCACATGCTCTGGCTCATATCCAAAGCAGACTGGACTGGCTACACACGCAAATCCATTAGATGATAGCCTAGTCTGGTTATACGACAAGGGATAGGAGAACAGGTCCAGTCACTTTGTAACTCTTTCGACATGCGTGCCGAGAGAATTGATATATCCATATGTACGAATCTGAGTGACATGACACAATAATAAAGAGGTGGTTATACATTTTTAGAGGACAAAAGAAAAAAAAAATAAAATAAGAGAGTCACTCATACACTATAAATCATATTTTTTGAATATCATACTATTATTATGCGTATAACACCCCCCTACCCAGTTATTTAATTAACCGAGCCAGAAACATCATATTTTATAACAATTCTCTTATTTTTACTTTAATTTATATCATGTAAATCATGATTTTTTTTCTTTTTTTAACCAAAAATCTGGCAGAGTTTCACCTGAAATATGGATTTAATTCCACCTATAAAGAGTAATATCATACTTCTATAAACTTCAACCTTTAACCCTCAAACTTCTTTCAACATCTAACTCAATTTCAACTCAGATCAAATACTTTATAAACTATATTATTAATCTCAACACAAAAACTTATACTAATAACCCATATTTACACCAAAATTAAAATATTCAAATATATCTAATTTAAACCATATATAACTTTATCTTAAAACTTTAGGTACATGTCATATTTTTAAAATTAACTTTATATAAAATTTACAAAATATATCCAAAATAGTTAATGATATAACTGGGTTGATGCAGATCTTGATCTACTGCCACTTGGATCTACAACCTGCGCGAGGAAAAATAAATTCCTATGTACTAAGCAAATTGCTTAATGGTGCTCAACTTCTTTTTTTTTTTTTTTTAAATAAAATATTTAAATCAAAATTTATTTATTAACAATAAATCAAACAAATGAGAATAACTATATAGCAAATAATTTGACTAATTCTAAATCATATTATTATTTCACATATATACAGATTTTAATTTCATAGTCTTTTTCTTTTTCTTCTTCATATAAAAAATTTTATTTTCCCTCAATACTTTTATTTATTTATTATTTTTCTTTTGGCCTCTATAAATTTAAATGGGACTGTTAAGTCAGATAAAGAAACTGTATCTGTAAAGCACAAAGTGTCAAATAACTGTATGACTCAAAAGAGTTTATAACTGTAGCGGTAGAGCATATCAGCCGTTCCTGTAGGGTATCAATCAGTGTAACTATAATGCAGTACTGCAAGATGTGTATATGGTATGCCACACCCTTAAACTAACTCACAATTCCCACTAAATTTACTAGACTCAGACGTTAAATAATTTATATATTTAAACATGGAGACAAAAAAATTTAATACAATGTAACTTTCAATTATTCAAATTATAATATTTTATCATATTACAACTCAGTTTTTAAATATTGTCATATCATGTAAATCTATTAATTTAATTCAATTATATAAATTACAAATTCATAATTTAGTCCTTAATTAATTAACTATTATTATTTTTTTTATTTTTTTTTCTAATCTAATATTTTTTTCTATTTATCACAATATACCATATTTTATTTTTCTTTTTCTTTTAATTTTTATTTGGTAGATTTATAATTTAGTCCCTGAGTATTGTCATTATTAACAAGTCAGTCCATATATTTTTAGAAACCTATTAAAACGTCCTTATCTTTTCTCTCTGTCAACAAAATAGCCTTTTCGTCTATTTTTGCCATTAAAAATATAATAAAAGACTAAATTACCCTCAATTATTTTTCTCCTCCTCCTCTTCCTCCTCCTCCTCCCTTTTCTTCTTCATCAATTCTTCCTCCTGCTTCTTCTGCTTCTGCTTCTTCTTGTTCTTGTGCTTCTTCTCCTCCTTCTTCTTTTGCTTCTTTTTCTTCTTTTTCTTCTTCTTCTTCTCCTTCTTCTCCTTCTTCTTCTTCTTCTTCTTCTTTTTCTTCTTTTCTTCTTTTTTCTTCTTTTTCTTCTTTCTCTTCTTCTTCTTCTTCTCCTTCTTCTTCTTCTTCTTCTTCTTCTTCTTCTTCTTCTTCTTCTTCTTCTTCTTCTTCTTCTTCTTCTTTTTTCTTCTTTTTCTTCTTTCTCTTCTTCTTCTTCTTCTCCTTCTTCTTCTTCTTCTTTTTCTTCTTTTTTTTTTCTTCTTTTTCTTCTTTCTCTTATTCTTCTTCTCCTTCTTCTCCTTCTTCTTCTTCTTCTTCTCCTTCTTCTCCTTCTTCTTCTTCTTCTTCTTCTTTTTCTTCTTTTTCGGATTCGGAGGAGGAGGAGGAGGAGGAGAAGGAAAGAAAAGATAGAGACTATTTCGTTGACAAAAAGAAACGATAAGGACGTTTTAATAGATTTCTAAAAATATAGGGAGGGATGATTTCGTTGACGGAAAGAAACGATGAGGAAGGACTATTTTGTTGATGGAAAGAAACAATAAGGATGTTTTAATATATATGAGAAAAGATATGGACTATTTTATTGACGGAAAGAAACGATAAGGACGTTTTAATAGATATGAAAAAAAAAACGTTTTAATAGATTTTTGAAAATGTAAGAACTAACTTATTAATAATAACAATATCCAAGGACTAAATAAAGGATTTTATTTGAGGGTAAAATTGGATTTTAAAAATTTTCTCTCTCCTCCTTTATCTAATTTTAACGGAAAAAAGGACGGAAGGACTATTTCGTTGACGGAAAGAAAACATAAGGATGTTTTAATAGATTTCTAAAAATACAGGGACTGACTTGTTAATAATGGCAATACCCAGGAACTAAATTATAAATCTCCCTTTTTATTTCTATCCAACAACTTTCTTTTGACTCTAATTTAACTAATTTATAACGTTTAATATAATATTACTTATTTAAACTAATAATTAATTTTTTTATTATTACTATATCTTAGCTAAATTACATCCCTATCAAAGAAAGTAAATACATTCCATTTGATCCATAACTTGAGTTTTGCTCAAATTATATATTAATTTCAAAATTTTCTATTTATCAAATTTATCATTTCTTCAAACTTTAACCATACTATATAACTAAAATATTATTCACTTGATCTAGTTCTGCTAAGGTAGTAAATTTTTTAAATAAAATCTAATTAACAAATTATTGAATTTATTCAAATAAAGTTGAGCACAAACCTTAAACCTTCCAAAATCTTTCACAAACTTAAAATTTTCTAATATTCTTTTCTTTTCCTTTTAGAGTTTCCACTCTTCCCTTCCACTTCTTCTTTGTAACGACCCGAAAATTCGGACCGCTACCGGCGCTAGGATCCAGATCGGTATAAGGCCGCCGGGACCCGTAGCAAGCCTACTATGCATCCTGTACAGCTGGTATAATCCCAAACATGATCCAACATTTTCATAAAACATTTAAAACTTTACCTTTAACCAGTTTGACCTGTGTATGCACTATGACTGAACTCATAGAACCCCTAGGGTCAGCATACCCTATGTCAAACTCGGTCCATCACATGTAACAACATAAAATAAAACTCATGTACAAAGGGATTATCCAACTTGGGCCAAGCACAATACTATAACTCTGAACATATAACATAAAGTCATATTACAACATAACTCTTTTACATCCTTACATAACTTTACATTACATCATGTCCACTACTACTCTATTACATATCAAGACCATAACTATATCTCGTCGTCTTCCTGAACTACCTCTGACCCTGCAAACCTGGGGTTAGGGGAGAGGGGTGAGCTAAAAAGCCCAGTGAGCAGAAACCATAAAGAAAACAATTCATTTTAATATATGCTATCATGGAATGCGTCACATCACAATTATATAACCTCAAGGATGAATCTGTCACCAATAGCCCTCTACATATCAATCTCGTACCATAACAAGTCAACAATACTCTATGCCAGGGGCGATGCGGCCACGCCTGGACTTCATATGCTCTATGCCAGGGGCGATACGGCCACACCTGGACTTCTCATGCTCTATGCCAGGGGCGATACGGCCACACCTGAACTTCTCATCTCATATCATATCGTACATGCCATATCATATCATTTCATATCATGTCATAACATACTGAGGGCTAGAGGATCATCCAGTATCCATCCACATCATTATCATCGTATTATGCAATGCATCATATTCGTGAATCCTAATGCAAACAACCTATTGCATAACATGGTATTCATGATGCATGAACATGCTTGAACATGCTGAAAACATTTGATTTAAAATATAAGGGTTAGTTCCACTCACCTCTGGCTAGCTCTGGACTAACTCTGAAGCAGCTAACACTGCTGAACACCTCGATTCCTTGGGTCCGATCCTACACAGGTGGACTCCAGTGAGGTGCCAAACATACTCTAAACAACTCATAAACAACTACCCAAAAACCCCCCTAAAGCATCACTTAAACATGCATAGAAAACACTCATGAAAAGGCTGGACAGGGCGCTTTCGGCGGCACCTTCGGCGGCCGAAAGTCCCAGACAGAGACGAAAGTCAGGCAGGTTCGGCGGCACCTTCGGCGGCCGAACTCTCTCTCCAGAGACGAAAGTCAGGCACTTTCGGCGGCCGAACATTACCTTCGGCGGCCGAAAGTCTGCTTTCAAGCCAAAACTCAACTTTCGGGGGCAAGGTTAGGCGGCCAATCCCTGCATCCTCAGGCAGGTTCGGCGGCCGAAACCACCTTCGGCGGCCGAACCTGAGTTCATCCAGAACTCAGCCTTTGTGCATTTCAAGCCTTCCAAACCTTCCATACACCCCAAAACAAGCACCCAACTTCTCAAACACATGCATACATCCTTAACCATGCACAAAGGAGCTCAAACAAGCTTAAACTCCCAAAAACAACATCTAAAGCATACATAGATAGTTTATGACCCACATAGGCCAAAACCATCAAAACAAACCAAACCTCACATACTCTTTCCCAATCATGCATACTCTCTCCCATATGCTCAAGGGGCTTGAAAACTAACTTAAACCCCAACACAAACATCACATGAACATACATTATCATACATTGGGCATAAAATCCACATAAACCCTAACATGCATATCTACCCATACTCAACCACCAAAACCTCTTAAAACTCACTTAAAACTTCATGAAACGTAAAAGAAAGCATAGATCCACACTTACCTCTTGAAGATCGAGGGTTTGTGCGAGCTCTAACTTGGAGATGGGAGGAAACTACTCCTTGGGTCTCCAAGCTCCCAAAACTTTGATCTAAGCTTGAAAACTCTTCAAAACAACCATGGAACTCATAAAAATATGAAGGAGATGAAGAGAAAACATGAAAATGACCAAAGGAGGACATGAACACACCTGAGCTCAAGAATGGGGAGAAATCTCTCCCATTTTCGGTCTGAGGGGCTTTTATAGGTGGCCAGCCAAACCTCCTTCGGCGGCCTAACATGCATGCAAAACACCCCCATGTTCGGCGGTCGAACTTGAGGTTCGGCGGCCGAACCTGGTTTGTTCAAACATAGCTTTCGGAGGCCAAAAGCGCCCCCCAAAACCAACTCATGTTCGGCGGCCGAACTTCACTTTCGGCGGCCGAACCTGGCAAAAACCTCCTTGGTCTTTTCTTTTCAAAACTCACTTCTTTTTCATTTAAAACCATGAAATCAGTAAAAATCATTTTAGAAATCACATTTTACCCCTCTAGAAGACTCTGGCATCATCAAAATTCCATATTCCAACGGAGATTCCGCCGGAAGGTAGGGATTCCGATGCCGGAATCTAGCCGGGTATTACATTCTTCCCCCCTTTAAGAACATTCGTCCTCGAATGTTCAAACAAACAAGCAAGCAACTCAAAGCATAACATCTAACATACATAAGCAAGCAAGCAACAAGCAAGCAAAACCTAAAAACCTCTTTTCTAAAAGAGAGACACGGTCATTGCTGGAGTATAAACTTTCGGTCTCCCCGGTGAACTTTTCATCTTAAGGTGATTCTAAGGGGCTTTCACCATCGGGATTTCCTTGTTTCTACACTTTCTGACTTGTGTGTCTGCAGTCCGTACTAGCTGCTCAACATAGGCGAGATCCTCTACGGTCTCCACCTCTGGTTCCTTTAAGAACCTCACTCGGACCCGACACGAACTCATATATTGTGGAAACATGGAAAAACGAATGGATCTCTTCCATTGAAGTGGGTAGATCTAACTCGTAGGATACATTCCCAAATCCCTTGCAGGATTTCAAAGAGTCCAATGTATCTGAGAGCTAATTTACCTTTCTGCCCATAACGAATCACCCTCTCTTTAGGAGACACCTCCAGCAAACCTCGACTTCCTCGAGAATCTAAACACGCTTCCGCTGCGCACTCTGACAAAACTCTTCTTCTCTTCTGAAACTCTACATGCCTCTTGCGGACGACTTCATACTCTCCTGCTGACTCACAGCAGTTTTGATTCCTCTTTTTTCTGACTATGCAGCTCTTACTCCTTTTCTCTGCCTCTGATTCTCCTCTCTTGACTCAAGATGTATTGCAAGCTCTTTCGATCTGTAAGGATCTGTCCTCATACCTTATACAGGTACCGCCTCCACATCTTGAGTGCAAAGATTACCATCGCCATCTCTAGATCATGTGTAGGATGATTCAACTCATGCTTCTTCAGCTACCTAGAAGCATAAGCAATCATCCTATCACTTTACATTAACCCACAATCTAGTCCCACACGGGACGCATCACAGGACACTGTGACATCTTCATTATTGGTGGACAGAGCCACCACTGGTGCTGACATCAACATTCCTTTGGCTTTTCAAAGCCCTCTTCAATCTGAGTAGACCACACAACCCTCTGGTTCTTCTTGATCCATCTGGCCATAGGAGCGGCAACTATAGAGAAGTTCTAGATGAACCTCCATTAGGTAACCTGCCCAACCCAAAAGTTCTTAATCTTTGTCATTACCATGGGCCTGGGCTAGTCGGCTACAACTTTAACTTTCTCAGGTCTACTTCACTTTCTTTTCTCCGACACACATGACCCAAGAAGGATATGCTCCTCGACCAGAACTCACATTGGAGAACTAGGCATCCAAGCCATGTTCTCTCAGGATTTGCAATCCTGATTTCAGATGATGGGCATACTCTTCTGCATTTCTGGAACTCGCCGAGATACCGTCAATGAAGACAATAACGGAGTGATCCAAAAACCGACTAAAACTCTGCTTATGAGATCCATGAATGATGTAGGGGCGTTCATTAACCCGAACGACATTCCTAGGAACTCATAGTGCCCATATCTGGTTCTAAACACTGCTCTCTGTACATCTTCTTCCTTGATCTTAACTGATGGTACCTAGACTTCAGATCTATCTTGGAAAGGCAACCAGCTCCTGCTAGCTGGCTTAAAATAGATCGTCGATCCAAGGTAACAAATACTTGTTCTGGTAGTGACTTTGCTCAACGACTTGTAGTCGATACAAAGTCCTAGGGATCCTTCCTTCATCCTCATAACAACACTGGAACACTCCAAGGTGAAGTGCTCAGTCAGATGGGAACCCTTAACTACCAACTCTTACAACTGATCCTTACAACTCTTTAACCTTTGTTGATACCATCCTGTGGGGAGGAATAGAGATTGGTCCACTTCCATGCATTACTTCTATTTTGAACTCTATCTCCCTGACAGGTGATAGTCCTGGGAACTCGTCTGGGGAAACATCTAAAACTTTCTAACAATGGGCACTGAGGCGGGCTCCCTAACCTGACTGCTATACTCTCTCTGAAGAGCTAGAACCCCTGACAACTTTTCCTGAACAACCTACGAGCCTATAGGGTTGATACTGAACCTCTAGGTATCCCTATTTTGTCCCCTCTAAGGACTACCTCTGATCCATCCTGACCTCTGAACCTGACTACCTTGTCTCTGCAGACTAGGCAGTACCACTAGTAGAAGAACCAATCCAACCCTAGAATGACGTCAAACGGTCAAATCTAGAACCGCTAGGTCAGCTGGAAGGCATCTACTCACAACACATACTCTGACTATACCGGCAGACTGACTCTGCCACAGATGGATCACACTTGGGTGCACTGACCCCAAGGGGATACTCTAACCCATAAGCTATCAACCCAACCTCACAAGGGCTCACAAGCAAACAAAGAAAAGAGAAACATCAGGGTTCATGAAACAGACACACCAGAACATACCAGAGTGAGATTACCTGATCCCATCGGGTTTGATGTGTTAGCCTCCTGCTGAGTCATGGCGAAGATCCGCGCTGGAGCTGATGGACCTTCCCCACGGGAACCTGCTGAAGAAGGGGCTATCCCCCTGTCTCCGCCTCTACCACTGCCCTGAAACATGACCGGAGCTGATGGCTGTACCATACTGCTTGGAGTTGTCTGATGGGACGGTGTCATAAAAGCTGCCTTAGGGCACTTGTAATACCCGACTAGACTCCGGTATCGGAATCCCTACCGTCCGGTGGGATCTCGAACGTCGGAAATCTCTAGAAGGGTAAGAACATGTTTTATAAAATGTTTTCATGTATTTTAATGTTTTAAGTATAAAAGAAAATGAGTTTTTACATGAAAATAGCATTGGAGGAAAACCCAGGTTCGGCCGCCGAAAGTCAAGTTCGGCCGCCGAAAGTCAAGTTCGGCCGCCGAACATTTGCATGGATGCGGAGGCACATTCGGTCCCCGAACGTGGCCTGGCCAGCCACTATATAAGGGGCACTTAGCTGAAATGGGCGAGCTTTCTCCCATTTTTGGCCACAGCAAACTTCCGACTTTCCCTTTGCAAACCTAGTGTTCTTCCTCCAAATCCCCACCATTTTTCTTGAGTTTTAAGTTTGCATTGAAGGTTTTGAACTTTTGAAACAAGTTTTGGAGCTTTGGGAACTCAGGAGCTCATCTTCTTGGATCTCCAAGTTTAGGTCGTCTCCCTCTCGATCTTCAAGAGGTAAGAGCCGATCTTAAGCTCCTTATGTGTTTTCAATAAGTTTTATGCTAGATCGATGGGTAGAAATGCATGTTAGGTTATATGTGGAGTTATGGGTTAACCTTGATGTCTTGGACAATGTATGTTGTTTTTGTGTGTTTGAAGTGTTGTAGTTGGGGTATTTGATGTTTTGAGGCCCCTAGGAACTTGTATGCATGTTTTAACTGAGGTATATGCATGATTGGTGAGTTTGGAGGCGAAAATGCATTTGGGAGCCAAGTTTCTGCCCTTCGGCAGAAACCAGGTTCGGCAGCCGAAGGCACTTTCGGCCGCCGAACATGGCTGGTGAGGCAGGCCTTTCGGCTGCCGAAGTTGCCCCCGAAGGGAGACTTTCGTCTCTGTCTGGGACTTTCGGCCGCCGAAGGTGCCGCCGAACATGCATGAGTTTCGTCTCTGTCTGGGAGTTTCGGCCGCCGAAGGTGCCGCCGAACCTGCCTGACTTTCGGCTCTGGAGGGACTTTCGGCCGCCGAACCTGCCGCCGAAAGTGCCCTGTCCAGCCATTTCTTGCATGTTGTTATGTGATTGTTTCATGATGGTTTAGGGGGTTTTTGGGGAGTATATTAGAGTTATGTTTATGTATGTTTGGTCCCTCATTGGAGTCCACCTGTGTAGGTTCGGACCCGAGGAACCGAGGACCCTAGCAGTGAGCCAGCTGCTACAGAGTTTGTCAGAGCTAGCCAGAGGTGAGTGGAATAAACCTTAAGTTTTAAATAAATGAAATATGAATTTTGAGCATGATCCATGCATCATGAATGCCATGAGATATAATAGGTTGCTTGCATTAGTATTCACGAATATGTTGCATTGCATTTATGATGTTAATGTTGATGTGGATTGGTTATTGGATGATCCTTTAGTCCTCATATGATATGATTGATGTTATGGCATGTTATGGTATGGAAGTCCAGGTTGTACCCATTCTACGTCCCTGGCACAGTTGGTCCATATGATATGTTATGATAAGGGAAAGACCGGTTGACCCATTCTACGTCCCGGCACAGTTGGACCTATGTAGAGGACTATAGGTGACAATACCATCCGAGATGTGATTTGTTGTGATGTGTTGCATTCCATGAAAGCATAAAAATTTTAATATATTGTTTTATACTATTCTGCTCACTGGGCTTTGTAGCTCACCCCTCTCCCCTAACCCCAGATGTGCAGGTACAGGGTAGATCAGAAGGTTAGCCAGAGTTTTGAAGTATGTCTTATGTATGTAATAGTTAGTTTGTGGACATGACAATTGATGAAATGTAAAAATATTCAGAATGTTATGTAATGAGGTTATTGAGGATAGAGTTGTGCTTGACCATAATGTATTGTTAATCCCTTTTGTCTATACATGATCTTATGTTATGATGTTTATGTAAACTAACTCAACACAGGCTGTTTTGCCTTTAAGGCATGATGAGATCCCACAGAGGGACTATGTTATGTATATGTTCAGGGTATGCACAGATTGAGTTAGTTGATGACAGTACGTATGAGGAAAAGTTTAAAATTTTATGTATGATTGTTGATCATGTATGGGATTAAACAGGTTTACAGGTTACATGTCAGGCTTGCTACGGGTCCCGGCGGCCTTAAGTCGACCCGGATCCTAGCGCCGGTAGCGGTCCGATTTTCGGGTCGTTACAGAATGGTATCAGAGCCCTAGGTTCATATGGTCGGACCTAGAGTGTCGGGCTCATAGATGTTATAGAAGGTCAAGCACAATAGGAAGGTCATGTCCACTAGGATAGGATGTTGAGTCCTGTCTTGCATGATGATGTGAAATGCCATGACTTTATGCATGTGCATTAATGATATGATATACTATGTGATGTATGTGATGAGGGTTCATGTGTGCTCACATGAACCATATGATGCTAATGTTTGTATGTTGTGTACTGTTTTCAGAAAACAGGATGAGAGGAACTCGTCGATCTGCACGGTTGACTGGAGTGCCACCTGAGGATGAGGGCACGAGCGCCCGTCCTCCTACATTGCCTAGGGCAATGTCTTGTAGAGCCAACAGAGAAAGAGTGTCAAGGGACCCTAGAAGGTCTTTTGATGCTAGCAGAAGGGGGACTGATTGAGGAGGAAGTTCTTCAGATGTGAGGGAGGTTATGGAAGAGGATCAGAGGAGGGATGGGAACCTGGATGTGAGCATGCAGGAAGAAGGGACAGGGGAGTCACAGGGAGGCGTACAGGCCTCGGGGTATGGTTTTCCACCCCATTATCCACCCTTCCCACAGGGTTCAGGGTATCCGATGGGAGGTACATCGGATTACTCCAGCTTTCACCCCTACCCTACCTACATGCCTTATCCACCTTTCTATCCACCCTACACACAGTACCCAGCTTATCCACCCTCACCCTTCTATCCAAACCCGGCAAACCCCACCTCGGGGAATGCTGCACCTCCACCTCCACCACCTACAGAACCAGCAGCCCCAATTACTCAACCTCCTAGACCTAGCTCAGTTGATGGGAGCAAGGTAAAGATGACAGACTACCTCAAGTTAGATGCTCCCAAATACAAGTCAGGGGATGACCCCTTTGAGTATCTGAGAGTGGTGAAGACGATAACTGATGAGCTAGGGGCAAGTGACAGTAGGGCCATTCAGATGGCAGGGTTCACTTTAAAGTGCAAGAAGGCACGGGAATGGTTCAAGTGTTATGTGGACCCGAGACTAGACGATATGACGTGGGAAGAATTTGCGAATGAGTTCGCTGGATGGGCTTTTCCAGACAGTTCTAGAGAACTGAAAATGATTGAGTTTGAGCAACTGAGGCAGTCAGAGCACATGAGTGTAGAGGAGTTCACGGATAAATTCTTGGAGCTATTGCCTTTTTCAGGGCAAGCTCTAGATTCAGATACGAAGAAAGCCAAGAAATATGTTATGAAGCTGCATTCCAGGTACTCCTCGTTGGTTCAGTCAGCTGAGAGAGAAAGTTTCCACACTGTGGTGGATGTGGCTCGAAGAATGGAGGCAAGTGCTATAGTTGAGGGGTCAGTGAAGCAGTCAGTGACCCAGTCTTCAGGGGTTAAGACCCCAGGCAGAGGAGGACCAGGGTTCTCTTCTCAGAGTTCAGGCAAGAAGAGGTGGGATAACACCACCAGGAAGTCGAAGAAGAATAAGTTTTGGAACAAGTTGAAATCCGGTTTGGGATTCGGCGGTGGCTCGAGCTCAGGCTCAGATGGTACAGAATGTCAGAGATGTGGAAGACCGCACAGGGGAGTGTGTCGAGCTGGGACTAACACATGTTTCAGATGTGGACAGGAGGGACACATGGCTCGGGATTGTCCTAGAGCACCTTTTATGGGCCAGCCCCAGCAGACAGCTTCTGGTAGTGTGGCACAGCCAGCAGTTCCAGCCACAACTCAGGGCAGTGGCAGAGGTAGAGGGAGAGGGGCAGCCTCTTCTTCTGGTTCCCGAGGTGAAGGTCCATCAGCTCCAGCCAGGATCTTCACCATGACACAGCAGGAGGCTAACACATCCAACACCGTGGTGTCAGGTAATCTCGTCATAGGGTGTTCTGATGTGTATGCATTAATGGACCCGGGTGCATCTCATTCATTTATTGCTCCGAGAGCCGTTGAGAGGTTGGGTTTGATAGTCTCTGGGTTAGAGTGTCCCCTATGGGTCAGTGGACCCAAGTGTGACCCGTCAGTGGCAGTGTCAGTCTGCCAGTACAGTCCAGTTTTTGTTGAGGGAAGATGCCTCTCCGCCGACCTTGTGGTTCTAGATTTGACAGACTTTGACGTCATTCTAGGGATGGATTGGCTATCTACCCATGGTGCTACCTTGGACTGCAGGGACAAGGTAGTCAAGTTCAGAGATCATGACGGGTCAGAGGTCGTCTTCAGAGGAGACAAGAGGGGTACACCTAGAGGTCTGATATCAGCTCTTCAGGCTCGTAGGTTGCTTAGGAAGGGATGTCAGGGGTACTTAGCTCATGTGAGAGAGCTAGACAGTCAGGTCAGGGAGCCAGCCTCGGTGCCAGTTGTCAGAGAGTTTCAGGATGTCTTTCCTGATGAACTTCCAGGTTTACCACCTGCTAGGGAGATAGAGTTCGAGATAGAGTTGGTACCTGGAGCTAGACCGATCTCTATCCCTCCCTACAGGATGGCCCCAGCAGAGTTAAAGGAGTTAAAAGAGCAATTGCAGGAGCTGGTAGAAAAGGGTTTCATCCGACAGAGTACCTCACCTTGGGGTGCTCCGGTCTTGTTTGTGAGGAAGAAGGATGGATCCCTTAGACTTTATATCGACTACAGGCAGTTGAACAAAGTCACTACCAAGAATAGGTACCCATTGCCAAGGATCGATGATCTATTCGACCAGCTAGCCGGAGCAGGTTGTTTCTCCAAAATAGATCTAAGATCGGGGTACCATCAACTAAGGATAAGGGATGAGGATGTGCCGAAGACAGCCTTCAGGACCAGATATGGGCATTTTGAGTTCCTTGTAATGCCGTTCGGGTTAACCAACGCCCCTGCAGCATTCATGGATCTCATGAACAGAGTGTTTAGTCAATACCTGGATCACTTTGTTATTGTCTTTATAGATGATATCTTAGTGTATTCCAGGAATGCAGAGGAGCATGCCCATCATCTGCGGTTGGTCTTGCAGACTTTGAGGGAACATGGCTTGTATGCCAAGTTCTCTAAATGTGAGTTCTGGCTGAGGAGCATTTCGTGCTTGGGGCATGTAGTGTCAGAGAATGGTATTGAGGTAGATCCCAAGAAGACAGAAACTGTGGCTAACTGGCCTAGACCCACTTCAGTGACAGAGATTAGAAGTTTCTTGGGTTTGGCAGGTTACTACAGGAGGTTCGTTCAAGACTTCTCAAAAATAGCAGCTCCTCTAACCAGACTAACCAGGAAGAGTCAGAAGTTTCTGTGGACCGACCAATGCGAGGAGAGTTTCGAAGAGCTTAAGAAGAAGTTGACTTCAGCACCAGTGTTAGCTCTGCCATCTAGTGGAGAGGACTTTACAGTCTTTTGTGATACGTCCCGTGTGGGACTGGGTTGTGTACTGATGCAGAATGAGAAGGTGATTGCTTATGCTTCTAGGCAACTGAAGAAGCATGAGTTGAATTACCCCACACACGACCTTGAGATGGCAGCAGTAATCTTTGCACTCAAGATGTGGAGGCATTACCTCTATGGAGTGAAATGTGAGATCTTTACAGATCATAAGAGCCTGCAGTACATCTTGAGTCAGAGGGATTTGAATTTGAGACAAAGGAGATGGGTGGAGCTGCTGAGTGACTATGATTGCAAGATTCAGTACCATCCGGGTAAGGCGAATGTTGTGGCAGACGCCTTAAGCCGGAAATCACTCGGTAGTTTATCCCACATATCGGCAGAGAGGAGGCCAGTGGTGAAGGAGTTCTATAAGCTTATTGAGGAAGGTCTACAGATGGAGTTATCTGGTACAGGTGCCTTGGTGGCCCAGATGAGAGTGGCACCCGTGTTTATAGAGCAGGTGGCTCAGAAACAGCATGAGGACCCGGAGTTAGTAAAGATTGCCAGGACTATTCAGTCAGGCAATGATAGCGAGTATAGATTCGACAGTAAGGGGATCCTCCGCTATGGGAGCAGACTATGTGTACCAGATGACATTGGGCTAAAAGGAGACATTATGAGAGAAGCTCATAATGCGAGATACAGCATTCACCCCGGAGCCACCAAGATGTATCAAGATTTGAAGAAAGTTTATTGGTGGCCAGCGATGAAGAAAGAAGTGGCACAGTTTGTGTCCGCCTGCGAAGTGTGTCAGAGGGTGAAGCTGGAACATCAGAAGCCGGCTGGAATGCTTAACCCGCTACCTATTCCAGAGTGGAAATGGGAGAATATAGCTATGGACTTCGTAGTGGGGTTACCGGTGACGTCCAACAGATTGGACTCCATATGGGTGATTGTGGACAGACTCACCAAATCTGCTCACTTCATCCCTGTCAGGAGTGGCTACTCTATGGACAAGTTGGCGCAGGTATATGTGGATGAGATCGTCAGGTTGCATGGGGTTCCTGTTTCGATAGTGTCAGATAGAGGGCCCCAGTTCACCTCCAGATTTTGGCGGAGTCTGCAGAATGCCATGGGTACTAGGTTGGATTTCAGTACTGCCTTCCACCCCCAGACCGACGGACAGTCAGAAAGGACCATCCAGACTATCGAGGATATGCTCAGAATGTGTGTGCTGGACTTTGGCGGTTCTTGGAGGCAGCATCTACCTTTGGTGGAGTTTGCCTACAACAACAGCCATCATGCTAGCATCGGGATGGCTCCATATGAAGCTTTATATGGGAGGAAGTGCAGGTCACCTGTTTGCTGGGAGGAAGTTGGAGAAAAGGCCTTGGCAGGGCCTGAGCTAGTAGAGATTACCAGCAGGGTGGTACCCATAATTAGAGAAAGGATCAAGACTGCTGCAAGCAGACAGAAGAGCTATGCAGACGTCCGCAGAAGACAGTTAGAGTTTCAGGAGGGGGAGTTGGTATTGCTCAAGGTGTCTCCAATGAAGGGAGTGGTTCGCTTCGGGAAGAAAGGTAAACTAGCCCCACGATACATCGGACCCTTTGAGATCTTGCAAAGGATTGGGAATGTGTCGTACAAGCTGGATTTACCTGCTTCGATGGAGAGAATCCATCCGGTTTTCTATGTTTCAATGTTGAGGAAGTTTGTGTCAGATCCGAGTAAGGTTCTTAGTGAGCCTGATGTGGAGGTCCAAGAGGATCTCACCTATGTTGAACAGCCAGTACGGATCATAGACACCCAGATCAGAAAGTTAAGAAACAAGGAGATCCCGATGGTGAAAGTCCTATGGAACCACCACAACTTGGAAGAATGCACTTGGGAGACACGGGAGTCTATGCTCCAGCAGTACCCTCATCTCTTTTAAGGTTAGTCTCTATGTGTTTTGTATGTATGTTATGTTGTTTGTTATGCTATGTACTAGTCGAGGAACATTCGGGGACGAATGTTCTTAAGGGGGGGAGAATGTAATACCCGGCTAGACTCCGGTATCGGAATCCCTACCGTCCGGTGGGATCTCGAACGTCGGAAATCTCTAGAAGGGTAAGAACATGTTTTATAAAATGTTTTCATGTATTTTAATGTTTTAAGTATAAAAGAAAATGAGTTTTTACATGAAAATAGCATTGGAGGAAAACCCAGGTTCGGCCGCCGAAAGTCAAGTTCGGCCGCCGAACATTTGCATGGATGCGGAGGCACATTCGGCCCCCGAACGTGGCCTGGCCAGCCACTATATAAGGGGCACTTAGCCGAAATGGGCGAGCTTTCTCCCATTTTCGGCCACAGCAAGCTTCCGACTTTCCCTTTGCAAACCTAGTGTTCTTCCTCCAAATCCCCACCATTTTTCTTGAGTTTTAAGTTTGCATTGAAGGTTTTGAACTTTTGAAACAAGTTTTGGAGCTTTGGGAACTCAGGAGCTCATCTTCTTGGATCTCCAAGTTTAGGTCGTCTCCCTCTCGATCTTCAAGAGGTAAGAGCCGATCTTAAGCTCCTTATGTGTTTTCAATAAGTTTTATGCTAGATCGATGGGTAGAAATGCATGTTAGGTTATATGTGGAGTTATGGGTTAACCTTGATGTCTTGGACAATGTATGTTGTTTTTGTGTGTTTGAAGTGTTGTAGTTGGGGTATTTGATGTTTTGAGGCCCCTAGGAACTTGTATGCATGTTTTAACTGAGGTATATGCATGATTGGTGAGTTTGGAGGCGAAAATGCATTTGGGAGCCAAGTTTCTGCCCTTCGGCAGAAACCAGGTTCGGCAGCCGAAGGCACTTTCGGCCGCCGAACATGGCTGGTGAGGCAAGCCTTTCGGCTGCCGAAGTTGCCCCCGAAGGGAGACTTTCATCTCTGTCTGGGACTTTCGGCCGCCGAAGGTGCCGCCGAACATGCATGAGTTTCGTCTCTGTCTGGGAGTTTCGGCCGCCGAAGGTGCCGCCGAACCTGCCTGACTTTCGGCTCTGGAGGGACTTTCGGCCGCCGAACCTGCCGCCGAAAGTGCCCTGTCCAGCCATTTCTTGCATGTTGTTATGTGATTGTTTCATGATGGTTTAGGGGGTTTTTGGGGAGTATATTAGAGTTATGTTTATGTATGTTTGGTCCCTCATTGGAGTCCACCTGTGTAGGTTCGGACCCGAGGAACCGAGGACCCCAGCAGTGAGCCAGCTGCTACAGAGTTTGTCAGAGCTAGCCAGAGGTGAGTGGAATAAACCTTAAGTTTTAAATAAATGAAATATGAATTTTGAGCATGATCCATGCATCATGAATGCCATGAGATATAATAGGTTGCTTGCATTAGTATTCACGAATATGTTGCATTGCATTTATGATGTTAATGTTGATGTGGATTGGTTATTGGATGATCCTTTAGTCCTCATATGATATGATTGATGTTATGGCATGTTATGGTATGGAAGTCCAGGTTGTACCCATTCTACGTCCCTGGCACGATGTAAGAGAAAGTCCAGGTTGTACCCATTCTACGTCCCTGGCACAGTTGGTCCATATGATATGTTATGATAAGGGAAAGACCGGTTGACCCATTCTACGTCCCGGCACAGTTGGACCTATGTAGAGGACTATAGGTGACAATACCATCCGAGATGTGATTTGTTGTGATGTGTTGCATTCCATGAAAGCATAAAAATTTTAATATATTGTTTTATACTATTCTGCTCACTGGGCTTTGTAGCTCACCCCTCTCCCCTAACCCCAGATGTGCAGGTACAGGGTAGATCAGAAGGTTAGCCAGAGTTTTGAAGTATGTCTTATGTATGTAATAGTTAGTTTGTGGACATGACAATTGATGAAATGTAAAAATATTCAGAATGTTATGTAATGAGGTTATTGAGGATAGAGTTGTGCTTGACCATAATGTATTGTTAATCCCTTTTGTCTATACATGATCTTATGTTATGATGTTTATGTAAACTAACTCAACACAGGCTGTTTTGCCTTTAAGGCATGATGAGATCCCACAGAGGGACTATGTTATGTATATGTTCAGGGTATGCACAGATTGAGTTAGTTGATGACAGTACGTATGAGGAAAAGTTTAAAATTTTATGTATGATTGTTGATCATGTATGGGATTAAACAGGTTTACAGGTTACATGTCAGGCTTGCTACGGGTCCCGGCGGCCTTAAGTCGACCCGGATCCTAGCGCCGGTAGCGGTCCGATTTTCGGGTCGTTACAGCACTCTCGAGCTATGTGCCCCTCCTGGCCGCATCTGTAACATGCTGTAGTCCCAAACCGACAGACTCCCTTGTGCGGCCTACCGCACCTTGCACACTCTGCAACCTCTGTGCCTGAGCTCGAGCCACCTCCTAATCCCAGACCAGACTTTATCCGATTCCAGAACTTGTTCTTCTTTGATCTTCTGAGACCTCTGTCTCCCTTCTTACTTTTTGTGACAGCCTCGCTCAGAGGGGAGAGATTAACATCACTTGTCCCCGGGAGTTTGGAACCCGAAGACTGTGCCACGTACTGTTTAACCGTTCCTTGAATGATAGCACTAGCCTCCATTTTTCGTGCCATATCCACTATAGCATGGAAACTCTCCCTTTCTGCTGCTTGAATCAATGAGGAATACCTGGAGTGAAGCTTCATAACATATCTCCTAGACTTCTTCAGGTCTGTGTCAAGACCTTGTCCTGCAAACGGCAACAGCTCCAGGAACCTGTCCGTAAACTCCTCTACGCTCATCTCTTCCGTCTGCCTTAGCTGCTCAAACTCAATCATCTTCAGTTCTCTGGAACTATCTGGAAAAGCCCATCCTGCAAACTCATTGGCAAACTGCTCCCAGGATAAGCTCTCCAACCTTGGGTCCATATAGTTTTTGAACCATTCCCTTGCCTTCTTGCATTTCAATGTGAACCCTGCCATCTGAATGGCTCTACTGTCACTTGCTCCTAGCTCATCTGTTATCATCTTTACCGTTCTGAGGTACTCAAAGGGGTCATCGCCTGCTTCAAACTTGGGGGCATCCAACTTGAGGTAATCTGTCATCTTTACTTTACCCCCAACTGATGAACCAGGTTTGGGTATCCGGACATCAGGGACTATTGGTTCTGCTGGTGGAGGAGAAGGTGCAGCATCCCCTGGGTTAGGGTTTGTTGGACCTGGGAAAAAGGGTGAGGATGGAAACATGGGGTACTGTGGGTAAAAGGGAGGATAGGGCATAAAGGTGGGATATGGGTTATGGCTAAAGAAATCCGATGTACCTCCCATCGGATACCCTGGCCCTTGCGGGTAGGGTGGATACTGTGGTGGAACAAAGCCCGAGGCCTGAGTGCCTCCTTGGGACTCTCCCATTTCCTCTACTGACATACTCATGCCCAAACTACTATCTCTTCTTTGGTTATCCTCCTCTGTTTCCATCACATCCGCTGACATAACTTCATGAACTGATCTCCTCCGACCTGCATCAAAAGACCTTCTAGGGTCCCTTGATGTACTTTCCCTGATCGTTCTACAAGATCTTGCCCTCTGCAGAGCAGGGGAATGGGCATCCATGCCCTCATTCTCTGGCGGAGCTCCAGTCAATCTCGCAGATCGACGAGTTCCTCTCATCTTGACTTCTGAAAGCATAACATAGAACATAAACATTAGCATCTTATGGTTCATGTGGAAACACATGAACCCGCATCACATACATAACATACATATCATAGCATTAATGCACATGCTCATCATCATGGCATTTCACATCATTATACAAGACAGGACTCCATATCCTATCCTAGTGGACATGATCTTCCTATTGTGCTTGCCCTACTATAACCTCTATGAGCCCGACACACTATAGGTCCGACCATGTGAACCTAGGGCTCTGATACCATTCTGTAACGACCCAAAAATTTGGACCGCTACCGGCGCTAGGATCTAGATCGGCATAAGGCCGCCGGGACCCGTAGCAAGCCTACTATGCATCCTGTACAGCTGGTATAATCCCAAACATGATCCAACATTTTCATAAAACATTTAAAACTTTACCTTTAACCAGTTTGACCTGTGTATGCACTATGACTGAACTCATAGAACCCCTAGGGTCAGCATACCCTATGTCAAACTCGGTCCATCACACGTAACAACATAAAATAAAACTCATGTACAAAGGGATTATCCAACTCGGGCCAAGCACAATACTATAACTCTGAACATATAACATAAAGTCATATTACAACATAACTCTTTTACATCCTTACATAACTTTACATTACATCATGTCCACTACTACTCTATTACATATCAAGACCATAACTATATCTCGTCGTCTTCCTGAACTACCTCTGACCCTGCAAACCTGGGGTTAGGGGGTGAGCTAAAAAGCCCAGTGAGCAGAAACCATAAAGAAAACAGTTCATTTTAATATATGCTATCATGGAATGCGTCACATCACAATTATATCACCTCAAGGATGAATCTGTCACCAATAGCCCTCTACATATCAATCTCGTACCATAACAAGTCAACAATACTCTATGCCAGGGGCGATGCGGCCACGCCTGGACTTCATATGCTCTATGCCAGGGGCGATACGGCCACACCTGGACTTCTCATGCTCTATGCCAGGGGCGATACGGCCACACCTAAACTTCTCATCTCATATCATATCGTACATGCCATATCATATCATTTCATATCATGTCATAACATACTGAGGGCTAGAGGATCATCCAGTATCCATCCACATCATTATCATCGTATTATGCAATGCATCATATTCGTGAATCCTAATGCAAACAACCTATTGCATAACATGGTATTTATGATGCATGAACATGCTTGAACATGCTGAAAACATTTGATTTAAAATATAAGGGTTAGTTCCACTCACCTCTGGCTAGCTCTGTACTAACTCTGAAGCAGCTAACACTGCTGAACACCTCGATTCCTCGGGTCCGATCCTACACAGGTGGACTCCAGTGAGGTGCCAAACATACTCTAAACAACTCATAAACAACTACCCAAAAACCCCCCTAAAGCATCACTTAAACATGCATAGAAAACACTCATGAAAAGGCTGGACAGGGCACTTTCGGCGGCACCTTCGGCGGTCGAAAGTCCCAGACAGAGACAAAAGTCAGGCAGGTTCGGCGGCACCTTCGGCGGCCGAACTCTCTCTCCAGAGACGAAAGTCAGGCACTTTCGGCGGCCGAACATTACCTTCGGCGGCCGAAAGTCTGCTTTCAAGCCAAAACTCAACTTTCGGGGGCAAGGTTAGGCGGCCAATCCCTGCATCCTCAGGCAGGTTCGGCGGCCGAAACCACCTTCGACGGCCGAACCTGAGTTCATCCAGAACTTAGCCTTTGTGCATTTCAAGCCTTCCAAACCTTCCATACACCCCAAAACAAGCACCCAACTTCTCAAACACATGCATACATCCTTAACCATGCACAAAGGAGCTCAAACAAGCTTAAACTCCCAAAAACAACATCTAAAGCATACATAGATAGTTTATGACCCACATAGGCCAAAACCATCAAAACAAACCAAACCTCACATACACTTTCCCAATCATGCATACTCTCTCCCATATGCTCAAGGGGCTTGAAAACTAACTTAAACCCCAACACAAACATCACATGAACATACATTATCATACATTGGGCATAAAACCCACATAAACCCTAACATGCATATCTACCCATACTCAACCATCAAAACCTCTTAAAACTCACTTAAAACTTCATGAAACGTAAAAGAAAGCATAGATCCACACTTACCTCTTGAAGATCGAGGGTTTGTGCGAGCTCTAACTTGGAGATGGGAGGAAACTACTCCTTGGGTCTCCAAGCTCCCAAAACTTTGATCTAAGCTTGAAAACTCTTCAAAACAACCATGGAACTCATAAAAATATGAAGGAGATGAAGAGAAAACATGAAAATGACCAAAGGAGGACATGAACACACCTGAGCTCGAGAATGGAGAGAAATCTCGCCCATTTTCGGTCTGAGGGGCTTTTATAGATGGCCAGCCAAACCTCCTTCGGCGGCCTAACATGCATGCAAAACACCCCCATGTTCGGCGGCCGAACCTGGTTTGTTCAAACATAGCTTTCGGAGGCCAAAAGCGCCCCCCAAAACCAACTCATGTTCGGCGGCCAAACTTCACTTTCGGCGGCCGAACCTGGCAAAAACCTCCTTGGTCTTTTCTTTTCAAAACTCACTTCTTTTTCATTTAAAACCATGAAATCAGTAAAAATCATTTTAGAAATCACATTTTACCCCTCTAGAAGACTCTGGCATCATCAAAATTCCATATTCCAACGGAGATTCCGCCGGAAGGTAGGGATTCCGATGCCGGAATCTAGCCGAGTATTACATTCTTCATGAAAAATAAACAAATAAATCATATTAATACAATATTCTTCATAAATATTCATAATAAATATTCTTACATCAAAACCTCTAACATACTTTTAAATTTTTCAATATTTTGTTACTATTCACTCTTTCTTGATCTTGAATTTTCTCTTTAATTTCTTTTCTTTTCTTCACATTCTATTTTGAAAAAGTATTGGAAGAAAATGGACAATTGATTGGAAATAGAAATTTGGTGTAGAAGAGAAAAGATGGAGAAATGAATTTCATTCTTATTCACGGGAAGGAGAAGAAAATGGAAAAGATGAATTTCCTTTTCTCTTCTAGTTTTTTCTTTTATTTTTAAATTTATTTAGTTAAGTGACTAACAAATTTATTTTTTCTCTTTTTTTTTCTTTTTTTATTTATTATTTTATTTTATTTTATTTTTGAGATATTATAATGCGTGTCTAAAAACGATAATATTTAATATGGAGTAAGGAGTCTCACAAATTATTTCATTTTCAATACTCTTTAACTTTTATCATTTATTCATACACATCACATACAATAAATGCATATAGAAAAAGAAAGCAACACTTAACCACTCTCTCTGGCTATGCTCATCAACATCAACCATTAATTAGTCCACCATTATGGTTCGATTTGTTTCGAGCCATTAATTCTTTTTTTACTAAAATCAGAATAAATCAATGCAAATCGGCTAAATTTTAATTAAATTAAAAAATTAATCAATTTAAAATTAATTTTTTAATTAAATTATTCTCATTTAATTTTTTAAAATTTAAATCTTTAATTATCTGTTATCCGTTCGTAGATGATACGAGTTTAAAAACTATAATATAATTAAAATTTTTGATCATCTGTTTTATTTGTTCGTAGATTGATACGAGTTTAAAAATCATGATATAATTTAAACTCTTGATCACTTGTCTTACCTGTTCGTAGACCGATCCGAATCCAAAAACCATGATATGATGGAATATTAGAGCAGTTCACAAGTTGTCCTTAGGCAAATAAGTAGACTTCGCTTGAGTAGATGAGAAAGTTTGCTGTTTTCCCAAATTCACATAAAGCTTCCATACTGTAGCTTATCTGTCATTATCAAATAAGTACCTTTTAATTTTTTTTTTTTTTTATAAAAAGCATTGTTAGTTAATTATAATATTAGTGTTTATTTATTTATTATTAGACTATGTTTATATAATTATTTATTTTTTATTAATTTGTTATATTGTATAGACAGTACTATTATGACACAACGCTTTATTGTATAATTGGTCCTGTCATGACAGCCAAGCCAATCCCCTTTCCCAAAGCAACCTGAGTTTGTTGGGAAGGAAATGCTATGCGGGGTTTGTAAGTGCTTCAATCGGTCGGTTCGGTTTTGAACCGAACCAAACTGAAAAAATCGAAAATTAAATCGTAAAAATATTAAAAATCAAAAAAATCGATTATAAAAATATAATCGAACCAAATCGAATCAATAAAAATCGGTTCGGTTCGGTTTGATTCAAACCGAAATCTATAAAATTTTTTTAATTTTTTGCTTTTAATTTCACATGAATTTACTAATAAATATTATCTGAATATATAATGATAATACTTAAAAAATCCATAAAAATCTATATAAAATTTAAAAATACATATAAAATCAATATTTTACATAATAAAAATATGTATAAAATTAATTTTTTAATTATTTAACACGTTTAAATCGAATCGAATCGAAAAATAAATAAATTGAAAAATATTAACCGAATCGAATCGAATATTTTAATTAACTAAATTATTAAATCGAAATCGATCGGTTCAATTTTTCAATTCAAACCGATTTATGGTCTCCCCTATTTGTAACAATATCAGGAACTATTCCCTGTCCATGCATGCTACAGAACTTGTCTTCATGTCTACGAACCTACAGCAATGATTCAGGAGCTTAGCCAATGAGCAAACAACATATTCTGGGTGTTCTGATTATATGGATAGGAACGTTATTCATACTCGTTATAATATTATCACTTTTTATTATTTAATATTTAAATTTATTATTTTAACAATTTTACATTATAAATTTAAAAAAAAATTTACTATTTAATTTCTGAATATTTTTATTATTAATAAATAAATTATTTCATTTTTAAAAATTTATTAAAATATTCTTATTTTTTCTTTTTATTAATAAAATAATTTTTTTATTCTCTTTTCTATTAAAAATAAATAAAGGATGGGAGAAAAAATTTTAAATCGAATTTTATTCCTAAATAAAATTTTTTATTTAATTTTTGGATATTACCATTATTAACAAATCAGTCTCAATATTTTCAAAACTCTATGAAAATTTTTTTATTTTTTTGTAAATTTATTAAAATATTTTTATATTTTCTTTTTAACAATGAAATAGTTTCTTTTCCTCCTCCTCTTCAAAGAAGAAACAGAAGAGAAAGCGTCCAGAAGAAGAAAAAAGAAAAGAAAAGAAGAAAGCTCGCAGAAAAAGAAGAAAAAGAAAAGAAGAGAAGGGTAATTTAGTTTTTTATTATATTTTTAATGATAGAAATAGACAAAATGATTATTTTGTTGACGGAGAGAAAAGATAAGAATGTTTTAATAGATCTTTGAAAATGTAGAGACTGATTTGTTAATAATAAAAATATTTAGGGACTAAATAGTATATTCCCCTAAATTTCATTTTTTATTATTTATATACAATTTAAAATTCGAACTTTTGTTAATGATAAATTAATTTAAACAATGAAATTATTATCTATTTTAAAAATTAATTTCAATTATAAAATTATCATCACTTATAAATTTTAAATATATATAAATTTTAAATTTTATTAACTTTCAATTAATTTAAATAATAAAATCATTATCTACTTAAATTTTAATTATATATTTGTAACTAATTAAATAAATATAGATTATATAATATATAAAATTTTTAAATGTTAATATTTATTAAATTTAATAAATTATTTTTAATAATAATTTTAATATTATCAAAAAATTGTCCTTCACTTATTAGATTTTGATTACTCAATTAGATAGAATGCATTTTCTTATTCTCCTGGTTGATTATTTAATAAGATATTTTACTCTAAATGAGTGTAATAAAGCATATAATTAATTAATTTTATAGTGTTATATATCTTAAACATGATATATTAATTAACTTTTTAAGAAATAATTTCAATATTATATATAATAAAGTTAAAATTTATTAGTATAGTATTTATTTTATTTTAAAAAAATGTTAAAATAATTTCAACAGTATATATTTTTCACTTTAAAATTTATTATTTTTCTTTATTTTATTTTTATATATGGTAAAATAGTCCGATTTAAATTGATTCAAATAATTTTTAAATTTACTTTTTATACAAATTATTTAATAATTTTACGAGAAATTATATACCATTCAAAATTTCTATATATGGAATTTCAAACAGACAACTACTGACTGCTTCAAATAGTCAGCTGACTTTGGATATGAATACAACTGTTAATTATATATTATTATATTATTTTCGGATCTTAGATTACAATTCTCCAATAAAGGCTTCCAACAACATAGAAAAGGCATAATAAAGTAAAGCTATCCAAAACCCAAATCCTGCAAGCTATCACCACATGGCTAACTCACATCAACAAGTTCTTCCCTTTAATGCCCAAGCTGGCCAAAAACAATCACAAGTAATAGTGGTTATGGTGCCTCTCCCAGCACAAGGCCACCTCAACCAGCTCCTCCAACTCTCAAGGCTCATCCTTTCTTATAGCATTCCGGTCCACTTCGTCGGCACCACTACCCACAACCGCCAGGCCAAGCTCCGAGTTAACTTCTGGGATGTACTCTTCATGTCTAGTATTCATTTCCATGACTTTGAAATCCCTCCATTTGCTTGCCCTCCTCCCAACCCAAATGCCAAAAACAAGTTCCCTTCTCATTTGATACCTGCTTTCAACAGTGCCGCATCTCATCTTCGAGAGCCTGTGTCTGTGCTTCTGCGTTCGCTTTCTAGGAAAGCAAGAAGAGTTGTTGTCATCCATGATTCTTTAATGGCGTCTGTGGTTCAAGAAGTTGCATTAATATCCAATGCAAATTCCTACGTTTTCCATAGCGTATCTGCTTTCACCATTGCTTTGTTTCAGTGGGAAAGAAAAGGGATGCATAGTATTCAAGAAAATGAAGCGATCCCAAAAGAGATTCCCTCTCTTGAAGGTTGCTTCACTGATGAGTTCTTGGCTTTGATTGCTTCAGAGTATCAGTACCATAAGTTCAATTCAGGGTGCGTGTACAACACATGCAGATTGATAGAAGGTGCTTTCATGGAGTTGATCGAGAAACAACAGCAAGAAACAATGGACAAAAGGACTAAGAAGTACTGGGCTTTAGGGCCTTTTAATCCAGTGACTAAATCTTCAGAGACTGATCAAGGCTCAACTGGGAAACATTTTTGCTTGGAATGGCTAGATAAACAAGCAAGAAACTCAGTAATTTACGTATCTTTTGGGACTACAACAGCCATGAACGATGAACAAAT
The DNA here is from genome assembly GCF_001659605.2 of Manihot esculenta. NCBI lineage: Eukaryota > Viridiplantae > Streptophyta > Magnoliopsida > Malpighiales > Euphorbiaceae > Manihot > Manihot esculenta. The sequence goes on along the minus strand of NC_035168.2, from coordinate 5,641,101 downwards.
CAAGAATCTAGCTATTGGGTTGAAGCAAAGCAACCAAAAGTTCATATGGGTACTGAGAGAAGCTGATAAAGGAGATGTTTTCAACGGAGAAAATGAAAGAGAAGCTGAGCTTCCAAAAGGGTATGAGAATTCAGTAGACGGCATGGGATTAGTGGTGAGAGATTGGGTACCCCAACTGGAGATTTTAGCCCACGAAGCAACAGGAGGATTTATGAGTCACTGTGGTTGGAATTCTTGCATGGAGAGCATCACCATGGGAGTTCCAATTGCCGCTTGGCCAATGCATTCAGATCAACCGAGAAACGCAGTCCTTATAACTGAGTTGCTCAAGATTGGTGTTCTTGTTAAGGAATGGGCTCGCAGAGATGAGATTGTTACAGCAAATATGGTTGAACATTCTGTGAAGAAGCTAATGGCTTCAGATGAAGGAGATGGGATGAGGAAGAGAGCAGCAGAATTGTGTGAGGCTGTGCGTCGATCAATGGTTGAAGGTGGAGCTTCTCGCATGGAGATTGATTCTTTCATTGCTCATATCTCAAGCTAAGCTTTGGCTAGCTTGCTTGGTTATAAATTTTTCTCGTATTTGATATTTCCAATCAAATTGGAACGAATCTGAAGAATGTAAGATGGAATTTGAAATTGTAATGATTAGTCAATTTCAATTGTAGAAGGTTTGATGAATATGTTCATATTTTTCTTTTCTTTGTGCAAATCATTTCAAATTATTATGTGGTGACTTGTAAAAAAATTCAATTATATTCGGATGTTTTAAAAGTTAAATTTATCAATCTTCAACCTCTTAGTGTTCATAACATTTTTGTCTTTCTTTAATTTTTAGAATTTACATTGAATAATATTTTAATTTTGATTTTTGGTTTTTAAATTAAATTATTTATTTTACACTACTTAAATTATTATTATTATCAAACTCAAAAAAAGATTTTTATATGTTGATCCTATAAAATTTGTCATAGATTCATGATTAAGATCTTAACGTATGAAATAAAATATAAGTGTTCGTTGAAAAAAATTTTTTATATTTCATACGAGTCGAATTAATAAATTTCAAATACCAAATAAAAAATTAAAATGTTAAAGTGTAATATTGCTTAAAAAAATTAAAGCTTGTTGCTACAAAATAACACACAATAATTCTACACCAATTTGGCTAAAAACTTGGCCATTGGTTACGTTTGTGTTTATCCATTTTGGGTTAATAAATACTTTTTCTATTCAATAATTTTTATCAATTTTTTCTTTTTTATTGTAATTTTTTTTTATTTTTTTATTTTTAATCTATAATAAAATATAAATCGACTATTATAATTTTTTTAATTTTATTTTGTTTCTAAAATATCTCTTAAAATATTTGTTAATATTTAATAAATTTAAAATAGATATAATTAAAAAAATTATATTTTTTAATATATGTGAAAAATTAAAATAAATAAAAATAATAGAAAGGAAAGAGTATTGATCGATTCTAAAACTCAGCAAAACAACGTATGGGCCAACTAGACCTTATGTTTTGATTAGCATGGACCACCTCTAATTCTAAATCTTTTTCCCATGCATCTCCTTTTAAAGTAAAATTTTCCTAATCATTAACACTTCCTAAGGTAATTTTACTTTATAGATTAAAGTTTCAATATATACAATTAGTACACTTTAATCCCTCATGTTTCAAAAATAGCACTTTCACCACAAAAAATATCCAGAATAACAACGTAAATTAGCAATGAAATTTTCCGTTTCTGATTAACAATGGATTTACAATGATATAAAACAAAAATATATTACCAAAAACATTAACAACGAAATATTTTAGTTCAGTAATTAAAAGAATCTTACTCACTTAAAAAATTTAAGTTTAAATTTCTAATTTATATATATATTAATTTTATTATTTTCTCATAATCTCAATTTGATTTAGTAAGTATTTTAAAATTATTGAAAATTTGATTAATAAAATTTTTTAATCCCTCAACAAAAATTTTCTTTGTTCCGCCCCAGGATGTTGACCCTCTTCTTTTTTTTTTTTTTTATGCTATGCATTTAGATTATGAATGTTGATGATTTTTTTTTTTTGAATATTGATTATATTTTTACAGCATTCTCATTGGTTGTTATAAAATAATATTTATGATTATATTCACAGTATTAATCTATCAAAATAAGTAATAATCGATACCTATTTTTAGGTTACCAATAAATCACCGGCAGATATCTAGAGCCGAGCAGTATTCGGTTCAAATTGAAAAAATCGATCGAATCGAATTAATTTTAAAATTCGGTTCAGTTTTTTATTCAATTCGGTTTGATTTAATTTTTAATTTTTAAAATTTCAGTTATTTCAGTTTGATTCGATTTTGATAAAAAAAATCGAAAAAACCGAACCGAATCGATTAGTGATAATAATATGTTATTTTCAATAATAAAGAGAAATTAAATTATATTAAAATTAAAATATTTTAATTAAATTTTAAAATATTAAAAATAAAATGTAAAAAAAATTATTAAAAATCGAAACTGATTAAACTGAACCAAATCAAATCGAATCAGACCGATTCAGTTCGATTCGGTTTCTGATCAAAATCGATTCGATTCGATTTTTATAAATACTTAAAATTTCAATTTTTAGTTTATTCGATTTGATTTAATTTTGAACCGAACCAACTGAATGATCACCCCTGCGGATATCTTATTGAGTTGTAATATGAAAATCCGTAACTACCAGATTGTAAAGAAGCAATTTATATTTAAATACATATAAATTTATTATTCTTTTTAGGTATGAATAATTTTATAAAAAAAAATTTATAAAATTATTAATGATTTTATTTCTATATATATGATGAAAAATTTTTATTTTAAAACATTTTAAATGCTTTTATTTTAAATAAGAATTTTATAAAAAAATTTAATTAAGTTAAATTTTTATAAAATTTTTAATTTCAAACAATGAGAGTTAGAGATTTGACAATTAAATTGACTGAGATCTTATTTTGTTGGGATTAAATTAACTAAAAAGTTTCAAAATTTTAAATTAATACATTTAATTTGTTTGAATAGCATATTTTTCTAATTTTTTAAAAATTTAAAGAAGTTATTTTCTGGAAATGAAGAAAAATAACTTAGTTATTGAGAAGATAAATTATTTTTTGAGAAGTAATTTTTTATTAAATAAAAAATTTAAATTAAATAAGTATGAATTTATATTTGCCATGACTAGCTGGGTCTAGTTCTTTTTCGGTGGCCAACTAGTCACTTCCCCTAAAGAGTCTTCAAAACAAATAGATTTGTTCCAAGAATCATCCAAAATAAATACATGGAAATGAATTACAATAAATTGTTTACTTTAGAATTTCAATATTAAAAAATTACACTTTTGGTCCTTAAAAACTCTGTGACCATGACACTTATGTAAATAGTAAATCACACTTCTATAAACTTCAACTTTAACCTCCAAATTTCTTTCAATAGCTAAAACAATTTCAACTCAAATCAAACACTTTATATATTCTCTCATTAATCTCAACACAAAACCATATACTAATAACCATATATTTGAACTAAAATAAAATTCTCCAAATATATCTAATTTACAACCATATATAATTTCGTATCTACAACTTATGTATATACCATATTTTCAAAATCAACTTTACACGAAATTTTTAAAATATATCCAAAGATAGCTAATGATGTACTCTGATTGGATCGATGCAGATTTTGATCTACTATTCCTTGGAACAATAATCTGCACATAGAAAAATAAATTTTTACGCGTTAAGCAAATTATTTAATGGTACTCAATTTTTCTTATAAAATACTTTGCAAAGAAAATTTAAAGTGTTGTTAAATTATTTTTGAATTACAATATAAAAGAAATAAAATATAATTAGTCTATTAAGAAAACTTATAAGTATAATTCTATTTTAGAATCTAACCGATTAAATTATTTAAACCAATTATTAAATCATATTATTCAATTAACAACTCCTAACATATAACTTTTTACATATAATTCTTAATAATAATGGACACTTTATGTGATAATTTTTCTTAAATTGGTAGTTTAATTAATAATTAATAATATAGATATATAACTTTAAAACTATATTATATAGCATACTGCATTATTTAAAAATATTTCAAATATTTTTTTAAATCATTTGTCCATAACAAAATTTTTAAATGTACAAAATTGACTTAATTTTCTTAAAGTTAAATTAATAATACATGTTCTACTGTCAACAAAATTAACCGATATTCATTATTAATTACATTCATATGCTTTACATCTCATTCTATTTCACATATTTAAGAGAAACATTAATTATTTTATACTTTGTTATAATTTATACTTCATAAAATATTTTTTATTATAAAAATAAATTAATAATCAAGCAATATTCCTCTTCTCTCTTTCTTTTCTTTTTCTAAATTTTTTTAAGTTTTAAATATTCCTTAGGGTTTTTTAAAATACTAAATTATATAAAATATATATTTTTTTAAAATAAAACTACTGATTGCATTAATAAAATTTTATTAAACAAAAAGGAATATCATCACAAATAGAGAGACGATTATGAGTGATAGATTCTCTAGTCAAAGTATGAGCAGTTAGAGTAGTATTACGACGAACTCATCTAACAGAAATATTAATTTTAAAGTTTAACAAAAATTTACAATTATTTAAAATTAAACTCCTACATAAGATAATTTGACAAAAATACTCTTCAAGTGCCTGTCTAAACCCCTGCATAAGATAATTTGGCAAATATACTCCTCATTCTTTCTTATCTCTCGAGCATAAATCATTAAAGTCTCCTGAACAAAGCCACAGAAGAGAGCTTCTACGAGATAAAACTCGAATAAAGTTCCAAGACTGACGTCATCGTTGTGATTCCGGAAACCTATAATAACTAGTAAACCTCCATTGAATATTATCTTCCGAAACAACCAAATCAATAAAATTTGAAGAAAAGCCAATCACAAAAACAGACCTATGACTATTGCACATTAACGAAAGGCCTCCTCCCAATTCTTGTCTATTGACTGAGAAGCAACCATCAAAATTTAAAAAATTACGAAAAATTTCCATACGAGAATTAAGAGGTTTTGTTTCTATCAAAAATAAAATGTATGGTTTGTAACTGGGAACCAAATCATTCAATGCAATAACTGTCTGAGAATTGCCGCCATAAATCTACCAAAGAGGTCTGCATATTCTGAAAATTGCTTGGATTGTAGGTAAGAAACATCCCCACCATACAGAAATCATAAGTGACGATCAGAATATCTCTAGAGTCCTTAATAGGGCTAACAACATCTTCTTTTTTATCGATAGTCAATTGAGCACATTGTCTTCCATGGGAAGGGAAAAAGAAGAAGTTACGTTTAAGAAAGAGGAAAATGCGAGAGTATCGAGCCCCAAAGGGACCACAAAGGGAAACTTATATCGAAAGTATTGTTATAAAATATATACTTTAAATTTATAAATACGAGTACTTTAACTATTTAGATGAAAAATTATAATATCAAAAATATTTCTTTTAATTCAATAAATAAATTTTATTTTATATATTATGGAGAAATTTTTTATATAATATATCAATTTTTTTTAGACATGTGCTTCTTTAATAATTTATTTTTTCTACAACAATTCTTTTATTTTTCACTTATTATAAATTTTTTAGCTCTGTTCCTATAACTCTAACTAAAATCATATAAGGAAAATTGTAATTGTAGCAAGTGCCGAAACTATAGAACTCGAAAGCGAAGATGGTAACACTCGAGAGCCTTTACTATAGAGTACCAATACTGCTAGATTTGTATATGACATGCCATATCCTTATACTAATTATGACTCTACCAAATTTACTAGAGCCAGAAATTACTATTTACTGTTATTTTCTTACTAACATATTTATATTTATCAATAACATATGTTTTATATTTAATTAAACCATAATATTGTAATTCATGTACTTTTTAATAAAATCATTTATTTCATAACACATATTACATATATTATATAAATCATATTATTTTATGTATGTGCAAAATTTCTATTATATATATTCTTTATATATATTATTGAAATTTTTAAATTTTTTAAATATAATTATCTTTGAATATATCAAGTATATACATTTCATTTTATATATATATATATATATGATTTTATTTTTCTTTTTAAACTCTTTTAGAAATCTTTAAAATATATGATACACATTGAATTTTAACTAATTCGATTATTATGAGTCTTTTATTTATACTTTATTTTTATCTATAATCTTATAAATATAATTATTTTAATGTTATTTACTTTAATCATATTAAATCTATTAAATTTTCAATAAATAATTTATTTAATATAAAAATCTATTAATATATTTTAAATTCACATTTCTATTATTGGCTTCTTTAAAGTTTTTTTATTATATATTGTTTATTATTATTTTTTTCACTCTTAAACTCTTATAATTACTTTTATACTTATTTAGTAACCATAAAACTAATCATTTTTATCATTTAACAATAAAGTATTTACACTTAAATTATAAATTTTAACCAATTTACATTTAACTCTTAATATTTACATTAAATATTATTTTCTACCATATAAATTTATTAAATTCTGATACTACATTTAATACAATGAGTTGAATTTCATTTTATTTTTAAATTTGAATTCAATTCTTATAATCTTATTTAAAATAATCCAAAAATTTCTTCAAATCCAGTGAACATATTATTCAATTTACAACTCAATTACTTTAACTTTACAATTTATAATTTCCTTTATAGCTTGTCAATGTTTCTATTTAATTCAAAGTTTAACTTTTCGTCCTTCTCATTTATAAAAATATTTCTTTAATATTTTGAATTTAATTATTTTGACTTACTTTATTGACTTACTTTATTTTCAATTTAATTATTTAATATATTTTGACTAGTATTATTCATGGATAAAAAAAAGTTATTAGGTACTTTTTGGGTGATATTATTTACTTTACAAAAATAATACTATTCTTAATATGAATATTCGAGGTGTTACATCTCAATTTCGCTTTGACTTGTCCTGTTATTTTTTTTTAGTGCCTGGACTTAATCGTTCAATTGAATGTATTTTTGCACTTTGTCTATTAATAGCTGATAAATGGCTGTTGGATTCTTGATTAACGAGTCTATGAATTTTATATTGTGAGTCCCTTTCTTTAATGCCTCTCATACTATCTCGTGATTTGATTTTTCAATCTATATTGCTTCATCATTGAAACTTGAAATAGAACTCCTTAAAGATTCGCATTCTCATTGTCGAATTTTTCACAAGTCTGAAGAGAGTTTTTTAGGAGGTGTACAAATAACAAATTTAGATTTAAATAATATGACAAGTTGTGTAAAATTGTAGAAAAAACTTGGACTCAGATACCAGTACCATTTCTGGACCAAACCTGTGAGAGTGGACCATAATACTTGGCACAGTATGAAATCGTTGACATTCTAGAGTTGAATCATAATTTGAAAGTTTACCAGATGACTCTTAGGGTCTGCCATCACATTGTACTTGTCCAAACTAGGCAGCTTGAACTTCATGGGAAAATTTTCTGCAAAAATTTTCTTTGACAGGGGTGAGATATTGTCAAAGTCATAATCTTCTTCTTGCACCTTCTCGTACCTTTGTACAACACGAACCAACTTTTAGTTAATGTCTTTTGAAACCTCGTCTAATGATTTCTCATCCTTCAGTTTGGCCTTTTTCTTTTGGACTGCGTGTGAATTGCCTATGTCCAAATCTCTAGGGTCTCGAAAGAACCTTCCTCCCTTATTCTAGGAGTCATGAATGAGACTTCCTCTCGAGTTTTATATTGCTCAAGAATTGCCTGTAACTTTTTTTGTATTGTAGCATATGCTCATTTTTCAGACTGTTGAGGTTTGTCTCATTGATCATGGGAGGAGTGTCTTGTCCACTGCCAAGGATAGAAGAGACTATAGCTCCCCTGTTGGCAATTGACTTAAGAGCTTGTGAGTTTTCAACCATTTTAAGAGTAAAAATACAGAAATGAAAGATACTTTGAGTGAAAAGATGAATAGAAAGTTAGATCGGATTTATCCCGAATGAATAAGAAGAACTCAGTAGATATTCCAGCAATGAAACTAAATGATGTGGCCGAAAAGGAGCTGATTGGTTATTTTGAAAAAGAAAGAAATTGAGGTGGTTGGTGCCTATGGGTAACCACTCCGATATTCAAGTCAGTAAATTATTAGAGAGGGTTAGTGTAAATATATTATTTGAGCTTAAGAAGAGTGTGTAAAAATGCGCATCTTGAACTCTGTATATACATTATTTTTATACCGTAAAAAGATGGAGTTAGTTGGTAAATTTTTTAGAAATCCAATTGGTATGGACTAATGGATAAGAGATCTTGCGATTATAGGTATAATGAAATTCTGTTGAATTCTATTCTTTAACGGTAATTTATGTCATGAAAGGCTCGATCGGTTCATGAGGGGGCGAATCTTCTATTGTTTGGAGTACTAACCACCACGATGACCGAGTCTTATTTTCTATGAATAAGACTCGCGTGACTAAATATCATGATTTATTAAGATTTTACGATGTGTTTTCGTCATGTGATGACCGTTTATATCATACTTGGGACAAATATTATATCATAATAATTATTTTATAAACAACTTTCATTTTTCAAAAAAGTAATATTTTTCATTGTTATCAGAAGATTTTTATAAATAAATACCTATTCAATGAGTAGTAGGCAATTTAACGCATTGCTCAAGATGTTTTTCAAATATATAATATATATTTATTGTAAAAAAAAATAAAACCCAAAAAATAAAAAATATTAGTAAATTACATCGTTAGCTTTTATTTATTTGAATTACTTTAATATTGTTAATTTACCAACTTATTCAATGAGTAGTAGGCAATTTAATGCATTGCTCAAGAGGTTTTTCAAATATATAATATATATTTATTGTAAAAAATAAAATAAAACCCAAAAAATAAAAAAATATTAGTAAATTACTTCGTTAGCTTTTATTTATTTGAATTACTTTAATATTGTTAATTTACCAATGATAATCTAACTATTAATATTTTTCTTAAAAAAACGAGTTTCACAAGAAATAAAAATTAAAAGAATGAAATTCCAATTTTTATAAATTATTAAAAATAATAAACAAACTATAAAAAAATAAAGAAATAAATTCATTGATCTCCTTAAATTCCTAAATCTAAATAAAACTCAATCTCTCAATTTTTACTTACTTTTATTAAAAAATATTTTTTATATATTCAACGAGTCAACAAAAGTGGTTCCAGCCTATGAACAGTTACAAAATGTGGTATATAAATTTTGAAAATTTATCATCTACCTTTTATCACATGGGAAGTGAGAACCATGCAACTGTGTATATAAATTTTGAAAAAACTTGACTTTTATAGAAAATATTATCTGACCCTTTAATTTTCTCATTATTAATTTTTATAAAAATATAATTATTTAACTCTTATATAGAATTATAGTTATCCTAGAGTGATCAGTATTCGATTTAAATCGAAAAAACTGATCGAATCGAATTAATTTAAAAATTTGGTTCAATTTTTTATTCAATTCGATTTGATTTGATTTTTAATTTTAAAAATTTCAATTATTTTGATTCGATTTGATTTAATAAAAAAAAATTAAAAAAACTGAATCGAACCGATTAGTGATAATAATATGTTATTTTCAATAATATAGAGAAATTAAATTATATTAAAATTAAAATATTTTAATTAAATTTTAAAATACTAAAAATAAAGTTTAAAAAATAAAAAATTTATTAAAAATCGAAATCGAGCAAACCTGTATAATCCCATACATGATCAACAACATACATAAAAATTAAAACTTTTCTTTCCATATACATCAACCAAACTCAACCTGTGTTATGTCACCCATTGTGTAATACCCGGCTAGACTCCGGTATCGGAGTTCCTACCGTCCGGTGGAATCTCGGATGTCGGAGACCTCTAGAAGGGTAGAAACATGTTTTAGAAAAATGTTTTCATGTTTTAATGATTTTAAGTATGAAATTAAATGAGTTTTTGCACGAAAAGTCTTTGGAGGAAAACCCAGGTTCGGCCGCCGAAAGTCAAGTTCGGCCGCCGAACATGCATGCGTTTTGGAGGCACGTTAGGCCCCCGAAAGCATGAGTGAGGGAAGACCAGGTTCGGCCGCCGAAACCCAAGTTCGGCCGCCGAACATGGCATGCATGCGGAGGCACATTCGGCCCCTGAACGTGGCCTGGCCAGCCACCTATAAAAGGGGCACTTAGCCGAAATGGGCGAGCTTTCTCCCATTTTCGGCCACAGCCAGCTTCCGACCTTCCCTTTGCAACTCTTGTGTTCTTCTTCCAAATCTCTTCCATTTTTCTTGAGTTTTAAACTCACATTGTAAGTTTTGAGCTTTTAAACCAAGTTTTGGAGCTTTGGGAACTCAGGAGCTCATTTCCGTGGATCTCCAAGTTTAGGTCGTCTCCCTCTCGATCTTCAAGAGGTAAGAGCCGATCTTAAGCTCCTTATGTGTTTTCATTAAGTTTTATGCAAGATCTATGGGTGGAAATGCATGTTAGGTTATATGTGGAGTTATGGGTTAATCTTGGTGTTTTGAACAATGTGTGTTGTTTGGGTGTATTTGAAGTGTTGTAGTTGGGGTATATGTTTGTTTGAGGCCCCTAGGAGCTTGTATGCATGTTTTGGTTGAGTTTATGTATGATTTGAGCTTGGGAGGCGAAATGTGCTAAGGGGAGCTGAGTTTCTGCCATTCGGGAGAAGCTCAGGTTCGGCCGCCGAAGGGACTTTCGGCCGCCGAACCCCCTTGTGGAGGCAGGCCTTTCGGCTGCCGAAGTTGCCCCCGAAAGGAGACTTTCGTCTCTGTCTGGGAGTTTCGGCCGCCGAAGGTGCCGCCGAACCTGCCTGACTTTCGGCTCTGGAGGGACTTTCGGCCGCCGAAAGTGCCCTGTTCAGCCATTTCTTGCATGTTTTTATGTGATTGTTTATGATGTTTTAGGGGGTTTTTGGGGAGCATATTAGAGTCATGTTTATGTATGTTTGGTCCCTCATTGGAGTCCACCTGTGTAGGTTCGGACCCGAGGAACCGAGGACCCCAGCAGTGAGCCAGCTGCTACAGAGGTTGTCAGAGCTAGCCAGAGGTGAGTGGAATAAACCTTAAGTTTTTAAATTAGATGAAATATGAATTTTGAGCATGATCCATGCATCATGAATGCCATGAGATATAATAGGTTGATGCATTAGTATTCACGAATATGTTGCATTGCATTTATGATTTTGATGTTGATGTGGATTGGTTATTGGATGACCCTTTAGTCCTCATATGATATGATGATGTTATGGCATGATATGGTATGGAAGTCCAGGTTGTACCCATTCTACGTCCCTGGCACGATGTAAGAGAAAGTCCAGGTTGTACCCATTCTACGTCCCTGGCACAGTTGGTCCATATGTTATGTTATGATAAGGGAAAGACCGGTTGACCCATTCTACGTCCCGGCACAGTTGGACCTATGTAGAGGACTATAGGTGACAATACCATCCGTGATGTGATTTGTTGTGTTGTGTTGCATTCCATGAAAGCATGAAATTTTAATGTATTGTTTTCTACTATTCTGCTCACTGGGCTTTGTAGCTCACCCCTCTCCCCTAACCCCAGATGTGCAGGTACCGGGTAGACCAGAAGGTTAGCCAGAGTTTATGGAAGTATGTTGATGTAATAGTTAGATTGTGGACATGACAAATGTATTATGATGTAATGTAAGAGATTATAGTATGTTGTGTATTGAGATATATATATATTTTTGAGGTTATAGATGTGCTTGATCCTATGAGTATTGTAATCCCTTTTGATACATGATCTATAGAAATGTTTTATAATGTTTATGTTTAAGCCAACTCATCTCATGTAGTATCGCCCGTTGGGGCATTGATGAGATCCCACAGAGGGATCATGACTATGATCAGGACTATGTACATGTATATTCAGGTTGAGTTGGATGTTAAAAGAAAAGTTTAAATTTTTATGCATATTGTTGATCATGTATGGGATTATACAGGTTTACAGAATGTATGTTTGGCTTGCTACGGGTCCCGGCGGCCTTAAGTCGACCCGGATCCTAGCGCCGGTAGCGGTCCGATTTTCGGGTCGTTACAGAATGGTATCAGAGCCCTAGGTTCATAGGATCGGACCTAGAGTGTCGGGCTCATAGATGTTCTAGAAGGTCAAACACAATAGGAAGGTCATGTCCACTAGGATAGGATGTGGAGTCCTGTCTTGTATGATGATGTGAAATGCCATGAATATATATACATGTGCATTGATGTTATGATATGAATGTAATGTATATGATGAGGGTTCATGTGTGCCCACATGAACCATGTGATGCTAATGTTTGTATGATGTGTACTGTTTTTCAGAAAACAGGATGAGAGGAACTCATCGATCTGCACGATTGACTGGAGTGCCACTTGAGGATGAGGGCACAAGCGCCCGTCCTCCTACATTGCCTAGGGCAATGTCTTGTAGAGCCAACAGAGAAAGAGTGTCAAGGGACCCTAGAAGGTCTTTTGATGCTAGCAGAAGGGGGACTGATAGAGGAGGAAGTTCTTCAGATGTGAGGGAGGTTATGGAAGAGGATCAAAGGAGGGATGGGAACCTGGATGTGAGCATGCAGGAAGAAGGGACAGGGGAATCGCAGGGAGGCGTTCAGGCCTCGGGTATGGTTTTCCACCCCATTATCCACCCTTCCCACAGGGTTCAGGATATCCGATGGGAGGTACATCGGATTACTCCAGCTTTAACCCCTACCCTACCTACATGCCTTATCCACCTTTCTATCCACCCTACACACAGTACCCAGCTTATCCACCCTCACCCTTCTATCCAAACCCGGCAAACCCCACCTCGGGGAATGCTGCACCTCCACCTCCACCACCTACAGAACCAGCAGCCCCAGCTACTCAACCTCCTAGACCTAGCTCAGCTGATGGGAGCAAGGTAAAGATGACAGATTACCTCAAGCTAGATGCTCCCAAGTACAAGTCAGGGGATGACCCCTTTGAGTATCTGAGAGTGGTGAAGACAATAACTGATGAGCTAGGGGCAAGTGACAGCAGGGCCATTCAGATGGCAGGGTTCACTCTAAAGTGCAAGAAGGCACGGGAATGGTTCAAGTGCTATGTGGACCCGAGACTAGACGGCATGACATGGGAGGAATTTGCGAATGAGTTCGCTGGATGGGCTTTTTCAGACAGTTCCAGAGAACTGAAGATGATTGAGTTTGAACAACTGAGGCAGTCAGAGCACATGGGTGTAGAGGAGTTCACGGATAAATTCTTGGAGCTTTTGCCTTTTTCAGGGCAAGCTCTAGATTCAGATACAAAGAAAGCCAAGAAATATGTTATGAAGCTGCATTCCAGGTACTCCTCGTTGGTTCAGTCAGCTGAGAGAGAAAGTTTCCACACTGTGGTGGATATGGCTCGAAGAATGGAAGCAAGTGCTATAGTTGAGGGGTCAGTGAAGCAGTCAGTGACCCAGTCTTCAGGGGTTAAGACCCCAGGCAGAGGAGGACCAGGTTTCTCTTCTCAGAGCTCAGGAAAGAAGAGGTGGGATAACACCACCAGGAAGTCGAAGAAGAATAAGTTTTGGAACAAGTTGAAATCCGGTCTGGGATTTGGCGGTGGCTCGAGCTCAGGCTCAGATGGTACAGAATGCCAGAGATGTGGAAGACCGCACAGGGGAGTGTGTCGAGCTGGGACTAATACATGTTTCAGATGTGGACAGGAGGGACACATAGCTCGGGATTGTCCTAGAGCGCCTTTTATGGGCCAGCCCCAGCAGACAGCTTCTGGTAGTGTGGCACAGCCAACAGTTCCAGCCACAACTCAGGGCAGTGGCAGAGGTAGAGGGAGAGGGGCAGCCTCTTCTTCTGGTTCCCGAGGTGAAGGTCCATCAGCTCCAGCCAGGATCTTCACCATGACACAGCAGGAGGCTAACACATCCAACACCGTGGTGTCAGGTAATCTCGTCATTGGGTGTTCTGATGTGTATGCATTAATGGACCCGGGTGCATCTCATTCATTTATTGCTCCGAGAGCCGTTGAGAGGTTGGGTCTGATAGTCTCTGGGTTAGAGTGTCCCCTATGGGTCAGTGGACCCAAGTGTGACCCGTCAGTGGCAGTGTCAGTCTGCCAGTACAGTCCAGTTTTTGTTGAGGGAAGATGCCTCTCCGCCGACCTTGTGGTTCTAGATTTGACAGACTTTGACGTCATTCTAGGGATGGATTGGCTATCTACCCATGGTGCTACCTTGGACTGCAGGGACAAGGTAGTCAGGTTCAGAGATCAGGACGGGTCAGAGGTCGTCTTCAGAGGAGATAAGAGGGGTACACCTAGAGGTCTGATATCAGCTCTTCAGGCTCGTAGGTTGCTTAGGAAGGGATGTCAGGGGTACTTAGCTCATGTGAGAGAGCTAGACAGTCAGGTCAGGGAGCCAGCCTCGGTGCCAGTTGTCAGAGAATTTCAGGATGTCTTTCCTGATGAGCTTCCAGGTATACCACCTGCTAGGGAGATAGAGTTCGAGATAGAATTGGTGCCTGAAACTAGACCGATCTTTATCCCTCCCTACAGGATGGCCCCAGCCGAGTTAAAGGAATTGAAAGAGCAGTTGCAAGAGTTGGTAGAAAAGGGTTTCATCCGACAGAGTACCTCACCTTGGGGTGCTCCGGTCTTGTTTGTGAGGAAGAAGGATGGATCCCTTAGACTTTGTATCGACTACAGACAGTTGAACAAAGTCACTACCAAGAATAGGTACCCTCTGCCAAGGATCGATGATCTATTTGACCAGCTAGTAGGAGCAGGTTGTTTCTCCAAAATAGATCTGAGATCGGGGTACCATCAGTTAAGGATAAGGGAGGAGGACGTGCCGAAGACAGCCTTCAGGACCAGATATGGGCATTTTGAGTTCCTTGTAATGCCGTTCGGGTTAACCAACGCCCCTGCAGCATTCATGGATCTCATGAACAGAGTGTTTAGCCAGTACCTGGATCACTTCGTTATTGTCTTTATAGATGATATATTAGTGTATTCCAGGAATGCAGAGGAGCATGCCCATCATCTGCGGTTGGTCTTGCAGACTTTGAGGGAACATGGCTTGTATGCCAAGTTCTCAAAATGTGAGTTCTGACTGAGGAGCATTTCGTTCTTAGGGCATGTAGTGTCAGAGAATGGGATAGAGGTAGACCCCAAGAAGACAGAAACTGTGGCTAACTGGCCTAGACCCACTTCAGTGACAGAGATTAGAAGTTTCTTGGGTTTGGCAGGTTACTACAGGAGGTTCGTTCAGGACTTCTCAAAGATAGCAGCTCCTCTGACCAGGTTAACCAGGAAGAATCAGAAGTTTATGTGGACCGACCAGTGCGAAGAGAGTTTTGAAGAGCTTAAGAAGAGGTTGACTTCAGCACCAGTTTTAGCTCTGCCATCTAGTGATGAGGACTTTACAGTCTTTTGTGATGCGTCCCGTGTGGGACTGGGTTGTGTACTGATGCAGAATGAGAGGGTGATCGCTTATGCTTCTAGGCAGCTAAAGAAGCATGAGTTGAATTACCCCACACATGACCTAGAGATGGCAGCAGTAATCTTTGCACTCAAGATGTGGAGGCACTACCTCTACGGGGTAAAATGTGAGATCTTCACAGATCATAAAAGCCTGCAGTACATCCTGAGTCAAAGAGATTTGAATTTGAGACAGAGGAGATGGGTAGAGCTGCTGAGTGACTATGATTGCAAGATTCAGTATCATCCGGGTAAGGCGAATGTCGTGGCAGACGCCCTAAGCCGGAAGTCACTAGGCAGTTTATCCCACATATCGGCAGAGAGGAGGCCAGTGGTGAAGGAGTTCTACAAGCTTATTGAGGAAGGTCTACAGATGGAGTTATCTGGTACAGGTGCCTTGGTAGCCCAGATGAGAGTGGCACCCGTGTTTCTGGAGCAGGTGGCCCAGAAACAGCATGAGGACCCGGAGTTAGTAAAGATTGCCAGGACTGTTCAGTCAGGCAATGATAGTGAGTTCAGATTCGACAGCAAGGGGATCCTCCGCTATGGGAGCAGAATATGTGTGCCAGATGACATTGGGCTAAAAGGAGACATTATGAGGGAGGCTCATAATGCAAGATACAGCATTCACCCCGGAGCCACCAAGATGTATCAAGATTTAAAGAAGGTTTATTGGTGGCCAGCTATGAAGAAAGAAGTGGCACAGTTCGTGTCAGCCTGCGAAGTGTGTCAGAGGGTGAAGCTGGAACATCAGAAGCCGGCTGGAATGCTTAACCCGCTACCTATTCCAGAATGGAAATGGGAAAATATAGCTATGGACTTCGTAGTGGGGTTACCGGCGGCGTCCAACAGAGTGGACTCCATATGGGTGATTGTGGACAGACTCACCAAATCTGCTCACTTCATCCCTGTCAGGAGTGGCTATTCTGTGGACAAGTTGGCGCAGGTGTACATTGATGAGATCGTCAGGCTGCATGGGGTTCCTGTTTCGATAGTGTCAGATAGAGGGCCCCAGTTCACCTCCAGGTTTTGGCGGAGTCTGCAGAATGCCATGGGTACTAGGTTGGATTTCAGTACTGCCTTCCACCCCCAGACTGATGGACAGTCAGAAAGGACCATCCAGACTATCGAGGATATGCTTAGAATGTGTGTGCTGGACTTTGGCGGTTCTTGGCGGCAGCATCTACCTTTGGTGGAGTTTGCCTACAATAACAGCCATCATGCTAGCATCGGGATGGCTCCTGTAATACCCGGCTAGACTCCGGTATCGGGATTCCTACCGTCCGGTGGAATCTCGGTTGTCGGAAACCTCTAGAAGGGTAAAACTATGATTTTATGATATGTTTTAATGTATTTCATGTTTTAAAGTAAGAATTAAATGAGTTTTTGCATGAACAATCTTTGGAGGAAAACCCAGGTTCGGCCGCCGAACTTTGAGGTTCGGCCGCCGAACATGCATGCTTTCGGAGGGACTTTAGGCGCCCGAAAATTTTGAGTGAGGGAAATGCAGGTTCGGCCGCCGAACTCCAAGTTCGGCCGCCGAACCTTGCATGCATGCGGAGGCACTTTCGGCCCCCGAACGTGGCCTGGCCAGCCACCTATAAAAGGGGCACTTAGCCGAAATGGGAGAGTTTTCTCCCATTTTCAGCCGCAGCAAGCTTCCGACCTCCCTCTCCCAAATCTTGTGTTTTTCCTTCAATCCCCACCTTTTTCTTTGAGTTTTAAGGTTCCACAAAAGTTTTTGAGTGTTTTTAAGCAAGTTTGGAGCTTGGAAGTCTTGGAGCTAAATCCCTCCATTTTCCGAGCTAGGGTCGTTCTTCCTCTCGATCTTCAAGAGGTAAGCTTGGATCTATGCTTCTTTTATGTTTTATGAAAGTTTTATGCAAGTTGATGGGGTAGAATGCATGTTTAGGCTTGTTGTTAGGTTTATGTTATGATTTGAACAATGTATGTTGGAAATGTGTTGTTTGAAGTGTTGTAGTTGGGGTATATTATAGTTTGAGACCCCTAGGTGTGATGTATGATGTGTATGCATGTGTAGAAACAAGTTTATGCATGTTTTGAGGCGTTTTGGAGGCTGTGGACACAAGGGAGCCAAGTTTCTGCCCTTCGGCAGAAACTCAGGTTCGGCCGCCGAAGTGACTTTCGGCCGCCGAACCCCCTTGTGGAGGCAGTTTCGGCTGCCGAAGCCTGCCCCCGAAACTCAAGTTTCGTCTCTGTCTGGGAGGTTCGGCCGCCGAAAGTGCCGCCGAACCTGCATGACTTTCGGCTGCAGAGGGACTTTCGACCGCCGAACCTGCCGCCGAAAGTGCCCTGTTCAGCCATTTCTTACATGTTTTCATGTGATGTTTTCAGGATGTTTTAGGGGGTTTTTGGGGAGTATTTTAGAGTCATATTCATGTATGTTGGGTCCCTCATTTGAGTCCACCTGTGTAGGTTCGGACCCGAGGAACCGAGACCCCCAGCAGTGAGCCAGCTGCTTCAGAGTCTCTTCAGAGCTAGCCAGAGGTGAGTGGAATAAACTTTAAGTTTTAAAGCAAATTAATGAAATGTTTTAGCATGATTCACGCATCATGAATGCCATGAGATATATTAGGATGTTTGCATTAGTATTCACGAATATGTTGCATTGCATACCTTGTTGTTGATGTGGACGAATGTTGAATGATCCATTAGCCCTTGTATGTCATGATAGCCTATGTGAGTCCAGGTGTGCCTGCTACGGCTCTACGCCCCTGGCACTATGACTGATTATGGAAGTCCGGGTGTGCCTGCTACGGCTCTACGCCCCCGGCATGTATAAGTAAGAAAGATAGGGGCTAAATGGTGACAAGTTCATCCTTGTTGTGAAATGTTTGTGTTATGGCGCATACATGAAAGCATGGTTTAAATTGATGTTTTACTATTCTGCTCACTGGGCTCTAGTAGCTCACCCCACTCCCTTTATCCCCAGAGTTGCAGGTACAGGATAGATCGGGAAGTCGGCTAGAGTGAAGTTAAGTCATGTATGTTGTAATAGATGGTAGTGGACATGAACATGATGTAATGAGTACTTATGACCATGTAATGTAATGAATAATTTGATGATGTATTGAGGATTATAGTAGTGCTTGACCTAGAGGTGTGTGAATCCCCATGATGTACAGAGTGTTTAATGAGTAATGATGTTAATGACCATGATTATCCAAGCTGATATGTATGATGATGATACCCCATTGGAGTATTTGATGAGGACTCCAGTGTGGGGTTTATGTATGATTTTGTGCATGCACAGGTTTTGCTTGGATAAGAGAAAAGAAAAATTTTTACAGATCATGTATATGTTGTTATGTATGGGATTCCACAGGTTTACAGGAAGTATGTAGGCTTGCTACGGGTCCCGGCGGCCTTAAGCCGATCTGGATCCTAGCGCCGGTAACGGGTCGGATTTCCGGGTCGTTAATGAAGCTTTATATGGGAGAAAGTGCAGATCACCTGTTTGCTGGGAGGAAGTTGGAGAAAAGGCCTTGGCAGGGCCTGAGCTAGTAGAGATCACCAGCAGGGTGGTACCCATAATCAGAGAGAGAATCAAGACTGCTGCAAGCAGACAGAAGAGTTATGCAGACGTCCGCAGGAGACAGTTAGAGTTTCAGGAGGGGGATCTGGTATTGCTCAAGGTGTCTCCAATGAAAGGAGTGGTTCGCTTTGGGAAGAAAGGTAAACTAGCCCCACGATACATCGGACCCTTTGAAATCTTGCAAAAGATTGGGAATGTGTCGTACAAGTTAGATTTACCTGCTTCAATGGAAAGAATCCATCCGGTTTTCCATGTTTCAATGTTGAGGAAGTTTGTGTCAGATCCGAGCAAGGTTCTTAGTGAGCCTGATGTGGAGGTCCAAGAGGATCTCACCTATGTTGAACAGCCAGTACGGATCATAGACACCCAGATCAGAAAGTTAAGAAACAAGGAAATCCCGATGGTGAAAGTCTTGTGGAACCACCACAATTTAGAGGAATGCACTTGGGAGACACGGGAGTCTATGCTCCAGCAGTACCCTCATCTCTTTTAAGGTTAGATCCCTATGTGTTTATATGTTTTACATGTGTGTTATGCTTTATGCCATGCTTGTGCTAGTTGAGGTACATTCGGGGACGAATGTTCTTAAGGGGGGGAGAATGTAATAACCGGCTAGACTCCGGTATCGGAGTTCCTACCGTCCGGTGGAATCTCGGATGTCGGAGACCTCTAGAAGGGTAGAAACATGTTTTAGAAAAATGTTTTCATGTTTTAATGATTTTAAGTATGAAATTAAATGAGTTTTTGCACGAAAAGTCTTTGGAGGAAAACCCAGGTTCGGCCGCCGAAAGTCAAGTTCGGCCGCCGAACATGCATGCGTTTTGGAGGCACGTTAGGCCCCCGAAAGCATGAGTGAGGGAAGACCAGGTTCGGCCGCCGAAACCCAAGTTCGGCCGCCGAAACCCAAGTTCGGCCGCCGAACATGGCATGCATGCGGAGGCACATTCGGCCCCCGAACGTGGCCTGGCCAGCCACCTATAAAAGGGGCACTTAGCCGAAATGGGCGAGCTTTCTCCCATTTTCGGCCACAGCCAGCTTCCGACCTTCCCTTTGCAACTCTTGTGTTCTTCTTCCAAATCTCTTCCATTTTTCTTGAGTTTTAAACTCACATTGTAAGTTTTGAGCTTTTAAACCAAGTTTTGGAGCTTTGGGAACTCAGGAGCTCATTTCCGTGGATCTCCAAGTTTAGGTCGTCTCCCTCTCGATCTTCAAGAGGTAAGAGCCGATCTTAAGCTCCTTATGTGTTTTCATTAAGTTTTATGCAAGATCTATGGGTGGAAATGCATGTTAGGTTATATGTGGAGTTATGGGTTAATCTTGATGTTTTGAACAATGTGTGTTGTTTGGGTGTATTTGAAGTGTTGTAGTTGGGGTATATGTTTGTTTGAGGCCCCTAGGAGCTTGTATGCATGTTTTGGTTGAGTTTATGTATGATTTGAGCTTGGGAGGCGAAATGTGCTAAGGGGAGCTGAGTTTCTGCCATTCGGGAGAAGCTCAGGTTCGGCCGCCGAAGGGACTTTCGGCCGCCGAACCCCCTTGTGGAGGCAGGCCTTTCGGCTGCCGAAGTTGCCCCCGAAAGGAGACTTTCGTCTCTGTCTGGGAGTTTCGGCCGCCGAAGGTGCCGCCGAACCTGCCTGACTTTCGGCTCTGGAGGGACTTTCGGCCGCCGAAAGTGCCCTGTTCAGCCATTTCTTGCATGTTTTTATGTGATTGTTTATGATGTTTTAGGGGGTTTTTGGGGAGCATATTAGAGTCATGTTTATGTATGTTT
Source organism: Manihot esculenta (assembly GCF_001659605.2). Taxonomy (NCBI): domain Eukaryota; kingdom Viridiplantae; phylum Streptophyta; class Magnoliopsida; order Malpighiales; family Euphorbiaceae; genus Manihot; species Manihot esculenta. Next base: position 5,620,134 of record NC_035168.2, on the reverse strand, counting down.
GGTCCCTCATTGGAGTCCACCTGTGTAGGTTCGGACCCGAGGAACCGAGGACCCCAGCAGTGAGCCAGCTGCTACAGAGGTTGTCAGAGCTAGCCAGAGGTGAGTGGAATAAACCTTAAGTTTTTAAATTAGATGAAATATGAATTTTGAGCATGATCCATGCATCATGAATGCCATGAGATATAATAGGTTGATGCATTAGTATTCACGAATATGTTGCATTGCATTTATGATTTTGATGTTGATGTGGATTGGTTATTGGATGACCCTTTAGTCCTCATATGATATGATGATGTTATGGCATGATATGGTATGGAAGTCCAGGTTGTACCCATTCTACGTCCCTGGCACGATGTAAGAGAAAGTCCAGGTTGTACCCATTCTACGTCTCTGGCACAGTTGGTCCATATGTTATGTTATGATAAGGGAAAGACCGGTTGACCCATTCTACGTCCCGGCACAGTTGGACCTATGTAGAGGACTATAGGTGACAATACCATCCGTGATGTGATTTGTTGTGTTGTGTTGCATTCCATGAAAGCATGAAATTTTAATGTATTGTTTTCTACTATTCTGCTCACTGGGTTTTGTAGCTCACCCCTCTCCCCTAACCCCAGATGTGCAGGTACCGGGTAGACCATAAGGTTAGCCAGAGTTTATGGAAGTATGTTGATGTAATAGTTAGATTGTGGACATGACAAATGTATTATGATGTAATGTAAGAGATTATAGTATGTTGTGTATTGAGATATATATATATTTTTGAGGTTATAGATGTGCTTGATCCTATAAGTATTGTAATCCCTTTTGATACATGATCTATAGAAATGTTTTATAATGTTTATGTTTAAGCCAACTCATCTCATGTAGTATCGCCCGTTGGGGCATTGATGAGATCCCACAGAGGGATCATGACTATGATCAGGACTATGTACATGTATATTCAGGTTGAGTTGGATGTTAAAAGAAAAGTTTAAATTTTTATGCATATTGTTGATCATGTATGGGATTATACAGGTTTACAGAATGTATGTTTGGCTTGCTACGGGTCCCGGCGGCCTTAAGTCGACCCGGATCCTAGCGCCGGTAGCGGTCCGATTTTCGGGTCGTTACACATTGGGGGCACTGATGAGATCCCAAGAGGGATCAATGTTTATGATTTATGTTATGTACAGTGCATGCACAGGTTGAGTTTGGTTGATGTATATGGAAAGAAAAGTTTTAATTTTTATGTATGTTGTTGATCATGTATGGGATTATACAGGTTTACAGGTTATAGGTCAGGCTTGCTACGGGTCCCGGCGGCCTTAAGCCGATCTGGATCCTAGCGCCGGTAGCGGTCCGATTTTCGGGTCGTTACAGAAATCGATCAAACAGAACCGAATCGATCCGAATCAGACCGGTTTGATTCGATTCGGTTTCTGACCAAAATCAGTTCGATTTGATTTTCATAAATATTAAAATTTCAATTTTTAGTTTATTCAGTTTGATTTGATTTTGAATTGAACCGACCGAATGATGATTTCTAGTTATACGTGATTAATTTTTAAAAATTTTATTTTAGAGAATTAAATAATTATATTTTAAAATTAAATATTGAAAAGTTAATAGTAAATAGACGGAGTGCTAATTGACAACGAAATATATATTTCACCTTTGGAAAATTTATTATCCACCTCAATCACATGGGAAGTGGGAATCACGCTGCAAGATGAGAATTGCATGGACGGCTTTTAATGCCAAAGTCGTCTGTCATATGGCTAAAGTATTTTCTGAACAAAAATTGAATATTTTAATTTCTATTTTTATTGTTTTATAAAAGATTTTGTAAAATATTGTGACCATTGTAAAAAAAAAAAAGCTTTTAATAAAAAAACAGGAAGTAGGTAACTCTCTTTTCATGATATTGACTCTTGAATTTCAATCCTTGTTGCTTCAAAAATGGCTAACTGATTCTTAACCGGTCAATGTTTTATGTTTTTTTTTTTTAACTCAATTTCTATAAAGGTTTGATCAATTTATTTTTAAAAAATAAAAATTTTGAGCTTATTATTCATTTAATCTAATCATTGTCCCTTTATTTGGTAATATTTATTTAAAAAAATTCAAACGATTATATAAGAATTTATTTTTTTAAATAAATATTTTTAAATCATAAAATATTATTTTATAAATTTAAATAATTAGTATATTATTTTAATTCTAATTCTACTATAATTATAATCCCTTGGTTTGTAATCAGTAATTTTATAAGTATTCAATTAAATTTTTTTTATTTGAAATGAATTTTTTTTTATTTATAAAAATTTTATTTTTTAAAAAATAAAATTATAGATAATTTTGTAAAAATTTATTTAAATTTTTTTCTTTGTGAAAAGTAAGTTATGTTTTCTTTATTATTTTTAACAAAGATAAGTAATTATACGTTGTGTCCTTTAAAAAATTTATTATGTGTGATGATCTGAAATCTAGAAAAATAGAATTTTACAGGGATTTTGTGAATTTAGAAAAAATTTAGACCTCGAGGAGGACAATCCTCCTTTTATCTGATTTCTTTTGTCTGCTAGTAACGTATAATAAACTGTCTATCACTGGACCACCTGTCCCTGCCATGTTGATTCGGACGTATGAGAATATCATATCCCTGCCTCATGCGTAACGGCCTCTGATTCTCCCCGGGCGCTCGTGTGGATGGACCCACAAGACAGATGGGTTGATCTCCTTCCTGGTTCCGGGCTGGACCGGAAGATAAGATTAAAGCGGGGCCCAGAGGAGATCTGCTTGATGGGCTATGAAGGCTGGGACGGCCTGGTTGAGAAATTCAGATGGAACCCGGTCTCAAGGTTTGAACGGACTGGACCTGGTTTGCGTGGGAGGCATGAGGGTCTCCAGGTGATGGGCTATTTCATGGGTGAGCTCCAGACCGGGGTGAAGAAATCCAGTGATCATCAATGTGAATCTTAAAAGTATTTTTTCAGAAAAATATTTTGAAAAATTTTCTGAATCAACTTGTAAAACGATAAAATATTTTTATATGTTTATTCTAAAAAATAATAGATTATTTAAATTAAATTATAATTATTTAAAAAAAAATACTATCTAAGTAAAAAAATTATGTAATTGTAAAGCGTAATCTTACTTTAAAAATACATATTCAATTTCATATTTATAAAAGTACTTGACATTTTAAATTTTATGACTTTTTAAAAATTTTTCTTTTTCAACATTATTATTTAAGTTAATTATATTTTCCTTCCTTTTTATATTTATATCCTTATATTTTATCTCGATAATGATACGATATAATATTCGCTTAAAATATATTATGGTCGTTATCACATAATAAAATCATGTGATAAAATCTTAATAAATTATAATACTCGATTGTAAGTCTCACATATAAAATGAAAAGTTAGAGTATCGTAATATTCAATATTCAAAATGGTAAGACTCACTCTCTTCTGAACAAATCGAGTTTTCATATAAAATTACCATTAGCAGTATTGATGATATGAGATCCAATAGAACAGGGTTTTACAAGGGTTTTTTGTATTGAATCATAAAGCTTCCCATTCTGAGGAGGGGACTCCCCTTTTATCCATTTCGTCTTGCTTGCTGGTGACGTGTAAAGGTCTCTCTAGGATTGGGCCACGCGTCTCTGCCATACAGATTCGGGCGTACGAGGGTATCAGGCACCTGCCCCATGCGTAACGGCCTCTGATTCTCCTTGTGCGTACGTTCGAACGGATCTGCCAGGCTGTCTGGTGAGTATCATTCTGGATGCTGGGTCGGGCCGAGAGTTGGGCCAGAGTGGAGACGGCCTGTTTTGCGCGGACTGAGCCAATCTGGGTGAGGAGGCTTGGTCGAGTCTGGCCTTGGAAGTTGGATGAGCCGGACCTACTTTGGGTGCCAAGTACGTGGGCCTTTACTTAGTGGGCTTTAGGTTGTGGTCGAGGCCTTGGACCGGGATGAAGGAATCCAGCAGTCATCAATTGCCCCTTCACCTTCTCAGTAGTTATTGCTCTGACTGCCGAGGGGGTGAATATCGAGAACCATTATGATCGCGTCTGTTCGCGTACAGGTGCCTTCATAACTCCCTTTCATCTTTTTGTCATTCCTCATTTCTTGAATCCTATCTGCCTCTTTCCCTTTCTGGCTTTTCCTTACCTCTCAAATACTCTGCTCTTCTTTACTTTCTTGTCATTATTGCCTGGGTGCGCTTCTTTTTCCTTTTCCATGAATATCTGTTAAAGATCCTGACATTGTGGTCTTAGAGTCTAGAGTTACTTTGCGCTGAGACTTCAGATTTCGAGTATATATCAGTGTGGACTCCTCTTCACTTCTAGGCCCTTTGTCGGAGAAAAGGAGTCTTTCCTTCCATCGAGATTCTCTTGTTTTTTTTTTCCGCAAAGGATGTATTTGACGTTTTCTTCACACAGATTAAGGTGAGCCGGAGGCTTCATTGCTTTGCTGCCCCGGGGATTTGCTTTTACCTTGCTTTCTTTATTTTAACAAAAAATTATCCTGACTTCTGTTTGGCCATTAGTTTGAGGATGGGCCACAGAGGAGAATTTGTGCCATATGCCCATGTTCGTCGTGAAGGCTCTGAAGGTACTGCAGTCAAATTGTCTGCCATTGTCTGAGATGAGCACTCTAGGTATGCCGAATCTACAGATGATGTGCCCCCACACGAAATCTATCATCTTGCGAGCTGTGATTGTGGCTATCGCTTCTGCCTCCGGCCATTTTGAAAAGTATTCTACAGCCACTACTACGAATTTCCTTTGCCCCGTAGTCTTGGGGAACGGTCCCAGGATATCGATTCCCTACTGTGAGAAGGGCCATGGACTGGATATGCTTGCTTGAGGAGTGGCAGGAGTTTTGATGGCATTAGCAAATCTCTGACATACGTCACACTTCCGGACAAACTCTTCTGCTTCTTTTTTAACAGTGGACCAATAGTATCCTTGCCTGAATATTTTGTTGGCTAATGTTCCTGCTCCCTCGTGGGCTCCACACAGGCCTCTATGTATCTCTTCCATTACCTTTCTAGCCTCTTCCGGGCTCACACATCGGAGCCATGGACTGGATTTTCCTTTTCTGTATAAGGTCCCCCTTATTGCTTGGTAGTTAGCGGCACGAGCTGCTATCTTTCTGGCTTCATCTTTATCTTCGGGGAGCTCGCCCTTTTCCAAGTATCTCAGATATGGGGTCATCCAAGTTGGGCTTTGTTCTACCTGCAATATTGTATTAGTTTTATTAAAAGCAGGTGTATGGACCTGTTGTATGTATACTTCATCGGGAAGCTGTTCCAGTTCTTCTTTGGATAATCGGCTGAGCAGATCTGCTTCCTCATTTTCCTCTCGGGGTATTCTTTGAAACCTGATGGTTACTCCTCGACCCATGAGCTCGGCTTCCAAAGCTTTTACTTTATCAAGGTAGTTCTGCATGACGGGGTCTCTAGCATGATATACTCCCGTCACCTGGTTGATCACTAGCTGAGAGTCGCTATTCACCTCAAGGTCGGTTACCCCTACCTCCAAAGCTACCAACATTCCATTCACCAGGGCTTCATATTCTGCTACGTTATTCGAGGCTTTGAACTCTAGACGTAGGGCGTAACACACCTTAAACTCCTCTGGCCCTTTGAGCATTATTCGGCACCATTGCCCTCAGTGCTTGATGCTCCGTCTACATACAGCTTCCAGTTAAATTCTGGATGAGGCTCCTCCTCATTTTGCTGTCTTGCTGTCCCTGAGGATGATCCTCCTTGCCCCTCGTTGAATGAGCACTCTGCTATGAAGTCAGCCAAAACTTGGGATTTTATAGCTGTCCTGGGTCGATATTCTAGACAGTAAGGGCTGATCTCGACGGACCAAGCCAACATCCGACCTGAAGTTTCTGGCCTGCGTAGAATCTTCTTTAAGGGTTGGTCTGTCATCACAACTCCTTGGTGGCCTTCCAAGTAAACCTTGAATTTTCGAACTGCTAGCAATAGGGCGTAAGCCATTTTTTCAATGTTTGAATATCTGACCTCGGTATCTCTGAGTACCTTGCTGACGTAAAAGACGGGTTTCTGCTCCCCCTCTTCCACCCTTACTAACACTACGCTGACTGCTTGTTCTGAGGCCGCCAAGTATATCAGAAGTTCCTCTCCTTTTACAGGGCTGCTGAGTACATGGGGCGAGCTAAGATATTTCTTAAGCTCTGTGAAGGCTTTTTTGCAGTCTTCCGTCCACTCGAAGTTTGGTACTTTCCTCAGCTTTTGGAAGAACGGCAAGCACTTTTCTGCCGATCTGGACATGAATCGGTTGAGCGCCACTACTCTTCCAGTTAGTCTCTGGACGTCTCTTACACAGGTCGGCTCTGGCATATTCAATATGGCTTCCACCTTCTCCGGATTAGGCTCGATGCCTTTTCCGCTTACCATGAATCCCAGGAATTTTCCCCCTCGAATAAAGAAAGCACACTTTGCTGGGTTCAACTTTATTTTGTACTGGTTTAATACCCCGAATACTTCCCTCAAGTCTGCCATGTGCTGCTGGAAGTTTGGGCTTTTGACCACCATATCATCTACATAAACTTCTACGCTCCTGCCAATCTGATTTTTGAAGATTTTATTCATCAATCTTTGGTACGTTGCCCCGGCATTCCTCAATCCGAATGGCATAACTCTGTAGCAATAAGTCCCATCTTCAGTTATAAACGAGGTCTTTTCCTCATCCGACCTTTCCATTGGGATTTGATGATAACCAGACATAGCATCCAAAGAAGACATATAATCAAAACCGGCCGTAGAGTCGACCATTTTATTAATGTCAGGAAGTGGATAACAATCTTTAGGGCAGGCCTTATTTAGGTCAGTAAAATCTATGCACATCCTATATTTGCCATTGGCTTTTTTGACTAATACAGGATTTGCTAACCACTGTGGGTACATAACCTCCCTAATAAAGCCTGCCTCCTCAAGTTTCTGCACCTCTTCCCTGGTGGCCTGCTGCTTCTCTCTTCCTACCACTCTCTTCTTCTGTTTTACTGGCTTGGCTTCGGGGAGTACATTCAGCTTGTGTGTCGTTACCGTGGGGTCAATGCCAGGCATGTCGGAGGGCTTCCAGGCGAAACTAGACGCATGACCTCGGATCAGGGCCATGACTTCAGCTTTCTGTTCTTTAGTGAGGCCGACGTTGAGACTAAAGACCTTTTCTATCTCTGCTTCTGATAAAGGGAAGGTCTCCAGCTTCCCCACCGGCTCTGTCCTGGCCTCTGTTTTCTCATCTCGAACCTCTAGGACTTCCGAGTCAATAGCCTCTCCGATGGAGCTTGGTTCTGCTACTGTGGCTAAGTATACTACTCTTGCCTCTTCCTGGCTGCCCCGGACTACTCCCACTCCTTCTTCTGTTGGAAACTTAAGCGCCAAATACCTGATACTGGTGACGACTTCGAAATTGAACAGCGCAGGCCTCCCCAAGATCACATTATAGCTTAACGGAAGTTTGACCACTAAAAATACCTCGTGGTGAGTACGAGTTCTGGGTGCTTCGCCCAAGGTGAGAGCCAGCTTCACCTTCCCTTCTACGACCACCGGTACCCCTCCGATCCCCTTGATTGGTGCCTGGTCTTGGACCAGCTGTTCCTCCGGAATTCGCATCTGCTGAAAAACCCGGTATGGTAGCAAGTTGACTTTACTTCCGTCATCCACTAAGACCTTCTTTACCCGATAATTGTGAATGACGGCCTCAATGACGAGCGCGTCATCATGGGGCATCTGGATACCCTGAGCATCGTCTGAAGAGAAGGTGATTGTCATGGGAGAGTGGTCAACGATCTGCATGACCTCGGTGCTGCCGGTCTCTCCCTCCCGATTTCTCTTCTTCCCTCGGCGGCCCATCCATCCTCCCGTTCCTCCAACAATCATGTTGATGGTCCCACTGGATCCATCGTTCACTGGTCCCGCTCCCGTTCTCCTCGGCGCCTGAGCCGCCGGGCTGGATTGAGGCCTTTGTCCCTATGATTTCTTTACAAAATTCTTTAGGTGCCCCCTCTTTATCAACCTCTCGATCTCTGCTATCAACTGGAAGCAGTTGTTGGTATCGTGGCCATGCGTCCGATGATACTGACAGTATTTGTCAGGATTCCGATGATCTGCTTCCGACTTCATAGGTTTGGGCCACTGGAGAAAATCCTTATCCTGGACAGCCATGAGCACCTTGGCTCTGGACGCATTTAATGGAATTGGCTTTTCAGGGACCCAAGGGGGAGGCATCCTTGGCTCAAGGGCCCGTGGAGGAGGAGGCCTTTGATTCCTTCGCTCCCAGGCCTGCTTGTATGGCTCGGGCCTCCTGCTGTGTTTCTTTTCATGTTTCTCCGGCCTTCTTTCTTCTGAGGCTTTTTCTTTTGCTGCCATCCTTTTGGCAAATCGGCTTGTTACTAAGGCGTCATCCTGCCTTATATACTTTTTCGCTCTCTGCATCAGCTCGGCCAGGGATGTGGGAGGCTTCCTGCTCAAGGAACCGAAGAACTCGGCAGAGGTCGTTCCCTTTTGCATTGCCTCTACTGCCCTTCCTTCATCAAGATCGGGGATCTGCAGGGCCTCCATATTGAAACGAGCGACATACTCTCTGAGTGATTCACCCTCTCTCAGCCTTACTGTCTCCAAGTAGCTCGTCTTCCTCTCCGCTGGCACTCCGGCTATAAATCGACTGATGAAGCGAATGGCTAGGTCTCCGAAACTCCTGATACTTCCGGCCTCAAGGCTGTTGAACCACGCCCGCGCTGGTCCCGAGAGCGTCGTTGGGAATACTTTACACATTAAGGCATCAGATAGAGTTTGCAACTCCATGAAAGTCTTATAGTTCATGACGTGCTCCCTCGGGTTACCAGTTCCATCATAAGCCGCCACTGATGGCATCATAAACTTCTTAGGGACAGTCTCTTGCTGTACCCACTTGGAGAAAGGGGAAGAAGTAGGCAAAGAGGTTTGGTTTTGGTCTTTCTTACCTAACTCGGCGAGGAGCTGTTCTCTCAGTTTCTTCAACTTCTAGTCCACCTTCTCGTCTTCTGGGCTGAGTTTTTTCTCCAGGTGGTACTCCTCCTCCTCTGCTTCAGTTCTCGTCCACCCGGTTATTTCGGCGGAATAGTTATCCACCTCCTCATTTTCTATCATCTCTCTCGCCCTCCTCCCATGGATTCGGGCCTCCGGTCCTTCCTCTTCGCCGGCTCTTCTCCCTCTCTCTTCAGTATCGCGGCTACTGGTTGGAAGACGGTCAGGTGCGGGTCGGGGGTCATTAGTCTGAGGTTCCTCTACAACCGGGAGAGTATTTGCTGGGGTGTTGAGGCCTCTCTGTTGCATTATCTGCCCCAACCAGTGGGCTGTGTTCTGTAACTGGAAAGCCATGGTTTGAAGATCTTGGTTAGACAAGGTGACAGCGGAGTATTTCCTGCCAAACTTGGCGAGGGATTAAGAGGAACAGGTGTTTGGGTGTTTAATGTCGTAAGACTAGAAAAGGAGAATTGTTGCCCCTCCTGGGCAGAGCTTAGGTCATTTGGGATGTTAAGGTTACTTTCTTGGTGATTAGCAATCGTGGATCTCAGTGGGTTTCAATAAGAGTGAAAACTCTGGTGATGAAAAGATCTCCGTCGTTTCCCACAGACGGCGCCAATTGATGATATGAGATCCAATAGAACAGGGTTTTACAAGGGTTTTTTGTATTGAATCATAAAGCTTCCCATTCTGAGGAGGGGACTCCCCTTTTATCCATTTCGTCTTGCTTGCTGGTGACATGTAAAGGTCTCTCTAGGATTGGGCCACGCGTCTCTGCCATACAGATTCGGGCGTACGAGGGTATCAGGCACCTGCCCCATGCGTAACGGCCTCTGATTCTCCTTGTGCGTACGTTCGAACGGATGTGCCAGGCTGTCTGGTGAGTATCATTCTGGATGCTGGGTCGGGCCGAGAGTTGGGCCAGAGTGGAGACGGCCTGTTTTGCGCGGACTGAGCCAATCTGGGTGAGGAGGCTTGGTCGAGTCTGGCCTTGGAAGTTGGATGAGCCGGACCTACTTTGGGTGCCAAGTACGTGGGCCTTTACTTAGTGGGTTTTAGGTTGTGGTCGAGGCCTTGGACCGGGATGAAGGAATCCAGCGGTCATCAAGTATAATTCGACAAATCTCTATTGTATTTATAATCGTGAAATTTCCTAACCAATATTAATTAAATTTTTTAAAAAATGCGATAACTAACTCTATTTTTATATAATATAAAAGTTAATAACGTAATTTTACGCAATTACTTTTGAATTCAAAGTATTACATTTAACTTTTTCTTTAATTTATTCACTTGAATGTTGAAAAGTTGATCGGAAATGTCAATTACCTTACTCTCGTTGTATTTATAATTGTGGGATCTCCTAATTGGTATTAATTAAATTTTTTAAAAGGTGTGATAACTAACTCTATCTTTATACAATATAAAAATTAATGGCACAAGTTTTACATAATTATTTTTAAATTCAAAGTATTACATTTATTTTTTTTAATTTACTGATTTGAGCGTCGAAAAGTTGATCGTAAGTGCCAACTACCTTACTCTCTCTGGACTAATCAATCACAATAACTCTCATTTCAATCAAATTAAATAATTATATTTGTTCTAATTGTATCTTAATTTATTTATAAAAGAAACTTTAATAACTAATTCCTATTTTTATTTCAATTAAATATTCTTCAATTTGTATTTTAATGTCGATCAGAATATTTTCATTACTATATTTTGAGCAGTTGTAATATTAAAAATTAAATTATAAAAATAATTTTTTGTGCGAAGTAAGATTTTAATTTTAGATTTTTAATTATTTTCACCAATTATTGCATTTGCAATTGCAAGGTATAAACTTTAAATTTTATTATTTTTCCATCATGTTAATTACGTCATAATTTACATTTTTTTTCTTCTGAGTAAACTTATGAACGGTAAAAAAAAAGAAATCCTTATAATATAATAATATAATTTATATATATAAAAAATAAATTTTCATCCTATTTTAAACTAATTTTTTCATTATACTAATTTATAATTTTATTATAATTTTATTTAGTTTCTATAATATAAAAAATTTATTAATTAATATTTTAATTTTAAAACACATTAAAATATTTTTGATATTTTAAAAAGTCTATTAATTAATTTTTTATTTTATTTTTTAGGTATTGAAAATTTATTAATTAATTTTTTAATTTTTTAAATTTTTTTATAATATTTAACGATTAAAATTAATAAAAAATATTAAAAATTTTGTATATACCATAAAAACTAAGTTATTTATTTCGATTTATAAATATGAAATAGCTAAAGTTATAAAATTCATAACGATTTTTCCACTTCACATTTTATTTTTCATTATATTTAATTTAATTGTTTCCTAAATCATAGTTAGTCTAATTTTATTTCAATTTATATTCAATTAATGTTTTCAGAAAAAAGAGTTTTAATCAATCTTATTTTGATTTGAATAAAATAATTAATTTTAATTCTATTTTAGTTTTATTAATTCTATTTTTTATTGCAATTCTATTTTTATTTGTATTCAAATAATTTCTATAAAAAGTTTTTTTTATTAATGTATTGATTAATTTTCATTATTATTTGTAAAAAATATAGCAAATATAACTATAATATTATAATTTAAAAAGCAAATAGTATTAATAAATTTTCTAAAATTTAGAAAATTATTTTTAAAAAAGTAAATAATGAAATATTGATGTATTCGTTTTGTTCGTATTGGACACGGCGGTGTCCGTCCTTTTAAAAGTACGAGTCCGCAAACGTACGGAATCCCTTCCCTCCTTCCTTCCTTCCTTCTGTTCTGTTACCGACTGGCTTAATTTTCTTTCCTCTCATTTTCCCTCAAACCAAACAGCCTGTTATTACTATTGGCCTCCTTTCCGAAAGTTTCACTTGCATACTTGCAAAAGTTTCGCTTGTAGGCTTTATAGTCACAAGGAGAATGGAGAGCCTGTTGAAGGACTTTGAAGTGGAGCACAAGAATCCCAACGAGGAAGCCTTGCGGAGATGGAGAAAGGCAGTTTCCATCGTCAAGAATCCACGGCGTAGGTTCCGTATGGTTGCTGATCTCGTCAAGCGATCTGAGGCAGAGAAGAAGAAACGGAGCATCCAGGTTTCTATTTGAGATTTTTTCCTTAGCTTAAAAATGTGCATTTTTGGAAATGTTTTTAGCTGTTACTTCTGGTTGCTAAACGTGAAAAGAAGAAGAAAATCAGTCCTTAGTACTGTTCTGTTTAGCTTATTTTCTTCCTTTTTTTTTTTAGGCTGCCAAACAGAAATATCACATGCTTCTTCCTCACATTTTGCATGCTTTTTTTTTTTAATTCATCTATGCTGGATTTGTAGGAGAACATTTATTTTTTATTAAGTTCAAGAGGTAGAATGTATATGATTCAATAAAGAATGAAATTAATTGTTAGATTGAGAATAACAATTTTTTTAATCCTTCCTTTTAAGATTACTTGATTGTTTTATGAAATATTAGTAATAAATATGAACCCATAAGGCGTTTTCATTTGTTGGTTAACCCCTCGTATCCACAGACTTCCTTTTCCCCTTCGGAAAGTTTTTCGTCGGTTTTTGTGGGCTTTATAAATGAACTGTGACACCAATAAAAAACTCCCGCCTTTTGACATTTAGCGTCAAATGATGGCAACCCATGAAGCTTCCTTGAAATTTCTCATCCTGTTGTCATATCTCAAAATACAAAAGGAAATTAATTATAGATTGTCTTAAAGCTATATTGGAATATAAGATATTTGACCAAGTGTGGCAAACTTGGTGGTAGGGGCTAAGATATAAAGATGAGCTGTTGAAGTGTTAGATCTTCTAATGGAATTATTTTGATTCTTATCCTCATATCTTTTGGTGTCTGTCCCACGTCAAATTTCTTTAGTTGATTATCTTTTGCCATTGAGGGCATCGAACCTGCTGGCCCCATTGTTTTTTAATGGGCACATTCCGCGTATTTTAACTGTTTTCTGGCAGTCATTATGTTGAAATGTTCTATCAATTTATATTATGTTTCCAAACATGAAAATTTCTATGCCCGCATCAATGATGTGAATGCGAATTGTTAGAATTTGGAAAAAAAGGTTGGTTGTCAACTTGTGTCTTGGGTTTGATAAGAGATGAATTTTGAATTTTCTTTAATATTATTTTAAAAATATTAGTACTTTTTTGAAATTTTCTTACATGAAATTTAGATGTTAGTTTGTAGTTTGATTTAACTTAATTATTAATAAGTTGAATATATATATATATATATATATATTTTTTTTTTTTTTTTGTGAAGATTGGAAGGGGAGGTGGGACTTGGGAGAGAGAGACAATTAGAAGGCCATGTGGCGACATTGAGATGATAATCTTTGCTTAAATAAATATGGATCAACTAAGGAGAGACAGGACAAAATTATGATTATACAATTTCATAGTCTTTATGCCATGCAATTGTGGCATTCTAATAGTCGGTCTTTGTCAAATTATATTTTCAAATTTTAGTTCCAAAATCCAAATACAATCAATGACAGAATTAATGGTCTGAATTCTTAAAGAAAAATGTTCTAATCCAGTCTCGTGTGATTTAGTTATTTTTAAAGTTCATCTTTTGGTAGGATCCTCTAGATGATTAGCATTTCATTTTAACAGAGATAAAATCTAATACGCAAATCAACTAGCTAGAAAATTAGGATACTAAATGATTTTCCTTTGAGCATATTGTCTTTAGAAATGAAGGAATAAATAAACAGACTGCTGGATACTTGATAACCATTTATACCATGATTTTGAGTCAATTGGTTGTATTTACAATGTTTATCAAAATATAATGCATGAAGATGTAGACACAAATATGAGATACTGCAATTCATTAACAAGAAATCAAAGTATGGGAAGTCGGTGATGGCACTTGTGAAATTTTCTAGCCTCACCCCAATGAGTGAGTGTTATTATCATATCTAACTTCTTTCCTTCTCTACTTTCCTCCCTCCTCCTTTCGCGCTCAATCAGGAAAAAATTCGAGTTGCTTTATACGTCAAAAAAGCAGCTCTGCAGTTCATTGATGGTATGATCCACAAATTTCTGTTTTCTAGAAGATCTTTGTGTCCTAAGATGTTTATTCTTATGTGTTTTTTTTCCTTCCTTGGTTTTGTATTCTGTAGCTGCCACAGCAGCTGATGCAGCAGGTGGTTTGCCAGCTGAACACAAGCTTTCAGACGAGGTCAGAGAAGCAGGCTTTGGAATTGAACCAAATGAACTTGCATCTATTGCTCATGACCATGATATTAAGGCTTTAAGAGCCAATGGTGGAGTTGAAGGGATTGCACTGCTAGTTTCTGTCTCACTGAAAGATGGCATCCATCAGAGCAGTATACCTAACAGGCAAAAGATTTATGGGTGCAACCGTTATACTGAAAAACCTCCTAGAAGTTTTTTGATGTTTGTTTGGGATGCGATGCAGGACTTAACGCTAATAATCCTTATGGTTTGTGCTGTGGTTTCTATAGGTGTAGGAATTGCTACTGAAGGATGGCCAAAGGGCATGTATGATGGTTTAGGAATCATACTCAGTGTATTCTTGGTAGTCATGGTTACTGCTATTAGCGACTATAAGCAGGCCTTGCAATTCAGGGACCTGGACAAGGAGAAAAAAAAGATTTATATCCAAGTAATAAGGGATGGGAGAACGCAAGAAGTCTCCATTTATGACTTGGTTATTGGAGATGTTGTTCAATTATCTACTGGAGACATAGTTCCAGCTGATGGGATTTACATAATAGGATATAGCTTAGTGATTGATGAGTCAAGCTTGTCAGGGGAGAGTGAACCTGTGAATATAGATAACCAAAAACCTTTTCTTCTCTCGGGAACCAAAGTGCAAGATGGTTCAGGAAAGATGCTAGTGACAGCTGTTGGTATGAAAACCGAATGGGGAAAATTGATGGAAACTCTGAATGAGGGTGGAGAAGATGAGACCCCACTACAGGTGAAGCTGAATGGTGTTGCTACAATTATCGGAAAAATTGGTGTGGCTTTTGCTGTGCTTACATTTTTGGTATTGACTGTGCGGTTTTTGGTGGAGAAAGCACTTCTCAAGGAATTCACACATTGGTCTTCACATGATGCATTCACACTTCTGGACTACTTTGCTATAGCAGTAACTATAATTGTTGTTGCTGTTCCTGAAGGATTACCGTTGGCAGTGACTTTGAGTCTTGCCTTTGCAATGAAAAAATTGATGTATGACAAGGCATTAGTCAGGCATCTTGCTGCATGTGAGACAATGGGTTCTGCTAGTTGTATTTGCACTGATAAAACAGGGACCTTAACTACTAACCACATGGTAGTTGATAAAATATGGATATGTGGAAAAGCTAAAGCTATTAACAACAATAGCAGTGAGGACATTTTGGGATCGGAAATATCTAAAAGTGTCTTGAGCATCCTTCTGCAGGTTATATTTCAAAATACAGGCTGTGAAATAAGTAAGCTCGAAGATGGACGGATGAAAATTTTGGGAACACCAACTGAAAAAGCACTATTAGAATTTGGCTTTCTTTTGGGTGGTGATTTGGATTCACATCGCAAAGCGTTTCAGATACTCAAGGTTAAGCCTTTCAATTCAGTCAGGAAAAAGATGTCTGTGCTTGTAGCTCTTCCTGAAGGGGGATTGTGGGCAACTTGCAAAGGCGCATCTGAAATTGTATTAACAATGTGTGACAAGGTTATTGATGATAGTGGAAAAGCTGCTAACCTGTCTGAAGAACAGACCAGGAATATCTCAGATGTTATAAATGGCTTTGCCTCTGAAGCTCTGAGAACCCTGTGCTTGGCTTTTAAAGATCTAGATGATAATTCTGAACAAAGCGACATCCCTGATTTTGGCTACACATTGGTAGCCATCATTGGAATCAAGGATCCATTGCGACCTGGAGTCAAGGATGCAGTTCGAATTTGTTTAGAAGCTGGAATTACTGTTCGTATGGTAACTGGCGATAATATAAATACAGCTAAAGCTATAGCCAAAGAATGTGGCATACTTACTGAGAATGGCTTGGCCATAGAAGCACCAGACTTTCGTAGGAAGACTGCTGAGGAGATGAGGGGCATCATACCATATATCCAGGTTTCTGAACAACTGCATGGAATATTTTATCACTTAGTTATGTGTGTTTCTAGATGCATAATTTTCTAAATAGCTCATCTTGGGAACAGGTGATGGCTCGATCTTCACCTGCGGACAAACACACCTTGGTAACTAATTTGAGGAATATGTTTGGAGAAGTTGTAGCAGTAACTGGAGATGGGACCAACGATGCTCCAGCTTTGCATGAGGCAGACATTGGACTTGCAATGGGGAAATCAGGAACGGAGGTTTGATTATTTGCTTGCTTCTAATTTACACTGCTGATTCTGACAATTTTAATGTTAGACCCTCTTTCTCTTATTTCACAATGTCACTTAACATTTGACCTTGCCCAGGTTGCAAGAGAGAATGCAGATGTCATTATAATGGATGACAATTTTACAACCATCGTAAATGTTGCTAAAAGGGGACGAGCTGTCTATAGAAACATTCAAAAGTTTGTGCAGTTCCAGCTAACAGTTAATGTAGTAGCTCTTGTAATCAATTTTGTCTCTGCATGCATCTCAGGTGTGCTGGTTTAGACTATTTTGTTAGTATAGACTATTATGGCTATGCCAATTATTATGCTAATATTTGCCACTGTTTTCTTTCTCATTCTTTCAGGGTCTGCTCCTTTAACTGCTGTGCAGTTGCTTTGGGTCAACATGATAATGGACACCCTTGGTGCATTGGCACTAGCAACAGAACCTCCTGTTGATGAATTGATGAAAAGGCCTCCTGTAGGCAGGGGTGAAAGCTTCATTACAAGGGCCATGTGGAGGAATATATTTGGCCAGAGTATTTATCAACTGGTTGTACTTGCCATTCTCAATTTCGATGGGAAGCGCCTATTAGGACTGAGTGGCTCAGATGCCACTAAAACTGTCAATACTTTGATATTCAACTCCTTTGTTTTTTGCCAGGTATGTGTATTTGGATCCTGCCATATTTTCTTTTATTGTTTTCTTTTATTTTGCAAGTATTATTTTTCTACTTTGGTAATTCAGAAACTATTGACGAGAGAGGCCAAGATGGGTCTTGAACAAAGTCTGAGTGCTTAACCTTCTGGCTTCTGTACTAAAAAGCAAGCATTTGACGATTGGGCTAGAAGCCCAATGAAATTTCTATGTATTATTTTTATGTTAGATTAGTTATTCAGCTACAAAATGACTCACAAAATAATATTAGGCATGTACTTATGCATGGTGTAAATAGGAAGCGGAGTCTGATGTGCAACTGCTATGCGTCCCAATTCACGCTCTATTTTCAGCTTTGCTTCACTTTATGTTCTACTATTCATTTTGAAATAGCCAGAATCGTCATCTTGTTTCCATTCCCAACTCAAACCTTGCTGGTCGCTAAAGAGCAGAAAATTTTTATTACATGTTAAAAACACTTCTTGCATTCCTGCTTCATTCATGACTCTTTGATCCAAGAATTGCTCATTATCCAAAACAAAGTAGATTGTGTTTTTCTATTTATTTGGAACTTTGAATGTTTTTTCAGATCCAAGAATCATACTTTGTGCTCTCACAATGATTGGACTGATATGTGCGTCTTGCTAAAATGAATTTCTAGTGCACTATATTCATGCATTTAGTCCAAAGTGTACAAATTCATTTTATGATGAAAACCAGCAGGCAATATGCAAATCATCTAGGGGATAAAATCATCTGGGGTATAATTTTTCGATTTGTTTATTTAACATGGTGTTTAATTTTGTTCTTGTTCCAGGTCTTCAATGAAATAAACAGCCGCGACATAGAGAAGATAAATGTATTCCAGGGCATATTCAGCAGCAAGATATTTGTAGCTGTTATTGTTTCAACAGTGACATTCCAAGTAATCATAGTGGAGTTCTTGGGAACTTTTGCAAGCACTGTGCCACTAAGCTGGCAACTATGGCTTCTCAGCGTCTTAATCGGAGCAGTTAGTGTGCCGGTCGCAGTTGTCGTCAAGTGCATACCTGTCCACAGACGCGCTGCAGAGCACCATGATGGCTATGATGCTCTATCTACTGGTCCGGAACTCACTTGAAAAAGCTGGAATCATCAAGGTTGGTATTCTAGGTTTGAAAGTTTTGAAACTACAGAAATAGTAAATGAATAGAAGTGTTTTTGAACTTTTGCCCAAGCTCATATTGCTTGCTTCTTGTGCACTAAGACAGTATTTATGTTTATATATATAAATTATTTATTTTTTCCTCATCCTTTTAGCCAAATGCCTTAAAAATCTACTAGTTTTTCGCGAATTTTCAATTTTATTAAGTGATTTAAATTTTATTCTCTCCTTATAGAATTGGTTTCAATTTTAGCAATTGACTTTGAATTGACACTAAATGATTGAAAAAACTGAATAATTAATTTTATACTATCTTTCTAATGAATTATGAATATTAACTTTTTTCTTTTATTTACAAATATACTAAGAAGTTTTTTTTTTTTTTGCTATGAATTGCCAAATCATCCATGATCTGCATATTCTAAAATCAATATATGAACTTCTGTAATGATTTCATGGTGAAAGTACCTTCTCCACATTATGTCAGTCTATTTATAAAATTAAAATTGTTGGCTAAGATTTGTCTAAATTATTTTTAACTAATATTTGGTATTAAATTTGAATTAAATTATTAATTCTGAAATCATTCTAATGATAGGGGAGAAAAGTGATAAAATTAAAAGGTTTGTGGCATAGGGAAAATTTTATGGCTTCATTTTCCCCTCCTTTTAGTTGGCAGCTTATTTGAAAGAATGGAAAAATTACTATTTACTTCTTACGAGGTAAAATTTATTAATTAATCTCTCGATTCAGAAAAATACATAAAAACATCCTTCACATTTTAAAAAATACATTAAAACATCATTTACGTTTTGAAAAATCTATTAATTAGTCACTGCGTTAATTTTACCGTTAAATATTTAATTATTTAGTACTTGTAATTTTAAAAGATTTATTAGCTAGTCTTTTAAACTTTTAAAAAAATTTACTAATTAGTCCATTCGTATTAGAGACATATTATCATATAATTATGTTGAAAATTTTGTGATCATCAAAAATTTTATGATATTTGAAGATTTTATGATAGTTAAAAATTTTATGGTTATTGAAAATTTTATCAGCGGCAAAGATTTTATTTATTTATGAGATTTTTTAGCCGTTACATATTTGATATTTAAATCTAATATTAAATTTGATCGTTATGATTTTAATATATTATCTCAAAATTTTTATAAACGCTTACAAAAATTATTTTTTTCACTATAAATTGCTTCTATTTTTGTAAAAAAATATTTCCATTTTTTTTATTTTATTATTTTTTTTATATTTTTTGCTGAATTATAAATTAAAGATAAATTTTTATTATATTAATTTTGAAAATTAAATTTTTGAAAAATTTTGAAAATTATAAAATAAAATTTTAAAAACAGTATTCACCACGACTCAATTTTATTATTTTTATCCTATTTTTTCAACGGACTAACTAATCACTTAGATTAGTTTGGATAAATTTATTTCTAAAATCATTTTTAATAGAGTACAAATTTTAAGAATTTTAGGAACATTATAAATTTGAAAATACATGTATTTTTTAGATTTAGTACAATGGATAAATTATAAAGAGCTTAAATTTATGCTATAATAAATTTAATAATAATTAAATTAAACATTTATATTTATATTAATTTTACACAATCCTCAATATAGTGTAACGTTTTTAATTAACATAATTTTTTTTATTAAAATTACTAAAAACAACATGTAACTCACCACATTACATTTAATCTCTTTTGATAAGATCATAACTTTCATCAATTAAAATTATGAAGAGTTGTGCATAAAAGAAGTCTCTTCTATCACAGGCTTAGATCCTTTCACCATGTTTCCATTAGCATTTTTAGATAAATTACTCCCTCCTTTCGTAATTTTTATTCACTATAAATATAATTTATTTTATTAATTTTTTAATTATATTTATTTTAAATAAATTATATTTTATTAAATATTAAAAAATATTTTGAAATTTTTTTAATAATAAAATAAAATTACAATAATCTATTTATATATTATTATAGTCAAATAAATAAATAATAATTTTGAGATAATTAAAAAAATTAGACAAAAATTATAAAATATAAAAATCATTATTCAAACTATTTATAATTATTTTTTTTTATCATTTAATTTTGTAATTATTTAAAATTTTATCCATTAATTTTATCTCCGCATTTCATCTCTCAAAAGAGAGAAAAAAAGAAAGAGAAATGATGAAATAAATATAAGGTGATAAAAAAAATCTAAATAATATAAAAATGACAATAATTTCAAGCATTAAATTGTAATTTTAGTTTAAAACTAACCCAAAATAAACAGAAAAAATAACCTAAATACTATAATTTTCAAAATGAAAAAAAAAATCATTATTAGTGAGAAAATCTTGAGACTAAATAGTAAATAATAAAATCTAAAAACTAAATAGTAAATTTTTCAGACACTTGGGGAGAATAAAATGGATAAACTCTAAATATTCTTCTCAAGCAAATCACAGAATCAGAATAGAAATGAATATAATAAGAGCATAAGCTTGTACATATGGTAAATACAACACAACAATGCAATTCTCTCTGTTTCCCTTCATCTGTCTCTCACCTCTGAAAGAAAGTATGATGATTCTGACTTACATAACAACTTCACTAACCTCAGTGGTAACTAAAATAAATAACTAAAAATGAAAGATCTAGCAAAACCATTCATCTAAATCTTCTCTTTGCTTCTCCATAAGCGACTACACCAGCAACAGTCATCGAGTAACCGGCGATGCCCACGAACGTTACAGGATTCCTGAAGATGAAGATTGAGATAACAACAGCAACAGCACCTTTTGCATTGCCTAACACCTGATCACAACATTCCACAAAAGATACAAAGCTAAGGCTCAAGAGGATTGAAAACTGAGCAATGCAGCAATTCCAGTTGATGACAAGAACTTGTTTCCCAAACCCAGATGGAGAAAGTAACTCTCCAAAATTATAACCAAACAGTTTTGTTTGTTAGTTGCAGGTTTCAATGGGATTGTAGTTGTGTACGAGGAACTACTTATGAGCTCTGACAAAACTTGCACAACATTTGGGGAAGACAAACATGGCACAGGCCATTTGGTTTTGTGTTCAAGGTAGAAATAACCCCAAAGCAATCATAAATCCTCCATTTGACATGATTTATTACGCAAGAAAAGAATTCAAATGAACTTTTACAAAGACATGCATGATTTCATTTTCTGAGATTGAAAATTTCGTAAGTTAAAAAAGAAATAAATTCTTCCATTCCAAATAAGAAAATTGATAGAAAAGAAATGAATTTAATTGAATTATTGTAGAATTTTTAATTCTAAACAAGGGAAATAAGAACCTTTCTTCATCTTCTTTAATTACAACCACTGAATTTGTCAACTTTATTATTGATCGATACTAGCAAATTTAGGATCAGGATTATAAATACAGCAGCTGCATAATAATTCTATTCATGAACAACACAGACGAGACATTATATGATAATTATTCAAAACATCAACTAATAAGCATTTCCATTTTCTTCAAATTCAGCTATGCATCCTGCAATCCACAAATAAATTGGGAAAAAAAGAAGAGTGAAGAGGGCGAACAATGCCAAACCTGGAGCGTTAGAGCACTTGTATGCTTAGTAACCAAGAAGTTCGACAAGTTAGCTGAGTAGGCCATTGTAGAATTAAGAATCAGCAGCAACCACATATATTTATGTTGCCTTCCAAGAGATAAAGTGACTTCTAACACATTGGGCTCCATTATAATTGCTGCAGGCAACAATACTAAAACCGCAATTGGGGACATATAGAGCAGCAAATTCATCGAGTTCAGCTTTTCTCTGCAATGCAAAAGAACTGAAGATATGAGGCATCAACCCGTTTAAGCGACAGAATATTGGAATTTTTGTAAGAATCTGCTTAAGTTGATTCTTGTAGAGATGAAAAGAAATTAAAACTTTAATATTAAATAGCATGACAGAACAAACAACTAAAACATTTACCCAATTCTTTTCATTTTTAATCCATCCCCCTCAAGTCTAAAAGGACATATCACAGAGAAAAAGGGAAAGAAGAAAATAATAAGAAGTTTGTGACGAGCTGTAGGCTGCAATTTGAGTCATATAGAGACTCATTCATAAAATTCCATCCATATAAAGCATAACTTTAATTGTACAACAAGATGATTCATAGCACTGGATGCCTCTTCCATATTTCTATAACAATGAAAAAGAAGAAATACATGGAACCAAGTTGCCACCAGACTATAGCCAACCCGCGTGAATTTACTTTCAATATTTTTTAATTCTGAAGATGCGAAACGATAAACTGTGTATTATAAAGTTCATCCATCTGCATCTGATGTGGCTTAACACGTAAGGAGCAGCACATAATTATGATAACTTAATTAAACTAAGCCTTAATCTCCAACTAGTCAATTCATCTATGACAATCCATAGGGCCACATCTACACCTCAACATTACATCTGTTTGAATTGGGGTGCAAATAATATAATCCAGCTAAGTGTGGTCTAAACCAAGGCTACACTCAGGAACATCAAATGATTATGATAAGAACAAATGGTTTTTAAATGGAAGAAAGTCCAAATCAACCCCTATATTTTTTTTATGTGAGGATCAAATAAACTCCATTTTAATTTTTTTGGCCAATTAAAGCCTCTACTTTCCTTTTAAGTTCAAGTAGGTCCTCACATAATAAATGTTATTTTTTTAACAATAAAATGATATTTTATATTATTTTATAAATATTAATAACTGGTGGTTATTCAAGAAACATTAGGAAATGGAAGAAAGCCTCCCAGTGTACTAGGTTTTTCTTTTAATTAAATTATTTTCAATTAAAATAATAAAAATTAATGTTCTATTTTTAAAAATTATTAATTTTAAAAATGGGCTTATTTGAACTTAAATGTAAAGTAGGATGGTTTACTTAGCCAAAAAGTTGAAATTGGGGTTATTTGGTCCTCACATAAAAATATAGGGGCTTATTTAGACTTTTTTCCATTTTGGGATTTTTAAATCGAAGTAGAACATACCAATAGTGAGATTCAAAGTCTGGCAAACTGTAGAAGAGCCAGTGGAAACACATGACCACATTGTGATATGGAGACATGAAAAGGTTTTCTGCCCTAATTTACCTGATTCTATTCTCAAGCCATACCAATTGTGTATAATTATACTAAATTGCTACTACACATATGAACACTTTGACCTATCAACAAAATCAATCATACCTGATATTTAAAATGGCTTTTATAATGCATGTTTTCACAAAACTCACAAGAGCTGATTGAATTAAGTTACTGTAAGTTGCAGCTTGTAGAGTATTTAACACATCATGTATACTTTCATTTTGGGTTTCACATCCTATACTTTCAGACTGAAACATCCTCATGATAATATATCCTACTATTTTAGGAGATGCTACATCTGAAAATATGCGTATCACAAAGTTATTTTGACCCCTCACTTTAACCTATGATAACTAAGTCAGCATATTAATGAAAGTGCACACCTCTACCAGAAAAAATGAAATTTATGAGAAAAATATATTTAAGTTAGAAATTTAAAATTTGAAAGACGCCATTTTAATGGTTGCTGCATTTTGTTATTGTAGGATTGTCTTCAGTTATTCTTCTTTTCTTATGTGTTAACTATTTTGTGCCCCTTCATGTGCATATCCATTTGAAACTGAGCTTTCCCTATATATTGTGTCCATACTATTTTCATTTCAAATGCCTGAAATCTTTGAACCAATGTTATCTATATTAAGAATGAATAATGTAGTTTGGCACATAAAAAATCAGGAAAAGAAAAAATGAATGACAAATAGAAATATGCCTTGGTCAATGAGTTTATATAATGCTCATGTGAAATGGGAGAATGGAGGGGGGGAGGGGCGGAGAGCGAGAGATTAAGAAAAAAGACTGGCACACATAATATAATGAGAAGACTAGGAAGAGTAGTTCTTTCTTCAATTCCCCAAAATACTAAAAAGACTTATAAATTGTTAAATTTGGGTCCGGCCTAACTCAACCCAAAAATTAGTTTAAAGAAGGAGTGCCTAAAACCATTATAAGGAAATAATATCCTATTCTAAACCAACATGGGATTCAACACACCCCTCACACTCAAGACTACACTGCAGCGTGACATATTTACGGGAGGCCTAATATCGTTGGGAAAATCTAATAGCATGTTAAATTTGGATCAAATCTAACTCACGCAAAAGTTAGCTAAGAGGAAGGAGTGCCTAAAATTCTTATAAGAGGCACATTACCCTGTTCCAAACCGACGTGAGGTTCAATATGAATAATATGACAAGGATATTTATAATATATACATGACAGGAATGCATTCATAGCAAATATCAACTTCAAGGATAAAATGCATTTACCCCTCAGAAGAAAGCAGAATGCCTTGGAGAACAGACTTAAAGGCCCTTGCAGCAGTTGCACTTATGCACATAATAAATCCATACAAGTGAAAACCTGGCTCACCCTGCCACCAACAGAAAAATTTTAAGCTTAAACCTCTGCTGGGATTAGGAGACAGCATAAATGATGTTAGAGACTAGTAAAGTTTGACCATACAACAAAAGTAGCAATATTAAAACAGACAAAAACTTAAAATACTAAAACTCAGCTAATATAATATAAAAGAATACCAAAAAAAAGGGCAGTGTTTGAGCTAATATAAAGAACTTCCTCCACTGTACAATGTATAGTTAAAAGTAAACCAAGAGATTATGACTCAATAGGGAAGAAAACTATAGGTTACAGCTATTAGACAAAATGTGAAAAAAGCATAATGTCCCTCAAATGTAGGAAGATTGCAAATTCTATAGCCTGTGTATAGCACCATACAGGCATACTAAAGATACGTGCAGCTATAAAAATTGAATCAACCATTGCTTCTCTGAAAAATAAAGCCACAACTATTCAATCATTTACTCAAAAGTGTCACCAACCATGACAAAGTTTTTCGAGGAATCACTATGCATAGTGGGAGATTAATAGTGACATTATTCTTATACAAACATAAAAATTTACAAGGTTTACGGCATCTTTGGTCTAAGTTGCAGCATGGCACGCTCAAACTGTTCATTCCACATTGCAGTGATGTCAATTAAATTGAAAGAGCCCTTTTCTGTCCATCCCAGCTCCAGTAACAGATTTAGCAACTTGACGCATTTCTTACTTGTATTTATGCTTTGGTCACTAATTTTAAACTAATTTAGGTTACATGCAACCATTACTCTGTAACCAGCTAATTGTCATCAGAAAAGAAAACCAAAGGAAAAAATACATTTAATTCAAAATCATCCAGTTAGACACCCAACTTGGGATTATATATATAATTCATCATTCTGCTATAACTCAATTATATACTCTAAAGAAAGACCAACAACATTTCGTGAATATCTAAGCTCCAAAGGGGCAATTTTCCTTTAGTCCTAGAGTCCAACAACTCTGCCTCTCTTTCTCTTCTCATCTTCTCCTTTTAATCCTTCTCTGCAACCTTCTTAAGGGGTACTACCACCGTGAATTTCTAGATCTAACTCGAGTATCGGAGGATTCTCACCAAGACATCTCCGGTGGACCTTTAACAATTTTCTCTTATTTTGCAAGTCCTTTTAAGGTTCATGAGCTGTAGGACCCCTTTTTCTGGCGAAGCTACAAAAATCTGCATCAGTTCCTTTAGGTTTGCTATTATTTTACAGCAAAACCAGCAATGATGTACTCCAAATTTACGGATAAGGACATGCTAAGAAGGAGCTTTGTCAAGATTCAACAAAATATGATATTTTTTTGCTTCTTCAGAATAGGATACTGCATATCAGCATTGTAGCAGTTAAATAGTTCAAAACTATTAACACTGTTCAGTCAGTCTACCATTTTGACCCACCATTTCATAGCTTCAAAAAGGAGGAAACTGTGAGGATTATTTTCTATTAATGATCGTTATTCTACCAAACAATATCATGCACTAGACCTGCTTGTAGCATCTGATATCTAAGATCATAGCATATGATGGTTACAAATGGCAATTAGCAAGCATCAATTCAAACAGAGACAAATGCAAACTAGATCTCAGATCCGCACTATAATCATCAAAGGGCATTGCATTTTTTAAGAAATTTGAATCTCAAACTCAAATAGCAACCCAGAAAGTTCGGATCAAATTCAAAAATAATAACAATAATCAACATAAAAATCTAGAAAAATAAAATGAGAGGGAGGGAGGAAGTGAAGCACACCCCACTGGCAATGACAACGCCCGCAACAACAGGCACAAGAGCAGCATACGTAACCCAAGCCTCCCTCTTGAAGGTCATCAAGTAGGCAAAAACGGCAGTGAAAAACGGTGTCGTAGCACCAACGGCCTGATTAAAGGAAACGGGCAAATACCTGAGCGAAATATTGCCACCGACAACAGACCCACAAAAGACAACACTCAAAGTTGCAATCTTGAATAACTGATGCCTAGATTTGACAGGCTGAAGAGGAACCATCTTGAAGAAAACAATGGATAGATAACTGAGAATGGCACAAGCAGACATGTGGCACATGGTGAGGAAGATTGGGAACCTGAAGCCATAGTTGGAGAGTAAGTACTTGTTGAGAAGCAAAACACCAATGTTTGAGGAGTACCAAAGGACAATAAGGGAAGAAATGAAAAGGGCTTGTTTCTTTGAGGAAGAAGATGATGACATTGTAGATGGAATTGAAGTAGGTGATGAAGATCTCATCTGAGCTTCATCAATGGAAAATTTTTGGGATGTTTTTCGGTTTTTTCTGTTTGTAAAGGTTTGTAAAAATTTGGAGGAATGTACGTGGGTGGGTGGAGAGAAAGAGAAAGATGTAATTTTATGCGGTGCTGAAGTTTTGTCACTAACTGCAATTTGGTGTCAAGTTGCCTTTGAAATTTTTAAGTCCAAATCTATTACATGGAATCTCATGTTATATTCAGCTTTCTTTTCTCTTTTTCTCTCAAAAAATATATCCTTTTTTTTTTAAATGAAGACAAAATTTTTTTTCCCAATTGCATTAATAAGGCTCAAAAGAGTAAATACAAGTAAAATGTTAGATAGACAGCAAAATTAATCACTCCAGCTAAAACCTCAAAGAGCCTCACTTCCATTAATTCGTAAACCCTACTAGTGCCACCATCTAACCCAAAGCTCTAGCAAACCGCTACCTCTAGAATGGAGAAATTCGCTGCACAAGAGCCTTTTTGGAGTTCTTGCATAAATTCTAAGAAGCTCACAGATTTACAAAACTAGACTGCAAGATTTTGAAAACTCTAAACCAAACCAGGGAGTAGCTTCGGGAGGCGGTGGAGTAATTTTCGTTAGTGTCTCACTCTATTTTAGCCTTAGAGAAGCCAATTGTAGAAGAGGATGATCGTCAACTCTCCGGAAGAATCCTTCACTAAGTAGAACACCTTGAGTCCATACCTAAGCCCTTATATGCAACAAATCCTTGGCATAAACCCTCTTCCATGAAATACCAAGATCTGAAAATACAACAACAAAGACAGTAACTGAAAGAAACAAAACATTATTTGATCAGCCAAGGTGAGAGAGACCGTGGCAGCTGGAATTGAACATGTTGAATCCAATTTGGGATAGGATCTTCCTTGAGCTAGTTTTTTAGTGAATTAAAGTCTGCTTTAAATTTAACAAAATACCTTTCAACATCTCTAGAAAAAGAAAAACAAGAAATAGTAAAATATTTTGATGTAAATTTGAGGGCTAGCTAGATTTAAATTGTTAAGTTGTTAATGATTTTTTTTTTATAAAATTAATTATAATTTAAGGTCAATTATTTATTCTGTATAATTTAAAAAATTAATAAATTAACTTTACCATGAAATCATGGTTATTGTATAATTTAATTAAAAAAATAATCTGTTGCACATAAATTATATATAAAAAAAATTGTGAAATAGAAACTAAAGTCCTTCTTCAACTCTATACACCATTTTTTACATTATTTTGATGCTTTACATTAAAATAGTGTAATATTATCTCCAACATTATACATCATTTTTAACACCAAAAAAATATTTTATTTATATTTTTCTTTTTCTTTAATATTATATTATTTATTTTACTTTAATTTTATTTATATATTTCACTCAAAAAATTCATATAATTTTATATATTCACTCTAAATATTTATAATATTATTTATAATTGTGAATATATTAATTTAAATTAAATTTCAATCATTATAAAAATATAAAATAAATTTAAAATATGATAAATTATGAGAATGAAAAAAAAATTTAATTGAAAATATATATAAAATTTAAATTATATTATAAATTAAAAAAATAAAAAAAATATAAAATTTAAATTATATTATAAATTAAAAAAAATGAAGCTGCTATATTTGGCGTGACTGTAGCGCCGCGTCAAAATTCTGTGGATTTTGACGCTGCATTTCAGGACCATTTTCAACGCCAAAATAGAATTTGGCGCAGTGTTAGAGATGGCCTAAAATTTTGATCACTAATTGAAATTAAAAAAACTTAATTATATTAAGGACTATTTTGTTATTTTTTAAAGTTAAAATAATTAAATAGCTAATAAACCATAATGATTAAACAACTGACAAATTACAATGATTAAATATAATATTTTTTTAAATACGGAGATTAATATGACAGAGTTTATTTGATCGGGAGTAATTCAATTAAAAAATTTAAATTTTTTGTGAAAATTATTTATATTTGTTTGATATTTTTTTATTTTTTTTTATAAATATCTTTTTTTGTTTATTAAGTTGGATATACATTATTGGTTTTTCTTTTAGAAAAGCGATGCTTGTCGATTGAGAGAATTTCTTCGGCTACCTATTTATTTTTATTTTTTTCATGCTTTATTTTTTTTTCATGCTTTATTTATTAAGTTTTTGCTTTTTTTATTACCTCAAATTAAAGTTTTTTAAAGATAATAATTTTTAATATATATTATATTTTGATCGAAAAATATATTTTATTTATTTTTAATAAGTATATATAAATTATTTTTTAAACACTTCAAAATTTTATTAAAAATTATTTAAATTTTAACTAAATAAAATGATCTATTTAACTTTTTAAATTATTAAAAATAATAAAAAAATTAAAGTTTATCATCGTTAAATCTCCATAAAAAATAATAAAATCTTAATAAATATCATAATAATCATTTAAATTTTTAAATAAATAATTTAATTTATAAATAATTTATATTAATTTATATCGATATAAATGAATAGAATAATTTTATAAAATTTATAAAATAAATAAAGTAATTATTTAAAAGTTCTAAAAAAATTTAAATTTAACAAACAATAAATTAAATTAAAAGATCTTTTACATTAATCAAAACTTTAAATGATTTCATTTTTTTTATTTCTTATTAATTAAAAAATTAAACTTTTAACATTAGAAATTTTTTTATAGATTTTGAACATGTCATGAAAATAATGTAATATGATATATATAATAGAAATAAGAAAAATAATAAATTACATTAAAATTTTAAATATAATTTTTTATATAGATATGGGATTTAAATAATATTGTAAATTAATTAAAAAAATATTTTATAATTTTTTTAGTTTTGAATCAATTTTAGTAATTCTTATATTTTTATAGTTTTTATAGTTAAGTTTTATTAAGAAAAATATTAATTAATTTCTTATAAATTATTTTTCAATATATTTTTATGGTTTATATTTTTTTTATATGTAATATTATTTATAATTATAATAATATTTATATATTTAATAACTTATAATGAGATATTAATATTAAAATTGGTATTTAATTAAAGAAAAATAAAAGATAATTTGAATTTTTTAAAATGAATTTTTTTTAATATATTATAGTAATTTTAAATTCAAATATTTATAAATATTTATGATATTTTATTTATTTTATAAAATTATTATTTTGTTCATTAATAATATAAATATAAATAAGTATATTTATGATAGCGGTTGTCGAAACCGTAAAAAATAAACCTACTAAACAATCAACGATTAACTTGTAGATAGTGGCAATAGGGTCGAACCACTGTGATTTGACACTACGGATTTTCCTAATAATGACTTGGACAAGTAAATAACAAGAAATTAAAAGAGGGGGGTTTTGTTTTAATGATTAAAACTAAATAGCAAGAGAAAGCAATAATTTAAATAGATGAGCATTTCAATAGGAGAAGAATTCTAGTTGAAGAATGGATCTATTTCAGTTTGTTTAGAATTGATTATTGATCTTTTCGATACTCTTATTTATTTCAATAAGTTAGTTTAGGATGTGGAAGACGCTTCTCACAATCCAAATTCCTCTTTAGTTTTAATTTGATTAGGAAACGTTCGTTAATCAAACTCTAGTTAACAAGTTGCCAAGGAACGTCCTTGGGGCTTTAGTATCGAACGACTTAGAGAAACCCAACTCTAACCTTGCCAACCGCGTGATTAAGTTTAAATTATGCAACTGATTATACTTGTGTTTAAACAATCTAAGCAATTACGGACCTAAATTATTCAAACAATATATTACTCAAGCAATTAAAAGCAACATGCCTTAATTGATTCTAAAAGCAAAACAATAATTATAGAAAGATCAAGTTGCATAAATATTGAAAGCAAATAAGAGTTTAATAATGGAGTTTTAAATCTCCCGATTCATCGCAAATCTGAATTTCCCCAATTTTCAACTAGAAAATGTGGAATTTAGCCACTCATGATGGACAAAATCACAAAAGAAAGAAGGAAGGAAGATGGAGAGGCTGCTGCAGACTTGCTGCTGTGATTCTGCAGTGGAGAGAAGATATCTTTGCTGGTTTGGGCTGCCTCATTTTATAGGTGAGAAATCCCAATCCAATTAGGTTTTGGAATCCTAAATTGGATTGGTCCTTGTCTTTGATCTCTTCTTTAATTGTGAATAAATCTTCTTCTTGAGGAGGTCTATCTTGAGAGTGACTCTTTGAGATGCCCCAGGATTGATCTTAAAGTGTTTGAGAGGGGTTAGGACTTCTTTATTTTAAATCTTGAATTTCTGCACTTTTCCGCTTCTGCTGTATTTTCTGTTGTCAGTGTGATTGGGGCAGTGATTTGGGCAGATCACTTGCCCCAATCGCTTTTCCGTGAGTCAGTCCAGTTTTTAGCTTCCTATCTCTGCGAGTGATTTGGGCAGATCGCTTGCCCAAATCACTTCTGTCTGTTGCCTCCAGGTTTCTGTTTCAGCTTGATCTGGGCAGTATTTTGGCCAAATCACTTTGACCCAAATCACTTTTCTAATTTTTTCTTCACTTTTTCTCCAACTTTCTATTTTCTTCTTTTTCTACAAAAATATAACAAAAACATAAATTAAGCTAGAAAATGTATAATTAAACAGTAATAAATATACTAAAACTGTGGTTAAATTATGCTTCATCAATTTATAAACTAAATACTAAAATTAAAAAAATTAAATTTATTTATTTAATAAGGATTTTAGTGGCTATTAAATTATTTTTTTAAAAAGCTTAAATATTTAAAATTTTAATTTGTAATGAGATAATTAATGGTGTTATCATTTTTAAAGTTAAATAACTATTTTTAAAAAATTTATAAATTTAAATAATTATTATATATTAGTTTAAAAGATCAAATAAATTATATATTATGCATAAAGTAGATAAAGTTATTAAAGTTTATTAATTATAAGAATAATTATTAATACAATAATGAATAAAAATATATTAAAAAAGATAAAATAAAATTTATTATTTTAGTTATATTAACTATATTTAACTCATATAAAATGACTATAAACTTATTTTTATTAGACGAAGAGGGTGTAATTTATTTTTTTATTTTATTAATAAAAAATAATTAATTTTTAACATTGTATTATATTAGTGAGATATTATTTATATTAAATTTATTATTAATAAATTATAAATTTAATAAATTAATTCAAAAGTGTTATAAATATTAAAATTATAGAATTGAAGTATTATAAAAAATATAAAATATAATACTTTAAACGGTTGTAATTTAATAGTAAATAATACTCATAAAATAAAGTTTTTGGTGTTATAATTAGAATGTACGGTTTCAAACTAAAAAATTAATCGAATTGAATTAATTTAAAAATTTGATTCGATTTTTTATTCAGATCAATTTTTTATTTATTTCAATTCGATTTAATTTTTAATTTTAAAAATTTTGATTATTTTAGTTCGATTTGATTTTATAAAAAAAATTAAAAATTAAAAAAATTAAATCAAATTGATTAATAATAATAATATATTATCTTCAATTATATAGGGAAATTAGATAATATTAAGGTTAAAATATTTTAATTAAATTTTAAAATATTAAAAATAAAGTATAAAAAATAAAAAAAAGGGTAAACTGTAATTTAGTCCCTCTGGTTTAGTGAAATACAACCTTTCATCCCTCTGTTTTAAAAAATCTTCAATTTAGTCACTGTAATTTTTAAAAATTATGCCATTGGTCCTTCCCGTTAGATTTTCAGTTAAATCATCATTAATTTTAATTAAAAGACAAAAATATCAATTCTCTCTCCTTCCTCTTCCTCTTATTCTTCTTCTTCTCCTTTCCGATCTTCTTCTTTTCTTCCCGTTAGGTTGTTGCTTTCATTAGCTTATTTGAGGAGGAGGAGGAGGAGGAGGAAGAGGAGGAGGAGGAGAAGAAGAAGAAGAAGAAGAAGAAGAAGGAGATCGGAAAAGAGGAGAAGAAGGAGATCAGAAAAGAGGAGAAGAAGAAGAAGAAAAGGAGATTGGAAAAGAGAAGAAGAAGGAGATTGGAAAAGAGAAGAAGAAGGAGAAGAAGAAGGAGAAGAAGAAGCAGAAGAGGAGGAAGAGGAAGGAGAGAGAATATGTATTTTAGTCTTTTTAACTAAAATTAATGGTGATTTAACTGAAAATCTAACGGGAGGGATTAATGACATAGTTAAATTGAAGGTTTTTTAAAACAGAGGGATGAAAGGTTGCATTTCACTAAACCAGAGGGACTAAATTACAGTTTAACCTAAAAAATATATTAAAAATTTAAACTGATCAATTCAGTTTATATCGATTCAATTTTGTAAAATCGATTCGATTTAATTTTTATAAATATTAAATTTTAATTTTCAATTTATTCAGTTCGATTTAATTTTAAATCGAAATTACTGAATACTTATCATAATTATAATATATTACTTAAAATTTAATAAAATCTATAACTTAATCCGATTATTTATATAAAAAAAATTTAGTTTTCTAAAATTGATTTTGTTAAGAAAAATTGTTATTTTATTAAAATTTACTATGAAATTATATCAATTTAATTTTTTAAATTTTACTTTTTAAAATAATTTTAAAATAAAAATTTAGAAATTAAATTATAAATTTTATTAAATAGTGTGAACTCCATTATAAATTACTGAGGAATCAAATCACTCTCATTTTAGAAATTAAGAATTAATTTACTATTTTATCAATTTTTAAAGACTATAAATTATATTTTAAGTTTCTTCTATCCAAATGCTCGTAACATGCCATTTATTTACCATCTTGCCATAACCCATCTATATTTACGCCACGTATCCACTACAGTCCAAACCCTTTTTTATCACTTGGGGTCCGTCAACTCCTCCCTCTCATATCAAAACGGCAGTTACACGGAGTAAAATATCGGCCGTTTCATATTTACTTTCCCTCTCTTTTAAAATATAGACAAATCTTTACTTGTGGACCCCGCGTTATCAGGTGTTTTTCATTTTCAACCATCTGTTCAGCCTGTCCATCAAAGTCAACAAATGGGCGGTCCAAATTCTGCCAGTTCATTTATAATAGAGTAAAAAAAAGGGAATCTCTCCTCTTGGGTCCCACGAAAGTCTACGTGTCTCCTTCTCCCTATTTGGAAGCACGGTATGTTTACTATTTTGCCCCGATTCGTCAATTGTATTTCCCGTTTTGTCTCTGTAGCAGCTTTTTGTTTTATTTTCCTCTTAACTTGTACACACTCTCTACTACTGATATGATTTCGAGAATTCCAAGCCCTAAAGTTGTTGTTTTGAGCAATTTCACTCTCCTGTTTCACGGAGATCGCAGGTTACTTTTTTTCTCTATTGTTGTTCTATCCTGTTTGGCCGGCGAGAAAGTTGCATTTTATTTTCTTTTTTTTTTTTCGCGCCTTAGATTGAGCACAAGTACTTTTATAACTTTTTTGTTTCTCATTTGTACTCTGGACTCTGTTTGGAAGCAAATTTTGATGAATAGTTGAGTATTTTTGTAATTTGGATATTTTCTTTATGCATCTTATTCATTGTTCTTGTTTTTTAGATTCTTTTATTTGGAATTCATTCTATATGGAACTTGGTCTGTTTTAATGAACTATGTTACTGTTTTATGCTTTTAAAAAAATAGTAACAAATTTTCCTTTTTTGTGCTTTTATAAATTTTTTAGGTGCGGCTTGATTATTGTGCTTAAACTTTGATTA
The DNA here is from genome assembly GCF_001659605.2 of Manihot esculenta. NCBI lineage: Eukaryota > Viridiplantae > Streptophyta > Magnoliopsida > Malpighiales > Euphorbiaceae > Manihot > Manihot esculenta. The sequence continues at coordinate 5,585,376 of NC_035168.2, read as the reverse complement.
TTGCATTGTGATTTGGATTATCTCTTATGCTTTTTAAATTTCTTTTTTCTTGGGGTTTCTTACTGTCAAGGAATTGAGAATTGAATAATCTTTGCAATGTTTCAATAACTTTCAACTTAATTCAAGAAACCTGTGTTTTTATTAATCGATATTCTAGTTATTGAATTATTTCATCGGCATTTTCATTTCCGCTCCTTTGGTGAGGTGCAAGATGGGATATATACACATACACACATTAATTTTTTTGGGTTAGTTATGGAAAATTCTGAGAGGATTGTATCAAATTACACTTTGCTTCCTACTAAATCAAAATTAATAATTTTAGTAGAAAAGGAAAAGATTTTTGGAGACCAAAGTGTTCTGTAATTTGATAACTCAGTGACTAAAATGCTACTAAATTTTAAAATTTTAGGGACTTGATTGTGGTCTAATTTGAAACATGTATGATGACAACTCACATTTTTACCGCCAGAGTAAAGGACAGCATTACAAATCACAAGGAATAAAATTACTAATTTTGAATTGGAAAAATTACTATTTAGTTTATGTGGATTGGAAAACTCATTTGTTGGTTCTTCGATTTTGTCCCTGAACTTTTAAAAAGTTTACCTGTTAGTCCTGCCATTAGATTTAGATTTTTAAGCTAATTTCATGAGCTTTAACAATGAAAAGTGGCGAGAAAATTTCCCTCCCAAACTTACCTTTCTTTTTATTAAGTGAATAACTAATACAATTAGGGTCATTTTACACTTTTCTCTAATTTTTAACGGCTAAAATTAATGAAGGGACTAACTAGTAGATTTTTTAAAACCGTAGGGATGCTTTAATATTTTTTTTAAAAATGAGGGCCAACTAATGAGTTTTTACATATTACAAGGACTAAATAGTAATTTTTCCTTTTGAAATATCTAAAACTATGTATTATGGAAAAACTTTTCTAACTCTCTCTCTCTCTCTCTCTCTCTCTCTCTCTCTCTCTCTGTGTGTGTGTGTGTACTTGTGAAATGATGTATGTGTATTTTTCAGTTCAGGATAAATATATTAGAGCTTCATGGACTGGGATCTAGGGCCTGATGATCCAGGTTTATAGCAATCTCTTACCTGGTTGTTGTTGTTGAATTTTATAGGTTAAGTTTCCATCTTGGTTGCTGTTGTTGATTTGATTAATTTACTTCTGAGTTGCAGAAAGCAGCTTTTATGTGCAACCTGAATGGAAGTGTGACTTTAACTTTGGCTGTGTGTCTGGTATAAATATTTTTCTTGCTGACTCTCTTATTACTATATTATGTGTACATATTTGTGTTTCTCACATGATTTTTGAAAAACGCATATAGATGTGATTGAAGAAGATGCTTTGAATGAGAAAAGCTGCATACAAGTTTTGAAGGTCTTGATAACAAAAGCAGATGCTGAAATTGATACACTTGAACAAGATTTGTTATCCCTGCAATGTGAACTGGCTTGGGTAGAAAATAAGGAGTGGTCTGAAATATGCTCTAATGCTTTGAGAGAAAAGATAAATTGCCTTGATATTTCAATAACGAGTTTGAGGAATAAGGACAAGAATGACATGGAGGTTCAGATACTGATGCATACACAACCAGTTGAAAAACTGCATGAAATATTGAAGGCTCTGCTCAGGAATTACTTCTGCAACAAAGATGAGCAGGTCTACTCTTGAATATATCTTACAGTTGATTCCTTAACTTTCTAGTGTCATTCCAGTCTTGAAATTTATTAGTATGATATACCAAGCTTTTACAACTTAACATATGCATGCATGGCGATGTCCTGTATATCCATGTGATGAGTTATTACCCAACTAATTTGCCAACATGGTAGAACTAAGTCTGGATCCTGAGATCCTCTGGCTGGTATTTATGTTTTGTATGGTTCTATGGGCTATTGTCGGTATTGCTTGGAGATGCCAAGGTCATGTCAAAACTTTCCTTCTACCATCCAGTAGTCTCCTTGGAAAGGAGGAAAATTGGTATTTCTCTTAGTAAATTCATTAGTATGAAGCCGTGGTGCAAACATTTAGAGGATGTTGTCTTTTCTGATGTTTATGATGTCTCTGTCTTGAATGGAACTGTTTCTTACCTTTTTTCTTAATGAATTTTACATTTATCTAAGATCTATTTGTTCCAGATTTCTCTTATCTGAACTGAACTTAATTTAGACACTGTTATTCCTTCTGCAATGAACAGCCTAAGCAAGTTCAGCTTGCTAATATCTTAAACTCAAGTTCCGTTGTTCCAAGCCAAACGACCAACATTGCAGATGAAAGAAAAATATCAAGGAATCATACCTCAGGATTTATCATGGGGAAAGAAATGAGGGCAAGCTCTACAACAGGACGTGCTGCAAGTTTAAATCCACCACTGAAGCTTGCTAAGAAGAAAACTGTTAGGGCTAAGAAGAAAACTGTTATTACTAGGAAATAAAGTGGTAGTGGATTAGTCCATCAATGGAATAGTATTCTCTTCAGTCAGTTGTAATTGTAGACAGCAGTTATAGGACCCGAAGTAGTATAAATAGGAACGAACTTGTAAAGAGGTTAATTCTTTGTCAATAAAGAGTTCATACTATCACCTGCAACTTTTAGCCCAATTTTTTTGGGACATTTCAGCTTAAGCACGTGATGGAAGTTAACATTTGGGATTCCAGATTCAGGGGATTAACTGGCCAGCAGAAGGTGCTATGTAGTATTCTCACATTCTTCCAAGGGGAAAGAAGCACCTGTGATTCATTTCAATTTACAGTATTTTCTTCATTCTTGAGGACAAAAATGATTTTAAGGAGTGGGAAATGTTACGACTGAGGAATAAAGTGGTGTTGGATTAGTCCATCAGTAGAATAGTATTCTCTTCATTCAGTTGTAATTGTAGAAAGCAATCATAGGACCGAAAGTAGTCTAAGTAGGAACTTACTTGTAAAATGGAATTTAGCAGTCAAAGGTTATCTCTATCTCTCTATTTTTCTGCTCTGTCCTCTTCTTTTATAGTCCCCATTACTTCTACCTTATCTATTTCTTTTCTCAATCCAATCTACTTCTTTCTCTTGCTCTCCCTATTCTTTTGTTTCAAAGGGAATTACAGGTCTAATATGTAATAAAAACTTACAATCCTAAAACTGTTAAGGTTCTGATACACCAACTCTGCACATTTAACTTGCAGTGGTACAACATACTAAAGTATGAGGAATTTAGGCCACTTTGGGTTGACTCCAGGGTCTATTGTTTGAACAAACTGGAGCAAAATGGTTGCCATAGTGCCCTGCAACTGTTCATTTGCTTGCAATTGTATATTAAATGTCATGATCTCTCCTAGCATGTAGTTTTCTATTAGCATCTCTCTTTCTAGTGTAGTTATGCTTTTGACATATTAAATTTTCATGCTTCTTAAAAATCTGTTTCTATGCGTGTGCGCACAAACACACACACTTAATCACATATGTACTTAAATCACTGTTGTTAAACTCGCCAAAAGGCACCGGGTGAGGTAGCAACTTCTCTTGTAAGAGGCGAGTGCCTTGCCTAGAGGTGCTGCTTCTCTGAAATGACCTTTTTTTAACAGAAAAAAAAAAGAAAGAATAGCAAAGGTATAAAGAAAACCTAACCTAGCCATCCTTTTCAGCTTTTTAACTTCCTATTGGGAGGAAAAAAGCATTAACTCATGTACACTAGGAAAAATGAGAAGGGGATAACATTATAAGTCCAAGTCTCTGTTTTTCTTAGATTATGCATAAAAGTTCATACTTGTTCTGCCAATAAGCTGCATCTTCTATGCAGATAAATGTGCTTTTCTTAGTTGCTATTGCTAGACAATTTCCAATCTGTCACTAAATAAGTAGAACTGAATAACCTGATTAAATTGCAAAAAATTGTTCTTGGTTATTGTCAGTTAATAATGCTGGGATTAAAATATTTGACAAATATCTTATAGCAAACGTATATTTGCTCTCTTCAGAAAATTTGTGTGTGTGGCTTGCTTCAAAAAGGCCCTCGAGTCATCTGATCCCTAGGGAACCCTATTGCCTAAGTGTCACATATGCCTTAATAAAATTGGCATAATGCACACACACATATATATGCGTGCAACCATAATATCCCTCCATTGGAGTGGTAGAACAATCCCACATTCAGTGGGATACGAAGAATTTGAGGAATATATATATCATTGGTTCAACTACTGTGTTGGCTTAACCAATTTGGATCTAGTGGAAAAAGGGTTCAAATTTTATTTGGGTCAGTTGGAGTTGGATTGTTACACTTTTTTCCTAGAAAATACAAAATGAAGTAAAACGAGACCGGTCGAATTATGCCGGTCTTTGATAGTAGAAGATGTACTTAGTCTTGTAAGACAATCTTGCTTCTCCTTCCTTGTCAAATGAATGTTTTCCATTTGTCCATTTTTTTCCAGATACTTGAAATCGATGACTGCTGCATTTTGCTTTAATAATTGATATACTTTTATGGCATCTTCCTGACTTCTTGTTTTCACAATAAGCAGCCTGCAAATGCTGGTGTCAAAGACTCCAACTCCCATTCTATGAACTTGGCCGATGGTCAGTCTGATGAAGAGATATTATCAAGCTACTATGGTCCCAAAAATATTAGGAAGGGGGAAAATAGAGAACATGATTTTAGTCCAAAAGACGAGAGAATGATAAAAAGTTCATCATCAAACTCTGAAGATAAGGCGAGATGCTATGTCGAGACTATTAAACTTCAGGTAGTTTCTCTTATCGTTTTTAGTTAGATATGGTCGTTGAAAGGAAAATAATCTGTTGGAGCAATTTGATTTGTAAACAAATGGATACATAATTTTTTCACTTACAAAGGCGTTGTTCTAGACAACATATATTGTGGAAATGTTTTGAAACATTAAAAAATAAAGGGCATTAATAAATTTATATAAAAAAGTTTAATGGTGTTAATTAGATTCTCAAATTTAGACAATGATTTTCTTGTTTTAAAATAGAAGCCATTTTCTTTAAAAATGGCTTAATTTTACCTTTGACCAGAAAAATATTTTTCATAGACCAATTTTTCTTGAGTGCTCCAAACATAAGAAAATGTGGAAGAAAATGATTTTCTAGAAAATACTTTTTGTGAAAAAATTGGAGTCTAAAAGAGGCTATGAAATTAATTTTTCTAATGAAAATGCTAAATAGTAATTGCAATTAGATTTTAGTACTCTTTGACTACTATAACTTCTGCACATAAAATCACAAATCAGAGGCGGAAACCTGACATAACAGGTTTTCAATGGCTATCAATATTTTTCTATATTTAATGGAAAAACCGTGAGTAAAGTTTTTTTTTTCTTCCATCTGTAACCAAGTAATAATGATCACAAGCTGGAATTGGTTATTCAAGTTAGTTTGTTTCTCCAAATGTGGGATTGCAAGAATAAGAAATTGGGAATTGCAGTTGGATTGTAGCTCCCAGCTCAACTTCCCTAGCTTTTAAGACTTTGTTGCAGAAGTTGGAGTTGTGGGGACCTGATGTTAAGCATATTCTTCATTATTCTGGTCAATCCTTGGACATTTTTTTTACCAGTAAACAATCACACAGAAAGATCATATTGCTGAAATTCAAGAAGTGTCCTTATTTTTAGAACTAAATTAGGATCAGATCTTTCAGTGTTTCAAGGATGGTCTAATAATCTGCAGTTTGAATTTCTAGTTTCTTACACATAGTAAGACACATGCATTGACATGCTTACAGTGCGACTTAGAATATCTTTATCTTGTGCTAATAAGTAACAATTGAAATCCAGCATATATATAGGCCACGAAAATTGTTTTCATTTCATTTCATTCTTCCCTGTAGCTTATAATGTGAATTCCTGATCTTGGTTACACAAGTACTGATCTATGTTTGTGCTGTGTCTTCTTTGACATTGAATAGCCTGCAGATGTTGGGGTTAGCAATTCAGTTCCAGGTTCTTCAGAGCATCCAGTTGGCAATTCTGATTCAATAATTGTAAGTGAGGAGGTTGAAGAACGTAATTATATCTCTAAAGATGATGTAATTGTAGGCTCATCGCTGAAGTCTGTGGTGAAGAAAACAGATCCAAGTAAAAAGGTCAAGGTACCAGTAGCTTTCACATCTGCTTTAAATTAAGCAAGCATTTAATGTGCATCAGTACATAGTCTATATGATCATGTATTGAAGGGCTCAGAAATCTAGGGAAGACAACATGGGTTGAACCTGTAGGTCAAGTGATTTGCATACTGCATGCAACTGAATCAGGTCGTCCTAGCTGACTTGTCTCCACCACGAGTTGTTGCAGCTGATCTAACTTTCTGTTTTTGGTTCTTTCCTCTGGCAATGAACAGCTTGCAAATCCTACAGTTAAAGATTTAGGCTTAAATGCTACTAGGCACACGACTGCAGACTCCAATGAGATGAAAATTTTGTGCAACTCTAATATAGAAGTGTCTGGAAATGAGGAACACTGTTCTAGGGCTACAGGCAAAAGCAAAATTTTGAGTTCATCCTTGAATCCTGAAGGCAAAGGAAATCATCCAAGAAAAGATAAGGTTTGAAGTAGTTCCCTTTTCTATTGTGCTATTTAATATGTTGATATGATATGCTACATAAGCACATAAAATCTATTGGTTCAATGCCCTTTGCTTAGTGGAAGCACTGAACTGTAAATGTCTGTATCACATGTTTAATTTTCATTAGTCCGTGCTTTTAAATTTGCTCATAAGACTATTCTCTTTGAGCAGTTTGCAGGAACTGTTGTGAAAAATATAAATGCTAAAGAATTGAGATGTGCAACTGGCATTCATGTGAGAAAAGGAAATGCTGATTCTGGATTAGGTACTTGTAGTAACACTGAGATAGAGCAAAAGCTTTCTGATTTTTCTAAGGAAGCTGCACCCAAGCAGACCATGAAAGAATCAAAGGCTGCTGCATCTCAGAATGTGGTTTCTTTGAATTCGCCTCTTAAAACACAGGGAAAGAAGAAAAGTCCTCCACAAATTGTGAAGGTGGTTGAAGCTGCTCTGACTGAGACAGAAAATTGCGCCTTAACCTCTCTTTTAGAGCTGCAGGATAAGAAAGGGATAAGTGCAATCAAGTTACTGCTTAAAGAGGGAGGAAAAGGTATGCCTGAAGTTAACACGAGTGAAATTTGTCCAGATGAGGAGAACTTCCACTTGGACTTATCCCACAGTTTTCATAAAGAAAAGGCAAAGATGAGTATCAAGCTAAGTACACCAATTATACAAGAAATTGGTTTTTCTACTATGGTGGTTGATTCAAGTTCATCTTTAGTTTCTGAAGGCAAGAAGCATAAAAAATCTGGGTTGGGCCCACTAACTGCCCGTTTAAATCAGGACCATAGGACCAAAAAGGTAGTGCTTCAGCTGGCTGAGTGTAAATTGAAAGAGAATGGTTCTTCCCTTGGTGACGGTGAAAAATCAGTGTCACAGCCTCAGAAGAAAAGGAAGAGGAGTACAAATTTTCCAATCATTGCAGAGGCTAAAGATTTCACCATTCAAGTGGACTTCTCTGATTCACAAATATACACTACTAATTCAAATGAGGACAATCAGTCGGTCACTGATTCCTGCTCAATTCATGATTCCAGCTCAGTGACACTGCCTTCAATGCCTTCAGCTTCAATCTTGGAGAAAATGAAACTAGCTGATCTGCGGGATATTGCAAAGAGATGCAAGCTAACTAAGTATTATAAGCTCTCAAAGAAAGAACTCCTCCAACTATTAGCCAGCAAAATTGGAACTTGCTAAACTTCCTGGTTGGTGTACAGGCTTCCGCCATTTTCTCCTGTTTCCTTCCTTTTTTGCGTAATTTTGTTAGCTGTTGTCTTTTACGGTGCATGGATGTATGAATCACTCTTCGGTCTACACTAATAGATGATAATCAAGCCACATCTTCAAATCTCCAATGTTCAATGAGGTGTCTTTGTCATACAGATGCTCACAAACACATAGATGCACATGCACATGCAAGGAGAGAGAGGGAGAGACTGAGATATTAATTAGTGTTAGCCTATTAGGGTAAGGAGGTGAAGTCCATGCATGAGAAAAAGGCTGCTAGACCTACAAATGGCCATTGTCACACTAATTATATTGAAGAAATGCAGGTTGTAGGGATCAAATGAGCAATTCAATTCTCATAGGATGTTAAACGTACTAGAAGCTTTGTTGTATGAACTTGCTTATTGTAGAGAAAGTACAGTTCTAAATGAACCTTGTAGTAGTTCTTGAATGCAAGTATATGAACTGATCAGAGGAACTCTCTCATACTGTGTTCCTTCTTTCAATATACTTCTCCTGTTAAGATTTGTACTGCGGCAAATGTTCGCTAGTGACTTTGAAAATGCTTGGTAGCTCATTGTGACGACTCCATCAATCTCTTTTCTGAGAAAGTTCCTCAAGCATTCACAGGCTACACATTTCAATGCTTTTGTGGTGCCCTCCTTGCCGCTTGGCATGAATTCTACTCATCCATCGACGATGAATCCTTCTGTGTTTGCTGTCTGATTTCTCAAATATTCTCGATATCTATGCTGGTGATCTCAAAATGAATTTATTGGGAATATGTGTTGGGTTAGTTGGACTTGTGATGAAAATTGGAAGTGAAGTTGTAGTTGGATTTAGATTTGGATAAATTTTTTTAAATTTTTAAACTTTTGGTTCATGAAAATTGAAAGTTTTAGATCAATTTGCAAAATGAATTGCAAATGCTAGGATTCTTCAAACCAATGGATCTAAAAAAACAGTTTTTTCTTGTTTTTTTTAATAAATTAAATTGAAAATCAGATTCTTCTTCTCCTTCTTCTTCTTAATAGAAAATAATATAAAATTTTCAATTATAAATTAAATCACATTATTTTATTTTTAAAAGCAGTTAACCACAAATTAATTTTTTTTTACAAATTTTCCAAAATTTTTATTTAGAATATTTCATGTATTATATATTTTTTTTGTCAAACATACAAAATATATAATTTAATCGAATTTCATTAAATAATTGGAGATGGGATTTTAATCAAATAAACTCTTAGTCCCTCATTATTTTTATTTTTTAATATTTATTAACCAATATAAATAATAAATCAAAATACTTGAAATAAATAAAATATCAAAATAAGAATTTATCTTTAACCCTTTCTGAAAGCATTTACAATTTTAATACAATTTCATTATTTAATATTAAAAATACGTTATAAAAAAATTCAAATTTTTATTTTTGAATTTTTTAATCTTATTCTTATTTTTTTAAAAAAATTACTATTTAATCTTTATAATATAAAAAAATTCACTAAATACTCTTTTAATTTTAAAAAATATATTAAAATATTTTAATATTTTAAAAAAAAATTCATTAATTTTTTCATTAATTTTATAATTAAGTATTTTATTATTTAATTTTTATAATTTTAAAAAATTTATTAATTATCTTTTAAATTTTTAAAAAATTTATTAATTAATTTTTTTATATTAAAATATTTTAAATTTTTTTATAATATTTATTAATTAAAAGTTTTTATATTAAAAATATTTTAAATTTTTTATAATATTTATTAATTAAAATTAATAGAGAGATTAATTAATAAATTTTTAAAATATTAAAAATATATTAATATATTTTTAAAATTAAGAAATTAATTAATAAAATTAGTAATTTTTTTATGTGGTAGAGATTAAATAATAATTTTTTTTAGAAAAAAAAGGGGGGGTGGGGGGTGGGCTTATTTGTAAGGAATTCCGTTGGACCAAAGAGTTTTAAAGGAGTAGGTTATACTCATAGTTGGTTACCGGTGCTTGGAGTAGTTCTCGCTTCCTAATTAATAAAAATGGCGGCATCAGAGACTCAGCAAAGTGGAAATGGAAGCGACCTTGGAGAGATCCTAAAACCCTTCTACAACAGAGCTTCTGAAGCTGAGGTTTCATTTCATTTCACTTCCAAACTAATTTCTCTTTAGATTCATGTATTGATCTTATCTCCTTTGTGCTTTGTCTGCGTTTCTGCTATGTACAAACAATGTATGAATTGTTTTAGGAGCGGAAATATGCTGTTGTGCTCTTTTATTTTCAATGGGTTTAAGGACTTCAAAAGGTTTTATTTTCTTTTAATTCGTAGTGTGAAATTTCAAGTTTTTGGGATTTATTATAGGTAGAAGTGGCGAGGATCTGTGTTTCGTTTTAATTTGATTGCCAGTGATTATGATCTTGATTGCGTGATTAGACGACTTAATGAAATCCCCTTTTTCCCGAAGTGGTTTATTTTTCTTTTCTTTGCCCTATACCTTCTGTTTTCTGTTGTTTTGTGGTTTTATTTTGACAGAAAAACCTATTTTAGAGAACTCATTTCACTGCTATTTCTCTCTTGGGTATGTTTATATGATATATGAATCAATAAGATAATTACAATGGATTGGCTGGGACCTGAATCCAGAGCTTGTTACGCTGTGGTAGAAATTTTACATGTTAAAAGATGGGTAACAGGCGACCGTGACATATAGTTAATGAAATGGTTTTTGCATTTTTACTATTGGAGCAGCATGATAAAGTTGGTTAGGGTTAAAAATCTCCCTTTCAATTTTAGTTTTATCCTAAAAATGTGAATTTTTAAGACAATATTGATTCTTTTTCCCCAAAATTTTATAGGTCAACACTGATTATAGATATGTGATTTACTAAGATAGAATCTGTTCTGTGTGAAGAAATGGTAAACTATTTTTGTTTAAGTCCCTCTTTTATCCCTCAAATGCTGCATGTAATTTTTTTTGTTAATTTAACCGTCATCACTTTTCATGTGTCTATATCTTCAATGATACATGTGCTTCAACGTTTACTTCGCTCTAGGTTTTTTTCTAATCAGACTATCTGAGTAGGGAAACCAAATATTACTTCAACCAAAATTTAGTTGGCAAAAATAAAAAATTATCTTGGTTTTGCATTTAGGAAGATTATGTATTAGATTGTCTCATTAGAAGGGTTGGAAAAGTCTTTCAAGCAACAAAAATTTAGGGAGATATTCTTATTTTTGTAGGTTACTGAAGTGTTTGGAAGCTAGAGAAAATCTTCCATTACTGTCACCTTCCACATGGAAACTGAAACTAAATTTGATTTTAGGAATTGTAGAAAGAAGGAATAGGAGTGAGGCAGAAGGTAGGAAGGATGAAGATTTACCTTCTATAGTTTGAGGGTGAGGTATGAATGGAATGAAAGGGAAGAAGGGGTTGGGGTCACTTTCTTTGAATTCCTCTTACCTTGGCAAGTGTATATTTCACTTCCTAAACCTTTTGAACTGCTATATGCATACTTTTTGATACAATATGTATTTTAACTGTATCTTTAATTCTTTATTCTGGTACTTAGGAAGATGTTATAATTTTCCTGCCTTGCCTTTATTTTCAACTGCACATCTCTCTTCCACTGCCAAGAATCCTCCAGGTCCAGAGATGATGGAAAGATCCAGGGCCAATAATTAATGCAAAGCTTGCCACCTTTCTGATGCACATAAAACTTTACCACGTGGCATTTTGTTTGAAATGTTCCCCATGTCCTGCTTAATTATGTTATCCTGAAAAGTTTCTTGTTTCTTCCTTCTCATGTTCACCTTTTGATGTTGAAATTCTATTTCTCTGGATATAGGCCCCATTCAATTTTCGAAGCCATTGTCTTAATTTCTCAGTTTCCAAATATCCATCAAAATCTCTTATAACAAATATGTTGAAGCTCATCTTATGTTTTTCCTAAGGTTACACATAATGCTTTTCTTTAGTCCTACTTTGAAGTCATAAACACCAGCACACTGATTCTCTCACATAAGAGCACTTAACCAATGTTATTCCATCTTCAGTTCTCATTACCTCTGTAGCCTCATATTTCAACGCTTAATAGTGATGGCCTCAATGTTATTTGTTTACTCATTAATCTTTTTTATTGGGTCAATCCCATATTGCTTTCCTTTCTACATTTGTAGGAGTACTATAGTAAAGATTATTCTCATCATTTTATCACCTAACACTGACTTCCTTGTAAACATACCAATCATGTTTCCGTTGTCGTTTTCAGCTCTTTATTTTGGTTTGGCCATATTCCTATCGCATCCATTCATTCTTGTTCTTCTTTTTTTTCCTGTCGGGATTCACTGTTTGGAACTTTGTGATGCTTTGGGCTTTGCCATTAACTTCTACTTCAAGAAAAAATATGTTTTCTTGACTATTCTCCTCATCTTTTTATCCACAAACTCTATCTAACCCACATGGCATTTATTTGGTAATTGCATATTATCCATTTATGATTGCTTGTAGGATGAAAAATTGGGCTCTGATTTTGGTCCTACCATATTCTTATTCCATTTTCCTTCTTTTCTGTTGGGATTATTTGTGTGAAGAAAATTTGATGCATCCATTTCCCAATGAAAAGTGTTATTTTCTCATTAGAAGATTTCTATGCTTAATTCTGTTGGTGAAATGCTTATGGATATTCCTTTTGAATAATTTTGTCAAAGTAGGATTACTAATGAGCAAAATATTCAGCCTGCTTATTCTACAGCTTCTAATTAGCACTTGTTTATTCTGAAGGATCGATTGTCTAGACTTGAACTTGCTCTTGCAAGTAAGAAGGGTGAGTCCACAGGCACTGTTTTGTCTATTGAACCTGTGCAATTTACGTAGTCGACAAGTAAGGTCCCTACATTGCTAACAATTTTAGAAATCCACCCAGATGCTGAAAATGAGAAACTTCTGAAAACAATAAGTGAACTTCAGTCAAAGCTAGAAGGTGCAAATGCACAGCTAGCTTCTGAACAAGAGAAGGTATGCTTGTTTATGACTGTATCGGGCTTTATTTGGAAGAAGCTGCATTACCTCACTTCTTACTTTCAGGCTAAGAAGCTTGCAATGGAAAATGCAAAGCTCCAGTATCGTATTTCGCATCTTGTCCAGGCAGTTCGTGATGGTGACTCCAAGTTGGAGAACTTGACAGGTAAAAATTTCTCTAAATTAACTTTTGTCTCAGACAACAATTTAAGTTACACCCTTGTGCTTCAACTAAAATCCTTTTAAAAAAACTAAGCTTAATTACTGAACGCTGAAGTATTTTCTCTTACCAGAGTATTTGTAGTGGTAAGCAGTTAGATTGAAATTGCTGTATACCTGCAATGATTTTGCATTCTCACATGATGATCTCCTCGGATAAGATTGTTTTGTTAGTGAAAGAAGTTCTTTTAGGGGGATCACTGTATGCTTAAGTAGATTTGTTTTCTGCTTTTTTGGGTTCTTCATCCAACAGCCTTATAAATTATTATATAACGAGGTGCATTTTAAAGTATTGACTATTTTCAAAGTGAATCTTGTGAACTTGAATTGACAGTTTGGTGAATATTGATCTTTAACTCATTGATGTGCCTTACCCCAAATCAAGATCCTTTTTTATTACAAATGATCTTCTCTGGCTAATCAACTGAGCTCAAGAATGTTTTACCACTAAACAAATTTGTTTTGTGCTTTGGGAGAGTGGGTCAGCATTTATTTTAACCTTCGTAAAAGATTTGGTTATTTGTAAACAATACGTGTATTCTTTTGTTTTTCTAAAATGCTTTAGCTGCAGGAGCACAGACCATCACAAAGCTGGAAGACGTACGACTGTGAACTAGCAGCGATACTGTCAACAGTGCTACTTAAAAGTTTATATTTTTTTTCAATTGAGTAAGTTACAAATTTTCTACCATTGAATGAAATACACATCAGGGCCTATTTAGCATTGTTATTGAAACTAGTGAGGAAAAAAAAGCCTTGAATATGTTAGAGCTATTAAAATTTGAAGTAAAATTTGACGAACTTTATTCATTTAAGAAAAATTTACTATTCAATTCTTGTAGTGTAAAGAAACTTATTAGTTGATCATCGGTGTTAATCACTCCGTTAATTTTAGCTTTAAGTGTTGTGGGTTCACCGTTAATTTTAACTTTTAAGTGTTGGTCGGTTTTTGAAGGAAATTTTTTAGTCGATTTATTTGTATATTAATTAGTTTTTTTGTATTAAGGTAATTTTAAGTATTTTTATAATATTTAATTACTAAAATTAATTAAAATTAATTATTAGATTTTTTTAAAATATGCATAATGTTTTAATGTATTTCATTTAATGAGTTTTTTATAATACAAGAATTAAATAATAATTTTATTTTTCCAACTGCCTTTTCTAAATTTAAAATAGTGTCTTCGAAAAAATAATAAGAATTCTAAATCACAATTCTGAAGTTAAAGCCAATACTTTCCACAACCTCACCCTAAAATATAAGCATCATAGCACTAGTGCAACACTCCTATTCAGGTTATTTGAAATATTAACCAAACCATTCTACGTTTGCAATCATCAACGCATCTAATAAAACTTGAAAGCAAAGATGAAATTTATTTACTATAACCTTTTCTTACTTTTAGATGATGCAATATTCATTACAACCAATATGTTTTGGTTGACAATTCATGTAACAATTTTTTTATATATATTTTACTAAATTCCTTCATGATTACTTCTCATAGCAATGAAAATATCAAGGCTGGCCAAGAAGAGAAGGCCTGTAGAAAGCATGGCTTTGTGCAATCTCGATGCGTTCCCGGGGATCGTTCAAAGTTTCATCCCTTAGTGCTTGTAAAATAGCTTGTGATGAATGTTCCCTGCAAGATCCAAAAAATCAAACATAAGCAGAAGGGTTTAGATTCACCAATGGTGGGAACAAACTCCATTGAATTGACTGAAAGACTTGGAAGACTACGTACAAAAATGCATTCAAGAGTTTAAACCCAAATTAGAACTGAATCAATAAAAATAAAGTGTATTCCTTGCGGGGTATTTTGTCGACTAGGAAATTACCTTGATATAAGTATTTTATACAGTGTTTTTAAGATGGGGCAGAGCTCAACAGGTGCGACAGGCTTCTTTCCGTCGGGATGCAGTACACTCAAGCTTGGCTGACTTAGGAGTTCATAGAAAGCTTTAACTGCAGAAACACCCTGCAAGAATAGAGAGGCATAAGTAATGGAGGCTCATAAATGAAACAGGACCATAAGTGATGGCAAAGAATGTTGCATTCTCCTATACGACACTCAAACATTAGACTAACTAAATGGATTCGCCTCGAACAGATCCGAAGAAATAAAGTGGCAAGATCAACAAAAAAATACCTGAATCATTCCTTTCCCACTGATGCTATCGCCCATGTCCCGGTTGAGTTCCCCTTTTGCTAACATTTGGCCATACCATGCGTTTCGACCTTTTAACAAGGTTACATAAGTGTCTGCCAGCAAAGGCCCTGCGAGCTTCTCAGGTTCTTCGGCCAATAAATGAGTAATAAATATCATCTCTGATGTACAATGTGCGAAATATACTGACTTGCTCGTAGCACTCTCATTAGTAAGGGCTGCTACCATTCCTGTGAAAATCAAATGGGAAATATTTAAGCAGATGTACTTATCATTCATTTGGATTATTAGCAATTTAACGTTAATGTTTGAATATGCATGTGGGACAACTCCCTCATCCAACAAAAACAATCGTATCAATCAAGAAAAATACCCCACTAATACTCTGCTTCTGGTACAATAGATGAGAACTAGAGAATCTCATACCAATTAGTTAAAAAAAACGGCAGCTGTGGTTAAAACGATAGTATACTCTGAAATCATTTTGAGCAAGAAAATGCAGAACTCACTCACCTGCTCCAATGGCATAGACATTCTTGAGGCCACCCATTACTTCATGAGTGATAAGGTCACTGTTGTCCCATACAATGAAATGTGGTTGCCTTAGAAATTTAGCAAGAGGCTTTCTCCATTTCTCAGCTCCGCATATTCGAGCATTAGCATATTCTTTGTTGTATATCTCTGAAGCAATATTTGGTCCACCAAGATAAAGTACATTCTCCATGCTCACCCCAGCTGCTAGTCATTCACAGTTAAGCTTAGAAATGATCGCGAGGGTTTTCTAAAGTAGAGGGAGAGAGAGATGATAAAACACTAATGAAATCATAAAGACAATTCATTATATAGATGACTGAGGAACTTTTCAACTGAAGCAGCATATTCACAATGATAGACATATCCACATTGACACCAGCATTCCACCATAGTAATTAAGTCATCTATGAATCCAACAGCCACCCAAAGACTCATGGAGATAGCTGAACATTTAAAGAAGAATTAACAAAGCTGCATATTTCGTTCCTATTCCAAACTAATTGAGTGCAACTTTTGATCAAAATAAGTGAAATCAATCTATGAAATATGGGGTGATTATAAAGTTGTAAGTGCAGAAATCATGCTAGTTCTAAGCTCAAAAATGGAGGTAAAACAAAGAAGACAAGAAGCATAAAGGCATTGAAACTTAAATGAGAACTTACTCGCTCTATTGATCATCTGCGTAGGAGTAATTATATGGGGAACAGGTTGTAATGCAGCCTCTATACCCTTTGCTAAAGAGATAATGATAGGCATAGTGATTCTCTCCATCCAATAATGACTAATCTCTTCAAACACCTCTGAAGTTTCAGTTGAAGGCACACCATTCACCACAATATCTGCATCCCAAACAGCCTCTTGCAGATTAGTCACAACTTTCAGAGGACAAAGTGGAGTATCAATCATGTTCAAGCAAAACCCATCTTTCAAAATCTCGTCTGCGAAAAGAGTCCGATCACCTAGCCTTGCCTCGACATACTTCAAATAAGCACATCGCCGGATCAACCTCCTCAATACATCCTCCCTTGAATTGATCACTTCAAATAGATGTTCTGCTGTAGCTCTATCAACAGCTCTTCCTGGCCTTCTCCAAATCCTGATTTGAACCTTATCTCGAAACTGACCGTAACTGTCTTGCAGCAAAGCAGCAAAAACACTTCCCCAGGCACCTGCCCCAACACCAACAATCCTCAGAGGATCACCATCAGCCTTTCCAAGAAGGCTTCGAAGCTCGTCAAGCTTCTCTTCCAGACCATTACCATTGTGAATAGACCATCCATTTTGATGAACATTCATTGTCTCAATACTTCCAACCATCTCTTAATTTCCAGCAAAAACAACACCAACAAATCAACCAAAATCGACAATGGGAAATCAAACTACAATACTTCAACCCTAACAACCGTGTACTTTCTTGTTTGGATTCTTAAGTACAAATCAGCATTAAAATTTCCTCAACCATATATCAAATAGTGAAAGCAACCCAACTCTGATTTTTATACTAATATTGCTGACACAATCACAAATTCCTCAAATCTTCTTAGAAACGACAGATTTTTGCATCCCAAGTTGCTACCGTGCATTAAAAGAATCAAATCTTTATTGGTAGATCTTACAACCAAAACCAAACAAACATTTCAGCTCTTTACTAAGATTTTCAAACCAACCCATCAAGATACTTCTTTTGATAACCCCAAATCCAGGGTAAAAGCAACACAACAGTACAAAACTAAAGAAGGAAACAACACCAATATTATCTTCTTAAATCAGTTTCTAAGCAAATGGGAAATGGGGAAACCAGGAAAAGTTCAAATATTCAAAATCTGTAGCCTTGATTTGTCCGCCAGAGTTGTTCGTCTACCCAACGAACACAAGAGAGAAAAAAAAAAAATAATAATGTAATAAAAAGGAAAAAGGGGAAAAAAAACTCAAGTCAAAATAATACACGGACCTTGCTTATATCGTTAACTACAAAGCTTCTATGCATTGAAACCTCTGAGGGAAGAACTACAGAAGATTTTCATGCAATCTAAGTGTGAAACTTGACACAAAAAGCTCATGCAATTGTAATAAGGTGATAAAGAGAAGCAAGAAAATGGCGGTGATCGATGACAGAGAGAGTGAGAAAGGCAGGTGCATTGATGGGTGCATTTCAGATGAGCTGGGTATGAAGAAGAGATTTGAATAGCATTAAAGATTTGGGATGGTATTCAACTTCCCCAACGGTCATTAATATTGAATGACTTTGCTCTGCCACCTTTCTCCAAAATGATAATTTCTTCTTTCTAATACAGAATTATTTGCTTTTTCCATCCATATTATTAAATCATAGACCACTTTCCTTGTAAAGTGAGTTTGTCTAATGGAGAAAATCTATTTTTGCATCTTTTAAAGCGATGTTCAATTTTATTCGATATCAAAATTTTAATTTACTTTATTTCATAATTTATAATGAACATTACTTGTTTTTATCTTTGTTTTTAGTATTTTAATTCTGATAATAAATTTTTTAATATTAATATTTATTATTAAAAAATTGAAAAATTTCTCATCAACAAATGCTATTGGAGGAAGGATTTATTATGAAACTTTATTAATGAAAAATCATTAAAATTGATGAGAAATCCATATTGTAGTTTTAACTATTAAATAGCCATGAAGAGGTAAGACTTGTCAATAGCCTATTAAGTAGATAAAAATAAGATCCATACCGAAGAAAAATAAATATAGTATTAAATGTAAAATAATTAAAATTAATATTTACTGCTTATATATTATTATTATTATTCTAGTATATATAACATTTAGATTTTTTATTGTTCGCCTGCATTATAAATTTATTTTATTTTTATTTAAAAATATTTAATTTAATTGGTATTCTATTTAATTCTATTATTCTATTTAAAAAAATTCTATTATAATATTTAAATTTTATTTATAATTTATAATATACAAAAATGCGGAAGAAAAGAGGTAATAATAGGATTATCCAAAATACCCGTTATAATTTAAAACAAAGTAAAATTATTTTAATTTTTTTATTATTTAAATTAAATATATATTTAAAATTCTTAATGCTACTTGTGCTTAAATTCTTTTAATTTTGTTGTTGCGGCAATACTGAGTTTCATTGATATTTATTGCGGCGAGAGGATATTCTGTAGGTTTGATTTAAAATTAAAATAAATTAAATAAATTAAAAGTTAAAATTTTAATATTTATAAAAATCAAATTAAACTGATTTTATTAGAAATCGAATTAATTTAATTCAATTCAATTTGATCAATTTAAATTTTTAATAAATTTTTTAATTTTTACTCTTACTTTTAATATTTTAAAATTTAATTAAAATATTTTAATTGATCTAATCTCTCTATATTATTAAAAATAATATATAATTATCATTAATTGATTCAATTTTATTTTTTTAATTTTTTCTGATTAAAATTGAACCAAACAGAAACAACTAAAATTTTTAAAATTAAAAATTGAATCAAATTAAAATAAATAAAAAATTAAACTAAAAATTTAAATTAATTAAATTAGATTGATTTTTTTAATTTAAAAGGAATACTCCACCTTACAAATTATCACAACTCATACCAAATTTACAAGAGTATAAGAGAAGGATTCTGATATGAGTTTTAACTCACATATCAAATTATTATATCTACAATAAAATAAAGCAGCCTCCAAACAGTGACTATTCCAGTGAAATCCAATTTAATTTTGGATGTGCTCTTTTACTGAGTTAACCCTCCAATTCCTTTCCTGTTTCTCACTATGCAATATGCATCTCATTGGAAAGCATTAACTGAGACATTGAAATGAAATTGTTAAAAACAGATTACTTTGTCTAGAAACTCTTTTTTTGTAATACCTCTCATAAACTGATTTAGAAAGTCTCCTTTTGATCTGTGAATTAACACAGAGATCAAAATGCTAATTAGATATCTAAAATATTAATCAAACCATCAAAATTGATATGTTAAACAAATTAAACACGTAAAAGACAGCTAATATTTCAAAAGGAATCAATGAAAGGGTTTTGAAATTTATCTTTATTTCTTGTGGTTGAGCCTCACTTTATCCTTTTTCCTCTCCCCTGTTTAAGCATGATTTGAATTAGTTTTAGGCTGTCTATTGGCTGAAAGAACAAATGAGGAATTTTACTTCACTTACTCTTTCTCTGTAGACCTATTATTATCCATGTCGTTGTCTTTTCGCATCCATGCTTTCTCTGGATCTGATAATCTATTGGGTTTTGAAAGAATAGAACCCATTCCTTGAGATTGTCCATTATCGCGCAATTTAGTGGGGAATACAGATTTGCACGGGATTTGCTTTCACTCTGCAATTCCACCGTTATTTCTTTTTCCTCCAACTTCTAACGATAAAGGAGCCTCTAGGAGTTAGATTGTTTTCGAATGCCTTCAGAATCGATTGAGTTTGAAAAGAACGAAACACATTCCTTGAGCTTGCTGGTTATCGTGCCGATTGGGGGGAGAGTTTAGATCTGCACAAAATCTGCCTTCGCTCTGCAATTTCACCGTTGTTTCCTTCCCCTCCAACTTCAAACAATGAAGGAGTCTCTAAGAGTGAAATCATTTTCGAACGCCTTTCTCTGAGGAGAGAAGATATTATTAGATTGTAAAATTATCTTGCAAGTATGTGGGCGGCGTCATAAAGACGAAGAATAGGGTTTTCTTTTATTGATGATAGATATGGGTGTTTAGATGAGCTTATCAATGCAGTGCTAGAGGTCTCATTATTGGTAGAGCTTTTATTCATTTAGGAGTTGATGTCCTTTTAAAACTGATGACATTGAATTTAAATAATAAAAAAAAAATGATTTTCTCAATACATAAACTATTATTATTTGACAATGGTAAAAATTAAGAGATGCCATTTGAGTTCTTGCACATTAATTTTATACTTTCTATATATTAAAAATATTTATAATTTATAATACTTTACCACATCTATGATTAAATTTTTCAAATGTCCTCTTTAATGGTTAGCTTGACAAATTACTTTATTAATAAAAAAGAAAAAGAATACTACGAAACAAGTTGAGAGTTAATTTTTCCCGTTCTCAATAAAGATGTGCAAAGTGTTGGCTCCTCTCAGTCTCAATTTATTTGAACTACATAATTATTTGATAATTTGACTTTGAGACAAATTGAATCAGCTATTAAAAAAGCGAAATCAAGTATGTATAAGACTATTGTATTGTATGCGATTTTAGTAGCTCACTTTTTCTTATTGTAGGAGAACCTCGAAGAGTGAAACTGCAAATTTAATTATTGATATTGCAGAAATCAGATGGATAATGTGACCGAAATGGAGCTGTACTGTAATTGTTTGAACCAAACTTGTGAGAAAGAGAATGTAAGGTGGTGGACGCTCATGATAGTCACTCCGACACTCAAATCAGTAAGGTGAAGAAATGCGAGTATAATGTTTAAAACTCAAAAGTAGTTGTGTGAGAGAGCAGCATACTTTTACCTCTATAGTCGTTCCTTATTTATAGTGTAAAAATGTAGATATAAATATAATATTTCTTGATAATCCGACAATAATGTAACTAGCTTATTGGTAAAAGATATTTACTGGCTAATTGGTCGAAAATCCTGTGATCGTAAGCGTAAAAGGAATCTGTTGGATTGTAGCCGTAAATGATAACTTCCTCATGGAGTCTCGCCCTGAAGTTAAAAGGGCGAGTCTATCTGACTTGAGACTGACCTTCCATGAAGCGCCCGGGTCTTCCTTTCTATGGGTGGGATCGCATATTGGTTTATTAGGTTCTTGCCATGTAGCCATATTTTATGGTGATAGCTCACTGCCTACTTTGAGCGATTGTTGTGTAACATTAGAGGTCCTCTCGCTGGTCTTCGATTCTTTAGATTTAAAGGTGACAGTTGTCTTCATGATCTAGGGCATGTGGCTAAGCGCATGATGTAATTGCTTGCCCTACCGACCAATCAGGTCCAAGGTCTTGTGTAGCAAAAATTGATCCGAGTGATATAGTAATGCATTGACGGGTTTTTGAACATTTTCTAGCCTTTGTAAACTCCTTTCCTCGAGCTTCCGGGTATTTTTTCAGTCCTTATGAGCTTCTTAGACTTTTTTAGCATTGTTGTACTTCTGAGCATTTTCCAGCCTCTATGAGCTTCTAGACATCAAATGCATTAGAATTTTTTTGTGAAGTGAGACTAACATTAGTAAGCCTTATGACTTGGTATTAAATGCCTTAAAATCTTTTTGTGAAGCAGGACTAACACCCGGTTGGTCGGTTTGGCGTATACTCGCCTTACGGCCTGGCATGAAATGCCTTGTTATGCCAGATCCATGCCCGGATGGTTTTGTAGCCTTTTATGAATATGTTTTCATGGACCAACGCCCGAATTATATGTGGAATCCATGCCTGGATAGCGTTGTGGTCTTTTATAAATTTGTTTCCACGGATCAATGCCCGAATTATATGCGGAACCCATGTCCGAATGGCCTGACGATTGCCTTATGGCCTTTGTTTTTATCTCCACGCTTTCATCCATCCAATTATTCTGATTTTTCTATAAAAAAAGAATCTTAAAGAATGCATCCCAATTTTATAACATTTTCATAAATTACAAATATTTCTCTAAGGATAAAATAAAAAACTCAATCATCTGACTTAACCAATTTCAAAAATCGGAGTTTGATTTAGAAACTGAACATTTGTGATATTCTCTTTATTGTCACCTCAATTAACATTCAGTCCTCTTGCAAATACATGAGTAACTCCCTAAAGGTTCATTGTCAGGAGTGATTTCAAGGATTGTTACCATGCGCTCAGACCTCCTATCTCTTCTACACTTTCTGATGAACTTTTAAAGTGGCCATTTCTTATTAACCTTTCGATCTTGTCTTTTAGATGCTGGTACTCCTCCGTTGTATATCCGTGTTCTTCATGAAAATGATCTTACCTTCCGGCTTTCTTAAGGTTAGTTAAAGAGGCCATCTAACTTCCTTGTTATTTTTTCTAATCCATACTAAAATATGTGTCCGTGAGTTATTCAGTGGAGTGTAATTCTTATATTTACCTCGGTCGTCATTTCCTCGAGAGACTAAGTAACTTTTGTTATCTCCCTCATATCCTTACTTCTCCAGCTTTTAGTCTTGCTTTAGGCTCATCTTTCTATTCTCTTCCTCCCTTCTATAGTCCCTTAGGGCAACCTATACTAGCTTCCAGCCAACGTTCTTTGGAGCATCGTCTGATGACTCCTCCTCTTCGAACTGGACTTTTCCTTCGAACCGTGTCTGGATTGCCTCTATCTGAATCCTTGAGGTATCTACAAAGACTTTCTTCCTTTCACTGGAGCCATAAGTAACGCCTATTCCTGAGTTTTGTATTGCTAAAAAATAATCTGCAACCTTTTGACGTACTGGAGTATTTGCTCAATACTCAGATTGTTGAGATCTGCTTCATTGACCATAGAGGGGTGTGTCTTGTCCACTGCCAGGAGTAGAAGAAATGATAGCATCCTTAAGGGTGAGCACTATTCGGTTCAAACCGAAAAAACCGACCGAACCGAATTAATTTTAAAATTCGATTTGGTTTTTTATTCAATTCAGTTCGGTTCGGTTTTTAATTTCAGAAATTTCGGTTATTTCGGTTCGGTTCGGTTTTGATTAGAAAAAAATCAAAAAATAAACCAAACCGATTAGTGATAATAATATGTTATTTTTAATAATATAGAGAAATTAAATTATATTAAAATTAAACTATTTTAATTAAATTTTAAAAAATTTAAAATAAAGTGTAAAAAATAAAAAATTTATTAGAAATTGAAACCGATCAAACCGAATCGAATTAGACCAATTCGGTTCGATTTAATTTCTGACCAAAATCGATTCGGTTTGATTTTTATAAATTCTAAAATTTTAATTTTTAATTTATTCGATTCAATTCAATTTTGAACTGAACCGACCGAATGCTCAGTCCTAAGCATCCTTATCAGTAGCAACCTTAGTAACAATTCGTGAATTGTTCGATTAGATCACCAGCTCGTGAATTCTCGGTTATTAAATATTTATTTAATTTAAAATTATTTTGAATAAAAAAAAAGTGAATTCTTTTTAAGAATATATTTTAATCTAAAACTGATAATTAGTACGCATTAAGTGATTAGCGATAATTATAATAAAATTAAAAAGATAAATTGTATTTTTTATAAAATAAATAGTGATGATCTGAGATCCAATAGAATAGGGTTTTACAAGGGTTTTGGTTTTAGAGAATAAAGCTTAAACTTTCTGAGGAGGGGACTCCCCTTTTATCAATTTCGTCTTGCTTGCTGGTGACGTGTAAAGGCCTCTCCAGGATTGGGCCACGCGTCTCTGCCATACAGATTCGGGCGTACGAGGGTATCAGGCGCCTGCCCCATGCGTAACGGCCTCTGATTCTCCTTGTGCGTACGTTCGAGCGTGTAACAGCCCGGAAACCAGTACCCTTCCGTAACGGTTCCAAACTGTTCGGCACTAGGATCCAGATCGGCTTAAGGCCGCCTAGACCCGTAGTAAGCCTGACATTCCTTCTATACATCTGGTCTAATCCTTTACATGATCACTCTTTTCATAAAACTTTATACCTTTAAATGCCCCAGGCTTACCCCGAGGGACTGTGATTAAAAACTCTTCTTTCATTTTTTCCAAGCTCAACGCATGCATGCTCTTATTTATTAAGCTTGGCCATAAAATCCTCTGTAAGACATTTCATTCTTCCTTAAAACATCTTTTCTCTTTAAACTTACTCGTTCTTGAAAACATTTCATACATCATGAAAACATATCCTTTCTGAAAACTCATTGATCATGTACCCCTTATAGGATTAGCCAACCATAGACATTAGGCATAGCACATCTCTAAACCATATTTCATATACTCTTCCTAGCTTTACTTTATCTCTTTACATTCATACATCTCATGTCCATACATTCTCATGTCCACAACTATACTATACATGCATACATTTATAACATATCATCACTTACATAACCATCTATTTCTTTACATCTCAAAC
Source organism: Manihot esculenta (assembly GCF_001659605.2). Classification (NCBI taxonomy): domain Eukaryota; kingdom Viridiplantae; phylum Streptophyta; class Magnoliopsida; order Malpighiales; family Euphorbiaceae; genus Manihot; species Manihot esculenta. The sequence continues at coordinate 5,560,576 of NC_035168.2, read as the reverse complement.
ATAACTCTTCATTACTTTAGTCTCTACCATCTTTAACTTCTCATAGCTCCTTCCTATTATCCATCACTCTAACTGGCCCTGCAAAAATGGGAATAGGGGAGAGGGATGAGCTTCTAAAGCCCAGTGAGTGGAATCCATAAAAACCATTCATTAAAACACATGCTCTTATGTCATACTTCACATTACAATAATACACATCAAGGAAGAAGTTGTCACCTATAGCCCTCTTCCTAACTGACTCACTTGTAAAATTTCTTTTGTACTTAACTTTCTGAAAACAGATTTGTCAGGGCGATTAGGCCTCCTGACTGAGTTCTGAAAACGTTTTGTCAGGGCGATTAGGCCTCCTGACTAGCTCATGAAAACATTTTGTCAGGGCGATTAGGCCTCCTGACTAACTTCCTGAAAACATTCTGTCAGGGCGATTAGGCCTCCTGACTAACTTCCTGAAAACATTTTGTCAGGGCGATTAGGCCTCCTGACTAGCTCATGAAAACATTTTGTCAGGGCGATTAGGCCTCCTGACTATACTGACTCAATAATAGGGGCGGTTAGGCCTCCCTGCTCATACTCTTTATGCTTGACTCTTCCATTACTCTTTTCTCGACTTTTCATGTCATACTGAGGGCTACAGGGTTATTCAACATTCATCCGCATACTTATCCAGTTATGCAATGCAGCATCTTCATGGTTCTAGTGCAACAACCTATTATCTCATGGCATTCATGATGCATGTCTCATGTTCATCACATTATTATCTTTTAGTATTAACCATCCTAGCATTAACATGGCAATTATGATGCATGGATCATGCTGAAACATTCTTTAATTTAAAACATGCATAGTTAGTCCCACTCACCTGGAACCTCTGCTTTACTAACTTGGGCCAACTCTGTACTGTAGCTAAACACCTCTTCTCTGCTCAAATCCTACACAAAAGGACTCTTATGAGGTGTTAAACATCTCTAGCATAACTCTAAAACACCTTCCCAAAACCCCTCTAATGCCTCATAAACATGCATGACAATTCATGCAAAGGAAGGCAAAACAGAGCACCTTCGGCGACACTTTCGGCGGCCGAAAGTCTCTTCCAGAGACGAAACTCGCCTACTTTCGGCGGCCGAACCTCTACTTTCGGCGGCCGAAAGTCCCATTATCTCTCCTTCGGGTGCACCTTCGGCATCCGAAAGTCTCGTCCAGAGACGAAACTCAACCTTCGGCGGCACCTTCGGCGGCCGAATGTGCATGACAGATCCGAAAGTCCACCTTCCGGAAGCAGCCTTCGGCAGCCAAAGCCACCTCCACAAGGCATTCGGCGGCCGAAACTCACTTCGGCGGCCGAACCTGAGTTCTTCCAGAACCCAGTTCATGCACCAACGCCTCTCCTCAACCCTTCCTCACATACCCAACATGCATAAAACCTCCTCAAGACATGTATAGACCTCTAAACATACCCAAAGAGGCCTAAAACACTCTTAAACTCTAACAACAATAACATAGAAACACATAGTGCACAAAGGGTCCCTAAAACCCTCCCATGCACACCCATGCTCATCTAACCCTTTCTTCCCATAAAACTCCTAAAACTATCCATCAAACATGCTTAAAACATCATAAAACATAGAGATCAACCCTTACCTCTTGCGTTGGTGTGACCTCAACTTCAAAACGTGGAGAAAACACTTCCAAAAGCTTCACACTCCTCAACTAGCTCTTTTTACTCAAAACCTTCAAAATCAAGTTAAAAGCTTACTACAACTTTGAAAGATCTTGGAAAACTAAGAAATCATGCCAAGGAGGACATAAGCTCACCTTGGATGGGAAGAGGGAGAAAACTTGCCTCTTCCACCGCCCTAAGTGGCTTTTATAGAGGAGCTGGTCAACCACGTTCGGCGGCCAAACATGCAGGCGAACCATGCAATGTTCGGAAGCCGAACTTTTCTTTCGGAAGCCGAACTTTTCTTTCGGAAGCCGAACCTCAAGCACTTTCGGCGGCCGAACATCACCTTCGGCGGTCGAAACTGCATTTTGTCTCCTTCGCCGTTTTCTCTTCAAAACTCAAAATCCTTTTTACTAAACCTTTTGAAAACCTTTGCTTAAACCCTTACTGGCAACTCCAACATCCGAAATTCCACCGGACTACAGGAATTTCGATGCCTGAGTAAGCCGGGTATTACATTCTACCCCCCTTAAAAAAAACATTTGTCCTCAAATGTTAAAACAACATATAACATATAAGCAAAGAAACATGCAAGCATGCAAAACTTAGATCTTTCTTTTCTTCTTTCTTTCCTGCCTTTCTTTTCTGCTATCTTTTCTACTCTTACTATTCTCTGTTTTCCTCTTCTTTCTCTGTACTGAGCTAACTTCTACTCTAGCCTTTTACTACCTGAACCGGAATCCCTGGTCTATCCTGCTTTTCCCACACATCACTGGAACATTCCAGGGTGAGGTACTAGGTCAGATAAACCATCATCTACTAGCTGCCTTACAGCACTACTCATCCACTTCTCTTCTAACTCTTACCTCTCAAAAACTCTTAGAACTTATACCAACACATCAAAGTTCACAACATCTGAGTGTATCCAAGAGTGAACATACCTAACCCCATTAGGTTTGATGTGTTAGTCTCCTGTTGAGTCCAGGTGAAGATCCGTATCGGAGCTGACGGATTCGCTCCAGGAAAACTTACCAAAGGAGGGGGTACACCTCTCTCTCCATCTTGACTACTAGCTTGATCCAAAGCTGGACCTGCTGGCTGAGCTGCTCCTCCTGAAACTGTCCGTGGTGACCGTGATCTGTTAAGCTTCGTAGGACATTCACGTGCGAAGTGCCCCTCTTGTCTACACCGGTAGCAAGCGGTTGTCCCTGCTAGACACACTCCTCCGTGTGACCTTCCACATCTCTTACATCTTATAGGGCCTGAACCTGAGGCATCCAGACTAGCCTTCAGCCTCTGCCAAAACTTACCCTTCTTTGACCTTCTCCGACCTCTGGTCTTCTTCTTTCCTCTTGTGGCTGCTGTGCTCAGAGTGGAGGGATCAACTTCTCCTGTGCTTGAGTTCTTGGACTCCTTGGTCCGAACATCATCTTCTGACCTTCTCATACTTTCTTCATCCATACTTACTTGCACACCTACATCCCTTCTCCGCACCATTTCTTCCCTGTTAACCTCATAAGACCTTTCTCGGTCTCTTGCTGTCTCCTCTCTACTTGCTCTTGCCTCTGGCAATTCTGGGGAAAAGGTATCCATACCGTCCCATTCAGATGGATCTGACTCCACCGATTGACCATCACCTTGCATCTCAGCTCTTTCTGAAACACGTAGGCCCACATGCAATCAAACAGAGCATCACGTAATCTCTTCTATAAACATATGTATTATGAATGCATCTGTCACCAATACTCCTCAACCTAGCATACATGCCATGACCAACTGTGCCAAAAGCCATTTCTGGTCTCTCAACTCATCTCATATCATAACATAGCATATTGAGGAATCAGGGATCCGTTAACATTCATAATACATCTAAATGCACATGCATCAAACATGGCATTACACATCTACATGCAAGACAGGACTCCTTATCCTATCCTAATGGACATGATCTTTCTCTTAATCTTTCTTATTGTGCTTGCCTTACTAAAACAACCTCTTTCCGATGTGAGAGACCTTGCTCAACACACCGTACTTATGAGGCCCTCTGCTCTGATACCAACTGTAACAGCCCGGAAACCAGTACCCTTCCGTAACGGTTCCAAACTGTTCGGCACTAGGATCCAGATCGGCTTAAGGCCGCCTAGACCCGTAGTAAGCCTGACATTCCTTCTATACATCTGGTCTAATCCTTTACATGATCACTCTTTTCATAAAACTTTATACCTTTAAATGCCCCAGGCTTACCCCGAGGGACTGTGATTAAAAACTCTTCTTTCATTTTTTCCAAGCTCAACGCATGCATGCTCTTATTTATTAAGCTTGGCCATAAAATCCTCTGTAAGACATTTCATTCTTCCTTAAAACATCTTTTCTCTTTAAACTTACTCGTTCTTGAAAACATTTCATACATCATGAAAACATATCCTTTCTGAAAACTCATTGATCATGTACCCCTTATAGGATTAGCCAACCATAGACATTAGGCATAGCACATCTCTAAACCATATTTCATATACTCTTCCTAGCTTTACTTTATCTCTTTACATTCATACATCTCATGTCCATACATTCTCATGTCCACAACTATACTATACATGCATACATTTATAACATATCATCACTTACATAACCATCTATTTCATTACATCTCAAACATAACTCTTCATTACTTTAGTCTCTACCATCTTTAACTTCTCATAGCTCCTTCCTATTATCCATCACTCTAACTGGCCCTGCAAAAATGGGAATAGGGGAGAGGGATGAGCTTCTAAAGCCCAGTGAGTGGAATCCATAAAAACCATTCATTAAAACACATGCTCTTATGTCATACTTCACATTACAATAATACACATCAAGGAAGAAGTTGTCACCTATAGCCCTCTTCCTAACTGACTCACTTGTAAAATTTCTTTTGTACTTAACTTTCTGAAAACAGATTTGTCAGGGCGATTAGGCCTCCTGACTGAGTTCTGAAAATGTTTTGTCAGGGCGATTAGGCCTCCTGACTAGCTCATGAAAACATTTTGTCAGGGCGATTAGGCCTCCTGACTAACTTCCTGAAAACATTCTGTCAGGGCGATTAGGCCTCCTGACTAACTTCCTGAAAACATTCTGTCAGGGCGATTAGGCCTCCTGACTAACTTCCTGAAAACATTTTGTCAGGGCGATTAGGCCTCCTGACTAGCTCATGAAAACATTTTGTCAGGGCGATTAGGCCTCCTGACTATACTGACTCAATAATAGGGGCAGTTAGGCCTCCCTGCTCATACTCTTTATGCTTGACTCTTCCATTACTCTTTTCTCGACTTTTCATGTCATACTGAGGGCTACAGGGTTATTCAACATTCATCCGCATACTTATCCAGTTATGCAATGCAGCATCTTCATGGTTCTAGTGCAACAACCTATTATCTCATGGCATTCATGATGCATGTCTCATGTTCATCACATTATTATCTTTTAGTATTAACCATCCTAGCATTAACATGGCAATTATGATGCATGGATCATGCTGAAACATTCTTTAATTTAAAACATGCATAGTTAGTCCCACTCACCTGGAACCTCTGCTTTACTAACTTGGGCCAACTCTGTACTGTAGCTAAACACCTCTTCTTTGCTCAAATCCTACACAAAAGGACTCTTATGAGGTGTTAAACATCTCTAGCATAACTCTAAAACACCTTCCCAAAACCCCTCTAATGCCTCATAAACATGCATGACAATTCATGCAAAGGAAGGCAAAACAGAGCACCTTCGGTGACACTTTCGGCGGCCGAAAGTCTCTTCCAGAGACGAAACTCGCCTACTTTCGGCGGCCGAACCTCTACTTTCGGCGGCCGAAAGTCCCATTATCTCTCCTTCGGGTGCACCTTCGGCATCCGAAAGTCTCGTCCAGAGACGAAACTCAACCTTCGGCGGCACCTTCGGCGGCCGAATGTGCATGACAGATCCGAAAGTCCACCTTCCGGAAGCAGCCTTCGGCAGCCAAAGCCACCTCCACAAGGCATTCGGCGGCCGAAACTCACTTCGGCGGCCGAACCTGAGTTCTTCCAGAACCCAGTTCATGCACCAACGCCTCTCCTCAACCCTTCCTCACATACCCAACATGCATAAAACCTCCTCAAGACATGTATAGACCTCTAAACATACCCAAAGAGGCCTAAAACACTCTTAAACTCTAACAACAATAACATAGAAACACATAGTGCACAAAGGGTCCCTAAAACCCTCCCATGCACACCCATGCTCATCTAACCCTTTCTTCCCATAAAACTCCTAAAACTATCCATCAAACATGCTTAAAACATCATAAAACATAGAGATCAACCCTTACCTCTTGCGTTGGTGTGACCTCAACTTCAAAACGTGGAGAAAACACTTCCAAAAGCTTCACACTCCTCAACTAGCTCTTTTTACTCAAAACCTTCAAAATCAAGTTAAAAGCTTACTACAACTTTGAAAGATCTTGGAAAACTAAGAAATCATGCCAAGGAGGACATAAGCTCACCTTGGATGGGAAGAGGGAGAAAACTTGCCTCTTCCACCGCCCTAAGTGGCTTTTATAGAGGAGCTGGTCAACCACGTTCGGCGGCCAAACATGCAGGCGAACCATGCAATGTTCGGAAGCCGAACTTTTCTTTCGGAAGCCGAACCTCAAGCACTTTCGGCGGCCGAACATCACCTTCGGCGGCCGAAACTGCATTTTGTCTCCTTCGCCGTTTTCTCTTCAAAACTCAAAATCCTTTTTACTAAACCTTTTGAAAACCTTTGCTTAAACCCTTACTGGCAACTCCAACATCCGAAATTCCACCGGACTACAGGAATTTCGATGCCTGAGTAAGCCGGGTATTACATTCTGCCAGGCTGTCTGGTGAGTATCATTCTGGATCCTAGGTTGGGCCGAGAGTTGGGCCAGAGAGGAAAGGGCCTGCTTTGTGCGGACTGGGTCGATCTGAGTGAGGAAGCTTGGTCGAGCCCAGCCTTGAAAGTTGGATGAGCCAGGCCTGCTTTGAGTACCAAGTACGTGGGCCTTTACTTTGTGGGCTTTAGGTTGTGGTCGAGGCCCTGGACCGGGGTGAAGAAATCTAGCGGTCATCAATTGCCCCTTCACCTTCTCGGTAGTTATTGCTCCAACTGCCGAGGGGGTGAATACCGAGAACCATTATGACCGCGCCTGTTCGTGTTCAGATGCCTTCATAACACCCTTTCATCTTTTCGTCACTGCTCAGTTTTTGAATCCTATCTGCTCTTTCCCCTTTCGGGCTTTTCTCTATTCTCCGTGTTCTCTGCTATCTTTGCTTTCCTATCACCGTCATCTGGTCATGCCTTTTCTTTCCTTTTCCATGAATATCTTTTAAGATTCGGACATCGTTATCTTAGAGTCTAGCATAACTCTGCCTTGTGCTAAGGCCTTAGGCTCTGAGTATATATATCAGCGCTAGCTCTTCTTCATTCTCAAACCCTCTGTTGGAGCGAGAGATTCTTGTTTTATCTGTGAAGGGTCCATTTGACGCCTTCTTCAGATAGAGGTGAGCTTGGGGTTACATTGCTTTGCTGCCCCAGAGATTTGCTTTAATCTTGCATTTGTCATCTTGCTAGAAAATAATTCTAACTTATCTCTGTTTTGGAACTTTTCTGCAGTACCTGAGATAAAGATGAATCAGTTCAAAGTTCTTGAGAATTTGAGGTTACCTCTAAGGAGTTTGAACGTTGCTTTGGAGATCCTTCTGGTAGGGCGGTCGATGGGTGGGACCATTCGGCAGGTTGTTGAAACTGCTTTACCTAGGTCTTCTGGCCGGCCTCCTCCTTTGCTTGTTGTCCGGGCTTCAAAGAGGTTCTGGGCTGTTAAAGGGTTTATTCTAACTTTGCCTTTCTTCGAGAGGGAAAAGGAAATTTCCCCGATGTCCATGTTGTCTTCTTTTGATATAAATGGAGGTGGCGAAAATGATCAATTTATTGTCCCCTTTGGTGTGGAGTACTTGTATTATGAGGAGCTGAGATCTGCTGCGCTCAGTCAAGCTTCCGTCGATGCCTTCGAATATATGTTCTGTGATCTTCCTGAAGTCGTGACTAGAAAACTTATGTTTTCAGGGTACATTCGAACAAGCTCGGATATTATATCCTGTTCGTATGTACCATGAATCACATTTGGGCAACATGATGCCGACCTATAGGGGAACAGTGAGAAATGCTTATGGGAATCAACTTGTTCAGTTCCCCTATAATAACGAGACAGATCTTGGCCTTTCTGCTAAATTTATTTTCCGAGCTACGAGAATTCCTCCGATCCGAAGACTAGGGTAGTGGGGTAGGTGATAATGATGTAAACGCAGACGATGTATCTGATCATGTAAATCCTCTAAGGATAGCTTTTTGTTCTGTAATGTGGGTATTTGTAACGCGCTGTAATGAAACTTTCGTTTTAATGAAATGCTTGTTTTTCATTCATACTTGAGCTGTTCTTCCTTTGTCATGGGTGAAGTACTGAGACTGCTTTCTTCGTAGTTTTATCCAATTAAATTTTGTTTTGCGTTTCCCGAGCTGGACTGACCATATTCGTGAGCTCTTGCTTTTAATCGATGAGCTGAGCTCCGGACTCACTTAGCCAACTGAGCTTTCAGTTAACTTTTTCCGAACTAGAATATCCGACCTGTGAGCTCTGTCTTTACTTGATGAATTGAGCTTTGAGTCTCCTTAGCCAACTGAGCTCTCAAGTTATGTTTCCCGGGTTGGACTAATCGACCTGTGAGCTTTGTCTTTTAGTCATGAGTTGGACTCTGAGCCCTCAGCTCTGTACAATTCCGAAGTGCCCTCATCGCTTCTTTCCGATCTCGTAGCCTTTGTTTAATAACGATAAGTCAAATTTATAACTTTTTAAGTGGTGGGCAGGTCTGACCTTTATCGTGCTCCTATCTACTTGTATTTTTGAGTCTTTTCATGACTTGCCCCTTTATTTGCTTTGTGTTTACCATAGGGGTGGTGAAGTGGTAAATTTTTGTAAGTTAAGTTGTACTGACTGGGAAATCCGGGTAGAGCCCTATCTTTGAGGTTCAGGCGAGTTGGGCTTGTATTATGTAAACGGCGAATGGGCTTTTGAATGATGGGCTGTCATCGTGGACCTGGCTCTTGATGGATGTGGATAGGCCCAGCGATCATCTTTTTGCCCCTTTACCTTCTCGCCGGTTATTATCTAACCGTTGAGAGGGGAAACTTCGAGAGTAATTAATGATCGCACCGTTCCAAGACAAAACTGTTCAGATCAACGTTCCGTCGCATTATTGCCTTTCATTTTGACTTCTTTCTGTCTTCCGAAGAAACTAGCTCTCTTCTGCTTTCTGTTGTCCTGCAACTCCTTTTGCTTTTTTCACCCTATTGCATTTTCAGGTACGCTTTTTTGTTCTTCCATGGAAGGTCCAAAGCTCCCCGATGTCGTTAATATTAGGTCGCATATTACTTCTTCCAACATAACTAAGCACATTTCCCAGAGGCTCTTAGATACTCCTCTGTATCTTATTCGAGCGCCTTTTCAAAATGAAAGGATAGTCCTTCCTAACCCTCCTCCTCCTGGTTTGATTGATCCCCAAAGGGGTCGCTGTATAGTGTTCTTTCTCAAACAGAGGGATTTCGGTCTACCGTTTCCTTTTACCCCTTTCTTTATTGAGGTTTTCGATTACTTCGGGGTAACCCCTCAGATGTTATCCCCAAATTCTATTTTGTTTGTCCTGTTTTGAGTCTATCTGCCTGAGTTGGGGTTTTACCCCCACAGCGTGCCTGTTTGTCACTTTTTTCCGTCTGGTTAGGGCGGTTCAGAATTTTTATTACTTTTCCCCTCGTAGTGGGTTGTCTCTTTTCACGGGCTACAAGGATTCCATAAAGGGATGGGTATAGAATTTCCTTGTGGCGGAGCTGAAATTAGAGTCCGCCTGATCGTGGGATGTGGATCTAAGTTGGGAGGAGGTCCATCCGGGTTGCAATGAGCTGCCCCAATTGAGCCTTATTGAGCAGGTGGGGTTGCTTCGACTGACTTCCGTTGAAAGGAAGTATGACGTCGAGAAGTGTATGTTCGTGTCCAATCTTAGGGATGTCCGGGACACGGGTATATTGCTTTGTCTAGCGATTCTGTTTCTTCTTTGCTCATGATATCAGAAAGTATGCTGACTCTTTATAATTTCGTGTTTTTTGCAGCTTCTGAGGTTAAAATGGATGACATCAAGTTCCCTAAGAACTTTGTCCTGTCTCGGGATAATATGCACGCAGTTTTCGACGCTTTTTCGGCTGGGCGTTCGGTGTCTGAGGCTGCTGCGGAGGTGGTTCAAGCTGTTTCCTCCAAAAAGGTTAGCCGACCTCCTGCCAAAGCTTCTTCTCGAGCTTCTAAACCAAGCTCTCGCGGCACCAAATCATGTCGGCCATCTAGCCGTGGTGGATCGAGCTCAACTCTTAAGCCCACTGAAGGGTCTAAATCTACTCGAGCTTCCTCGGAGGACGCGAGGGAAACCTCCCTAACCATTGTGGAGCAGACCCAAGTCGTTGAACAAGTGGAGTCGGGTCTTGTCCATTCTCCTGAAGGGGTGTTAGGGGGAAAATCTAAGTCCCCCGTTACTGAAGACAAGGAGGCCTCTGGGACAGGGATGGAGATCATCCTCATAGAGGACCAAATCCCAAATGTTCCTTCCCAAGATGCCCCTGCCTCTGTGGGGACTGGGCCTGAGGGATCTGAAGGCATTCCACTAAAGACCGGGGATAAGCGCCCAGCCCCTTCTGGAACATCTTCCCCATCTCCTGCCCGAAAGAAATCCAGGGCCACCACAGGATCTTCTCCAGCTCTTCCTCCCATTGGGAAGGAGAGAGGTGTTCCTGCTGTGCCTTTGTTATCTTCTTCTGACAATGCTCTAAACGCGTCGGACATTACCTCTGAATCTCCGGCCAGTGCTGTTGCCGAACTTCTTAGAGAGCGAATGTTCGGTGGAATTTCCGAGGCCTCAGATCCGCGTCTTCTTGCCCTGACTGGTCTCTTAGCCAGTTCTACCAAGGAACAGGCGTCCTTTCGGTCTCGCTCTCGTGAGGAGCTCGGATCGATGATTAGGGAGATGCTTCTGATGGTAAATTACTTCTCCACTTCTCTTTTAGTTTGCTTTATTTCTTTTTCTTTGACGATTGTTATTCCGTACTAGGTGACGGGCCTCTTTATGGAGGTGGATGTTCGTGATCGCTCCTTTCGGGAGTCTGTAGACCGTCGGATTGAAGAGGCACGTCTGGATGAAAATTTATCTGCAACTAGTGACGCCCGGGGTAACCTTGCAGCAGCTCGGGAGCATACCCAGTCCCTCCAGGTAGAGTTGCACTCTGCGCTGGAGGTCATTAAAAAGGCTGAGGAGAAGGCGGCTGAGACAGCAGAGCACACCAAGTCTTTAGAAGCAGAGCTGTCTCATACTCGCAAGGTTCTCAAGGAGTCTGATGAGAGAGCAGCTGCCGTGGAGGCTCATTGTGCAGAAGTTTTAAAGCAGCTGTCTTCTATGACGGGGGCCCTTCGAGAGAGAGATGAGGCTGTGAGCCAGAGAACTGAGGTCCAGCGTCAATATGAGGCCTTAAAGGCTGATTCTGAAGGACTGCAGGTTCACCTGAAGGAGGTGAAAGCTCAGAAGGAAAGGGCACTAGCTCGGGTGGAGGTCCTTGAGCGGGAGTTGAGTACGAGCTCTGATCGTATCCGAGACCTGGCTTCGTCGGCTGAAGAGTTCAACCTTCGCCACCAACAGCTCAGCCATGAAGTCAGGACCTTGGAACGTAAGTGTTCGGCCCTGCTCAAGGTAGTAAAACATGTTGAAGACAGGGCTCAGCTAGAGCGTGAGCAATGTATAGCGGAGTATCAGGAGTCTGATGAACTGAAGAGGAAGATCGAGCAGGCCTGTGAGGTTCACCTTCAGGACTACAAAGATTCTTCTGAATTGAAGGCGTTTGTAGCTGAGGCTTGTGAAGCACATCTGGATGAATATAAAGCTTCCGCTGAGATGGGGTCGGCTATTTTTAAGAAAGCCTTCCGTATGTACGTAACCGGTTACAATCGTGGTTTGAGGGAAGCTAGACACGCTCCTGATATTCGTTTGGAAAAGCTTCGTAAGCCTGAATTGGACTCAGATGGCGAGCCGATGTTATATGGGGAAGATGATTTCCCTATGCCCAGAGGGGATTATCGCGTCGTAGGCCGGCCATCTGTGTCTTCTTCAGAAGAATCCGAGCCGGAGGGGGAGGACGAGGAAGTTCTTGGGTCAGAGGGAGATGACCCTAATTCTGAGAAGGAGGACCCCCACCTAGGGTCAGAGATTGCCCCTGTTGTTAATGTTGAGAGGCCTGATCCAAAGGAGGCCGTGCTTCCTCCAGATGTAGTTGTAAATAAAGATAGTGTAGGCGAGGATGTTCTCACAGATGTGAGTCCTTTAAGGACTATTTTTCCTTCTACTTCGTCCGAAAAATAGATTGTAACAGCTATTTTAATGAAACTTTGATTCCTTTTTCCTTGAACTATTCTTGTTCTTCATATTTCTCTGCTTTTCATACTTGTAATATTTGCACTACTTATTCTCATTTATAAGCTTGTTCCCCACTGAATCAGTCTTAAGTTGTGAGCTCGGTTCTTAGCTAATTGTTTGAGAGATCAAGTCTCATATCTTTTAATAGCGACTAAAGTGTCTGTTTTTCTGTTTTTAACCCTTTCTTATTGGTTGTGACTTCGGATGTCTGTTCCAGACAAACTGATTTGGGCTTTGAGTATAGCCTTTTTACCTTCATTTATCTTTCTGCTGGTTTCGTCATTTATGAGCCTTTTTATAGAGGGAGCTCGGCTTTTCGCTCGGCCTTTATACTTCGAGCGTTAGGGTACAGGATTATCCGAACTGGGAGCTCGGCCTTTTCTTCTTACCCAGGCTTTAAGTATTAGCAGTCATTTCGAGGTCGGTGTTTTTTAGCTGTTATGCCCCGAACCTCTTCAAGAGGTCGGAACCTCTTTGGGAGGTCGGAATCTGATTTTTGCTTGATAGCCTTGAGTCCTTCTTTTTTGTGAAGTTGGAACAATATTTTTATAAGTTGTCCCTGCATATGATATGAGAAGTTTGTACTTCGAGAGGTTTTTGGGACCTTCACCGACCGTTCTTGTTTTGTTTTTCCGGGAGTTCTTAGGGGATCCCGGTCTTCATGCTCTGGGAGGTCCTTTAAGGTCCTCACCGGCCATTTTTGTTCTGGGGTGACCTCGGGGCCCCGCCGGCTGTTTTTTGCTTCAGGAGATCTTACGGGATCCTGATCGTTTTGTTCCGGGGTGACCTCGGGGTCCCGCCGACTGCCTTTTGCTTCAGGAGATCTTACGGGATCCTGATCGTTTTGTTCCAGGGTGACCTCGGGGCCCCGCCGACTGTTTTTTGCTTCAGGAGATCTTACGGGATCCTGATCTTTTGTTTCGGGGTGACCTCGGAGCCCCGCCGGCTGTTTTTTGCTTTAGGAGATCTTACGGGATTCTGATCTTTTTATTCCGGGGTGACCTCGGGGCCCCGCCGGCTGTTTTTTGCTTCAGGAGATCTTATGGGATCCTGATCTTTTTGTTTCGGGGTGACCTCGGGGCCCCGCCGGCTGTTTTTTGCTTCAGGAGATCTTACGGGATCCTGATCTTTTTGTTCCGGGGTGACCTCGGGGCCCCGCCGGCTGTTTTTTGCTTCAGGAGATCTTACGGGATCCTGATCTTTTTTGTACCTCCTTGAGGTTTTGCACATTATTCAGGCACATTGGCCTTACTGTCGCTTCGTCATCTCAGCTGGTTTTGTGTCTAACTGAGGTCTTGTTTTTCAAGGGATCTCTCTGAGCCCTATTTGTTCTTTTTCACGGAGGAGTATTTATTCACAAAGATAATCACATTGTATAAACAATTTTATTCACTCATGTGTGTCAGAATACAATGTTTTTCTTTACAAATATATTAAGGGAAATACCTCTTTAAGTGCTGGATGTTCCAAGCGTGAGGCTCAGGGTTTCCTTGCATATATTCGATCCGGTATACCCCTGGCTTGACCACTTTTGTCACCCTGAATGGACCCTCCCAGGTCGGTGCTAACTTGCCTGCGGCCGCTCTTTTCCCTGTAGCTTCTAGGTTTCTTAAGGCCAGATCTCCCACTTTCAAACTTCTCTCTCTAACCTTTTGGTTGTAATATCGTGCTGCCCGTTGTTGATAAGCAGCAGTTCGGATTTGGGCTTCTTCCCTAACTTCTTCAAGAGCATCTAGGTTGCTTCTTAACTTGTCCCCATTAGTGTCCTCACTAACGAATTGGACTCGGTGAGTGGGAATCTGCAACTCAACTGGGACTACGGCCTCTGTGCCATAAGCAAGTGCAAAGGGTGTTTCTTTAGTGGGTGCTCTGGGAGTGGTTCGGAGTGCCCACAGGATACTGTTGAGTTCTTCAGCCCAATTCTCCTTTGCGCCATCTAGTCGTTTCTTTAACCCTTGGAGGATAGCTCTGTTAGTGACTTCTGTTTGGCCATTAGTTTGAGGATGGGCCACAGAGGAGAATTTGTGCCATATGCCCATGTTCGTTGTGAAGGCTCTGAAGGTACTGCAGTCAAATTGTCTGCCATTGTCTGAGATAAGCACTCTAGGTATGCCGAATCTACATATGATATGCCCCCACACGAAATCTATCATATTGCGAGCTGTGATTGTGGCCTCTCCAGGATTGGGTCACGCGTCTCTGCCATACAGATTCGGGCGTACGAGGGTATCAGGCGCCTGCCCCATGCGTAACGGCCTCTGATTCTCCTTGTGCGTACGTTCGAGCGGATCTGCCAGGCTGTCTGGTGAGTATCATTCTGGATCCTAGGTTGGGCCGAGAGTTGGGCCAGAGAGGAAAGAGCCTGCTTTGTGCGGACTGGGTCGATCTGAGTGAGGAAGCTTGGTCGAGCCTGGCCTTAAAAGTTGGATGAGCCAGGCCTGCTTTGAGTACCAAGTACGTGGGCCTTTACTTTGTGGGCTTTAGGTTGTGGTCGAGGCCCTGAACCGGGGTGAAGAAATCTAGCGGTCATCAAATAGAAATACTTAATAATATTAAAATTATCTATAAAATCATGAAGTTTAAAGATTAGTCTCCATTATACTTTAATATACAATATTATATTTTAACATTTAAGTAACCGTATTTTCGCAGCAGTTATAAAATTATTACTTTAAAGTTTTAAAGGTCCGACAATCACTCTTCTTCTCAAGCGGTTCTCTTTAATGACTTTGTTTCCTTGGCCTGCTGCTGTTGCTTTTTTTTTTTTTAAGATTTGGCAACTTAGCATATACGATTCAATAATTCTCAATCAAGCTCAGCCATCCTTGTTGTTGTTAGTCTTCGTAGTTGCCTGGCCTCTGATGCATTTGCATGTCGATCGTGAATTTCGTTTGAGTTGTTGAGGTATATTGATGTTTGGGAATCCCTAGAAGCTTCAGTTGGTTCTTTAATATTTTCGGGCGGTTCTCCTCAATGCAGCTATTTTTCTTTATCAACGGCGCTCCTTAACATTTTTCTTCTTCTTTCAGGTAGTTTCTCTATTTTGATAGGGCAAAACGCCTATTTTATTCCTTAAAATATTTGTCAATATTTATATAATCCTTTTTTTTTTCCAAATAAGCCTTTTAATTATTTAAATAAATTAAATAAGATTTTTAATTTTTAATTATAAATTAAATATATTTTTCTAGGATATATAAGCTTTTAAATTCTAAAATAAACTATTAATTGATTAAAAAGCTAACCTTTAGTGTCACAAATTATAATCCTAAATAGCAGATTCAGTCAAACCATAACAATGAAAAAAGAGTGAGAAGAAGAAAAGAAAAGAAAAATAAAATAAAGCAGCAATCTCAGTCACCTCATGATAAAGGAAGAACAAGAAGATAAAGGGAAAAAAAGGAAGACCATGCTACCATAAAAGAAGAAGAAGAACAGGAGTTTAAGAGGAAGGAAAGAAGAAAGAAAAAAGAGATTAAGTAAAAGGAAGAAAAACAAACTTGAATAGCAGTTAGTAAGCTTTCCTTCTGTTCTTTCCTGATTCTTCTTCTTTTCTTTCCCTATTTCTTGGTAGCTGAATGACTCAATGGAAGTAGAAGGGCAAAAAGGTTGAAGTTGCTCGCCTCGCAAGCTCTGCAAGGTGCAGGACTACACTCAGTAGCAGCTTTAAATTAAATAAAATTATGCTAAATTAATTATAATTTAATTAAAATTAAATTTAATAAAAATATCATTTTAATTTATTAAATTTAAACTCATTAAATTTTTATTTAGCTAGACCAATAAAAATATCAACTTTCTAAACTATTTTATTAAAAAATAAAAAAGCTAAAAACAAATTTAAGGTAATACGAGACTAAACTTAATAATATTTAAATAAATATTTATCAATTTTAATTAATATATTTAATTAATTTTATAAGAAGTAATAATTTTTGGTATAAATATATAATTAGAAGAAAAAATCTAAAAAGATTTTGATGAAAAAGCCCATCTACCTAACAGTGGGTCCACTGTCATGGAGGCCCAGAAATGGACAAAAACAACCAAGTCCACCTGCTCCTATAACCTTTCAAAGAAAAAGTTCTCACTACTCACCAGCCGAGCAAAAATCTCTACATAAGATTTTTCGCGAAGGAAGGGAGAGATTTGCTGTGGAAGAAAATGGAAACGAAGCCGAGTGAGATCAGTAGCTCAAAGATGTTTGGAGGATACAACAAGAGATACAAGCATTTCAGCCCAACACTGGGCTGCTCTATGACTTTCCACATCTATTTCCCTCCTTCCACTTCCTCTTCTCACAAATTCCCTGTATATCTTCTCTGCCTTTTTTTTTCTCTCTTTTTTATAATACCCATTTCCCATTTTTTTATCATATTTTGTTTCCCAAGTTTTAATTTTCAATATTTGCTGCCTCTATTTTTTTATATTATGCGATTTTGTAGTCCAAATTTTTGAATGATTAATTGTACCAGTGAGATGGGATTCTCTTTAAATCCATCTTTTGCTGAGGGGTTATTAGCGGAATGCACCCAAGAGAAATATGATCGTCTTTGTGTGTGAGTGAGGTAGTTGGGTTAGTGTGTGGTTGGTGAGAAATGGTGAAATCAAATTACTATTTTTTTTTAAAGAAAAATATCAATCAGCTAACTCATGATTGTCTGTCCAAAATTTAATCCAAGTTAATGGTGATCTTATTGCTCATTTGCTACATACTCTTTGAGTCCCTTGATTACTGAATTTAATCATTTCACTTGTAAACATGCAGTTTCTTAGTGTTAAGACTAGACAAAAATATAATCCCATCATTAATCCTTATGAATAGTTTACCATTAATTTGCTTTATTTGTGATTATGATTGTTGCTGCAACATAATATGTATACATCCAAATGATATTGCTTTCATGGTTGAGCAGATCCTTTATTGGCTCTCAGGCCTTACCTGCACTGATGAGAACTTTATAATGAAGTCAGGAGCTCAACGTGCTGCCTCAGCTAATGGTGTTGCACTAATTGCACCTGATACATCTCCAAGTAAGGTTATAAAACCTTTAGAACTGATTCTTGGCATGCCTTTTATTAGCATGTATGGCTTAAACATTCATATATAGATTCATGATTCTATTACCCGTTCACTCTGCTTTTCCCAACACCATGTGAAACTGTGTTGGGGACCAGTCAAATGACTAAGACAATATGTTAGGCTTGCGGAATTCTCTATTTAAGTTTTTGATCTTTTACTTTTAAAATTATACCTAGATTAAAGTATTTTGTCTTCCATTTTAATGTGTTCTAGCACTGGTTCCTGATTTTCAGTCACTAGACTATGTTGAATTTTTGTTACTCTATTTAGGAACTAGGCAATGATGTTATTGTTATGATTTGGAGGATGTCTCTTTTAACAATTGGGGGTTGGCGAATAGCTGTTTGACCCACAATAGCTGAGACAACTTGTTTCACAATGATAAAAATTAGTTATTATTATTACTAATTGGATGTTTGGATAATTGGATATCTAATAATAGTTGATCTAAGGGTCTGATCAAGTTAAGCGCTAGTAGTTTATAGTTTATAGCTGTTGTTGATGGTTTGCTGCTGATAGCTAATGGATTTTAATGCTTTGGTGAGAATTATTCTTTAGCTGTTATTGCTTGTTGAATATTCAAAAGTCTGGTATTATTACTTGATATATCTTTAGTGTATTACTTTTATTAATTTAGAAAATTACTGTTAATAAAAATAAAATGAGATTTGGTTTTCTATAGACTTCCACATTGTTTTTTTCCTTGGAAAAAATGCAAATAAGAATTGTTATGGAAAATATTGAAAGGGACAGTTCAATCTGACTATTAGAAAAAATCCCAAAGACTACCAGCTGAAGGGTAAAAGTTTCAAAATGGAGCATTTGGAATCACGATAAGTTGCTGACTTTCTCAGGGTAAGTGTTTATTCAATATGCTAACTGAACATATTTGAGCCAATTCTTTGGGATTAAACAACTAGCAGTTCCTCCCATGTCTCAACGATTAAAGCAAAGCTCCTTATGTAGGGCTTTTGGTACCAACCATTGATGTCCTAAAAATGATAATATTGATTTAACTTTCTAGTTTCTATAGGCCATGGAGGTAGGAAGTGAGATATAATGTGAAATTAACTACAGATTGACACATAGTTGACATTTTGAAGACTTTAATCCTGCACTTATTGAAATCTTGATTAGCAAAGAAAGTAAGAAACATAATTATTTGCTGTTAGTGAGTGAATTTCAATATCTTTTCACTTGTGGTTATCATTTTTTATTGTATGAATACCGTTGTTATTTTTAAATCTATTTACGTTAGTACTTGTATTCTAGGATCTGTTTTGCTGACAATTTGTCATTTCTTCTTCTATTGCTTGCAGGAGGCCTGAATGTGGAAGGAGAATCAGAAAGCTGGGATTTTGGTGTAGGTATGGGCTTGGGCTGCTAAGCTTCTGAAACTTGCATATATTGTTTGCTTGCTGAAAATGCTTATGCTTGGAAATTGCATCCCAAATGGATAAGACAATGGAAATTGAAAATTTTCCTAATTTTATTGTCTGGTGAATTTAATAACTTTTCATAGTTGTGACTAGAATTTTTCATGGAGATGTGAAGGAAAGAATGAAGTTCATTCTTTCAATATTCCTATTACTAGCCAAGAAGATAAAATTGCTTATTCCTTACATTCATTTTTGATTCTTCAGCACTGCTAAACTCGTGGACAATTATTTTCCAATCATAGGAGAATGATGCAACCAAGGAAACTTAACGATATCTATGTTATTTTAGTAGAGAGCTTATTATTATTGGCAATGGCTAATTAATCAAATTTGAGAGACTATTCCTTTTCTTTTCCCCTTTGAGTGTTCTTGGTTCTACATTACTTTGCTTCCTGCAGATGCAAAGCTGACATGGGGCATTCTTGTTTTCACTTTTCTCACCAGCAAATATCTTTATTTTTTTCATCAATCACAGAGTTTGCATCAAAGCCCAGTGCTGTATTATCTTTCTACAATGTGGCACAGCAATACTGGCATACAAGCTTGCCAAAAACGGCTGTGTGTCCAAGTATTAAGGCGTGACTTCAATTTGCTCAGTGCTGTTAATTTTCTAATTTTATTGTTTTTTCCCACCCATTAGGTGCTGGATTTTATCTTAATGCTACTCAGGAGAAGTGGAAAAACTGGCGCATGTATGACTATGTTGTGAAGGAACTGCCTAAACTTCTCAGCAATAATTTTCCACAGCTTGATACATCAAGGGCATCTATATCTGGTCACTCAATGGGTGGTCATGGTGCCTTAACAATATATCTAAAGAACCTTGATAAGTACAAGGTAAATTTCATCATTATTTTTGTTTTGCTTTTGGATGTTCTGACTTGTGCAGGCTCTTTTACATCAATGAGCAATTTTGTTTCTCTCTCATTTTTTAATTGTTGATACGATTCAATCCATGACCCTCACCATCCCACCCAAGTACTGTTCTTACCATTTAGGTAGGATGTAATTGGCATTGAGATAACACTCGTAGACTAGATGAAAGTCCTTTTCCTTCATTGGGGGTGGGGGAAGCATGGGGAGAAAAGAGTTGGTGTGTGATCATGAGATTCAATAATTTATTCTCACTTTTATGGTTGATTCCTTTCCTTTGTTAAACCTTTCTCTGTTTCATCTCTTTTGTTTGCTTATTTTCCAGTCAGTTTCTGCCTTTGCACCAATTGCCAATCCTATAAATTGTCCCTGGGGCCAAAAGGCTTTCACAAATTATCTTGGTGGCAACAAAGCTGATTGGGAGGTATGTGGCATGAAGAATGCACATCTTGATTTATACTTCTGAAGTGCCTTTGATGTAATTGTGAAAATGCAAAAAAATGCAGGAATATGATGCTACTTCCCTGGTTTCAAAGTTTAAAGATGTGTCTGCTACGATTTTAATTGATCAGGTAAAATTTGCCTTCCCGCTCTGATTTTATCTGGCATTTTATGAAATGATGTCCGGAAGGAAACTTGCTATGAATTTATAGGCCTCATTTTTTTCTGTCTGCATCACTTCCTAATTCAAGAGATATTGATGTTGCCTTGAGAAGTATTAAATGAAGATGTATCTTTAATGGGTAATAAGTATATCCGCGCTGCTTGCTATTTGAGGGCATAATGTTTTAGGTCATGGTTTATGCAGTTGCCAAAGATAGGAAGAGTATTTTTCCGCAGTTTATATTTTAATAAAGGCTGTATAAAGTGTTGTGTAATCAACAAGTTTCTCAATTCCACGATCTTTTTAAATACCATAAACAAAAAAAAAAAAGGGAGATAAAATCATTGGCTACAAGGAGAAGTGTTTTTTTTTCTCAACTCTTACATGGTAAAAGGTCTTTTCTTGAAGTGTTTCTTCGCCATCACTTCCTCCAAATTAGTTGGAACCACTTGCTAATGATGATCTCTTGTAGAGAGAGAGAGAACAAGAAAAGAGAGAGAGAGAGAGGACTATTCAGATTTCCATTCTCAAACATATAAGATATAACCTTTACATGTAGGGGGGCAAATGCAACATTTATGATTAGAGCGTCAAAGTATTCATTAACGTATTATTTACATGTAGGAGCAAATTATATATTTAACAAGTTTAAATTCAATATGATTATACTAAATTAATTATAATTTAATTAGAATTAGATTTAATAAAGACATAATTTTAATTTATTAAATTTGAAATCGTTAAATTTTTGTTTAGTTAGACCAATAAAAAAAATAAACTTCCTAAAACTTTTCTTACTTTGAGAGGACTAAATGTATCAGTATATTAAAAATAAACTCACATTTAATCTACTTTCGTTTAAAAATTAAAATTTTGGAGGGACAACTACCTCTGCTTGCCCCTCTTTGGCCTGTCACTCATCACACACACACATATATATATATATATATAGTTTTATTGTGCATTTCTTCGTTGCTTAGTTCAGGTTTTTGCTTTGTGCTCTTAATTATTTACTGCCGTGTTTGACCAGGGAGAGGATGACAAGTTCTTGCATGATCAGTTGTTGCCTCATAAGTTTGAGGAGGCATGCAGAAGTGGTAATGTTCCACTTCTGTTGCGAATTCAACCCGGTTACGATCACTCTTACTATTTCGTTTCCACCTTCATCGACGATCATATCAGCCACCATGCACAAGCTCTTAACCTGTAATTCACTCATCTGCTGATCTATGGCTATAAGTGATAAGTGGTTGTGCTAATGTGGCTGTAATGTGATGGTGATCCCTTAAATAAAGATTGCTTCCTTGCCCCAGGGTTCACCAGAAATTGGGGAAAATGTTGAGATGCAGTGTGTACGATAATCCCCCGCTTCTGAAGCTAAGACACTTTGGTTCCTTGTAATTGACTGGATAGGCACTGTGGACCTTGGTGTTGCTTTATATTTATGCATTTAGCGTGCGAGCCCTATGGTAATGATGTTATTATTATATTTTTTTCAGTGATAGAGCCCTAAGTCCATATACAATCAGCCCAAAACAGAGCTCACAAAAAAAAACCCTAACAGAACCAAAGCAACCTAGATTTAAAAAAAAAAGAATGTCGAAATATCAAATTCTACAGAGGAATCAAATGCTTCTGTAGATTCTAATATTTTGATATGTGATAATAAATCTACTAGAGGAATTAAAGTCGAAAAATGTTGTGATATCAATTCATTAGTACGTAATCCAGACTTGTGAAAATAAATGTGGGAATAATACATGCAAGATAAAATTTGTAGAGCTTATATTATATTAATGTATTATGTCAAAGTATACAAAATCTGGAGAAAAACATTAATGGAGATTTCAATCATTTTGGTTCAAGTTGTTCCCTTCTTGGTTGGAGTATTTTCTATCTAAGAATGTAATATTTGTATACTATATTATTTACTTCATACTTTAAATAGTCCTTTTAGATTTGATGCATTCACTGTTGGATGAATTTCTGAGTTTTTAAGTTTAATAATATCTTATAATAATGAAATAGTAAAAGCTCTAAACAAAACTTGATAAAATGATTCATATGCATCTCCAAGAATACAAAAAAAGAGATTTTGCAAGTCTCTTAATTAAAATAAAAAAAGCTATTTGCGAAGAAATTGATAATGCTAAATTTTATATAATTATTAATAAAACTCGAGATGAGTAAAAAAAAGTAAACAAATGTCTATTGTGTTGAGATTTATTGATAAAAATGAATATGTGAAAGAGTATTTTTTTTGCTCGATTCATATTAGAGACACTATTGCATCAACATTAAAGGATGAAATCTTTATTGTCCTCTCTCAATATAATCTTGATAGTTCAAAATATCCGAGAATAGAGTTATAACGATGCAAGTAATATGAGAAAAGAATGAAATGGATTACAAGTTTTGATTTTGAACATATGCCCTCGTGCTTACTATGTTCATTGTATGGCACATCATTTGCAATTGGCACTAGTTGGTGCATCAAAATAAGTTGTTCCTATCCATAATTGTTTTACAAAGTTAAATTTCATAATCAACATAGTTGGTGCATCATATAAGCATACAATTAGAAGTTTCTAATGCTGAAAATATTACTCATTTACTTGTTATTGATGAGCTTCAAAGTGAAAAGAGATTAAATCAAATTGTTATTTTACAAAGGTCAGGGGATACATGATAGAATTTACATTTAAAATTTATTTCTAACTTGATGAACATATTTAGTGTGACACGTGAGGTTTTACTAAATATAATTGATGATCGAGCTATATCAGTTTATCACAGAGAAGCAGATGCAACTTAGAGGTACTTATTTTTGAGTTTGTTTCATTTTATATCTATTGAAAAGAGTTCTTTAAAATCTTTAATTTATTATGTCAAACTTTACCGTTTCAATCTGACGATATTTTGAATTCAATGCATTTTCTTTCATCAACAAAATCACTCATTCAAAATATATCTTAATAACCAAAGTGATATCTTTTTATAAATCAATCAATATACCTATACAAAATTTGAATGCTCTTTATGTTGTAAGGAGAGAAAAATCTCGCCATCAACAAAATGAAATTATAATATAATATCATTATAGAATGGATATTTTCAATATTGTAATTGACTCTCAATTAGGGGTGAGCATTCGGTCGGTTCGGTTCAAAATCGAACCGAACCAAATAAACCAAAAATTGAAATTTTAGTATTTATAGAAATCGAACCAAATTGATTTTGGTCAGAAATCGAATCAAACCGATTTTGGTCAGAAACTGAATCGAACCAATCTGATACGGTTCGATTTGGTTCGGTTTGATCGGTTTTGATTTTTAATAATTTTTTTATTTTTTACACTTTATTTTTAGAATTTTAAAATTTAATTAAAATATTTTAATCTTAATATGATTTAATTTTCCTATATTATTAAAAATAACATATTATTATCACTAATCGGTTCGATTCGATTTTTTTGATTTTTTCTGATCAAAATCGAACCGAACTGAAATAATCGAAATTTCTGAAATTAAAAATCGAATCGAATTGAATAAAAAACTGAACCGAATTTTTAAATTAATTCAATTCAGTCAGTTTTTTCGATTTGAACTGAATACTGCTCACCACTACTCTCAACTACAATAATTGAATAGTAAGTTCAATGATTATTTAATAAAATTGCTTCATCTTTGCTCAACTTTAGATCCAAAAGAGATGCATCCATAATTTAGAATTAATGATATTTGCAAAATAATAATAATAAAAAAATTTATCCTCAGAATTTGTTGAATATGAAATGATGCATTGCGACAAGCTAAATTTGAAACACTATCAATTATTTCTGATTTGTATTAATGTTTGATGAAAAATAAAAAAGTCTAAAATATATCCATCTGTGTATCGAGTGGTGACTCTTATTTTTACTCTTTCAATTTTTACCGTTACTACAAAGCAATCTTTTTAACGATAAATATCATAAACATTTCAATAAAATTAAAAATGAGTTTTTATTTAATTTTTTGTTATTATATATAGAAAAGAAATTGCGGAAAAATTTATTATGTATTCACAAATGGATGATTTTTCTAATTTAAAAAAGCTACATACTCTTTTTTTAATATTTTACATTAAATATAATAATTATGTAGTTATTTTTAGCTATGAAAGTTGATTACTATTTGAAAAGCATGTAATCGGAGATCTTCTTATTATTTTTAGCACTAGAGTTTTATTAGTCGGGTCATGGGTTTGGGTTATGTGTAAATTGATTATCAATTTACATTTATGACACTATAGACATCTTCTTAGTTCAGTAAATAAATTAAAATTATCTTCTTAATTAGAACATGAGAAAAAAAATATATTGATTTTTAATACAATATATTTTAGCTGGGATGATTTGTCTAGACAAAGTATTGTAATTTTATTTAATATAATTTTTAGTAACTTTTACTTATAAACATTTTAATAAATATAATTATTTAAAATTTTAAAGGCTGTACTTGTAATTTATCTTATAATGGCGCTTACAAAGTTTTTTTTTTTTTTTTTTTTTTTATAGGTTTTCATTGATTAAGAGGCTTGAAGGCCTAAAAACTTCAGCTCAAGATAAATTTAACAAGCCCAAAAAACCACAGCTATAAAATAAGGCTTTTGGCTAATACAACAGTAAGCCCAAATCTAGCCCAAGCCAAGAAAAATGAAAGCCCAGCTCTTTGCAAGAGAGAAAACTCTCTTGATCTACCGCCACAAACTCTCTGGATCTGCCGTCAAGAGCTGAAGTCATCTTTACAAAAAATAAGGGTAATTTACGATTTAGTCCTTGGGTATTACCATTATTAACAAGTCAGTCCCTATATTTTTAGAAACCTATTAAAACGTCCTTATGTTTTCTCTCCGTCAACGAAATAGTCCTTCTGTCTATTTTTGCCGTTAAAAATATAGTAAAAGACTATATTACCCCCCATTATTTTTTTCCTTCTCCTCTTCCTTCCTTTTCTTCTTCATCAATTCTTCTTCTACTTCTTCTTCTTCTGCTGCTTCTTCTTCTTCTCCTTCTTCTCCTTCTTCTTTTGCTTCTTCTCCTTCTTCTTTTGCTTCTTTTTCTTCTTTCTCGTCTTCTTCTTCTTCTTCTCATTCTTCTTCTTCTTCTTTTTCTTCTTTTTCTTCTTCTTCTTCTTCTTCTTCTTCTTCTTCTTCTTCTTCTCCTTTTTCTTCTTTCTCTTCTTCTTCTTCTTCTTCTTCTTCTTCTTCTTCTTCTTCTTCTCCTTCTTCTTCTTCTTCTTCTCCTTCTTCTTCTTCTCCTTCTTCTTCTTCTCCTTCTTCTTCTTCTTTTTCGGAGGAGGTGGAGGAGGACGACGAAAGAAAAGATAGGGACTATTTCGTTGATAAAAAGAAACGATAAGGACGTTTTAATAGATCTGAGAAAAGATAGGGACTATTTAATTGACATAAAAAAACGATAAGTACGTTTTAATAGATATGAAAAAAGATAAAAATATTTTAATAGATTTTTGAAAATGTAAGGACTAACTTGTTAATAATTGTAATATATAAGGACTAAATAAATAATTTTATTTGAGGGTAAAATTGAATTTTAAAAATTTTCTCTCTCCTCCTTTATCTAATTTTAACGGAAAATAGGACGGAAGGACTATTTCGTTGACGGAAATAAAATATAAGGACGTTTTAATAGGTTTCTAAAAATACAGGGACTGACTTGTTAATAATGGTAATACCCAGGGACTAAATCGTAAATTACCCAAAAAATAAAAACACTGAGAAGTTTGCGCATATCTCCAGGATAGAAGCAAAAAACATATAAGCACCGCCATGATTCGTCTAGGTCGGAAGAGGATGGAGGAAAGAGCTCATTAACATCTTAGTCTTAAGGATCGACCGTCTAGACAACCAGAAGGCCTGCATCAACTTAGAAATAATACTTTACAAGCCAAAAGAGGAAAAAAAAAACACAAAAATCTCTGGAATCAAGGAAGAAGAAGCTTCAATATCGCCTTCCCTCTCTCCTTGTCCAAACGCTCTCAACACATGCAAGCATAAAGGACCAACAACCAAACCACAGAAAAATCAGATCTAATAAAACTCTCATTGATAAGTCTGAATCTAGGAGAAAATAAAAGAAAAAGAATATATTCACAACCCCATCCAAAGGTGGAGACGGGAGAGAGAACAATCCACGCTCTGTCCTTAAAGGGTGAACTTCGGATTGGTTGATTTAAAATTAAATTGAATTAAATAAATTAAAAGTAAAAATTTTAATATTTATAAAAATTAAATTAAATTAATTTTAATTAAAAATTAAATTAAATCAAATCATTAAATTTAATTTAATTCAATTTAATTTAATCGATTTAAATTTTTAATAAATTTTTTATTTTTTATATTTTTAATATTTTAAATTTTAATTAAAATATTTTAATTTTAATATAATCTAATTTATCTGTATTATTAAAAATAATATATTATTATTACTAATTGATTTGATTCAATTTTTTAATTTTTTTATTAAAATTAATTTGAATCAAAATAATTAAAATTTTTAAAATTAAAAATTAAATCAAATTAAAATAAATAAAAAATTAAATTAAAATTTTAAATTAATTCGATTTAATTAATTTTTTTAATTTAAAGATGGATAAAATGAACGTGCCGTACCCAAAAGAGACCCAAGACGACTGCTCCAACGATAAGAACTGACGGACGAGGCTGCAAGAAAACTAAATAAGAGGACGAGAGAGATTCTCTCCAGCACCGATCAGAGAATACATTATTTCATATATTTACAAATTGATTACGGTAAATTAAGACAAATGCACTCCAAATGGAAGCACACAGAGGAGCCCATTCTTTAATTATAATTTGAGTCTAAAATTAAAATAATATTGAAAAGCGAAAGGAAACCACAATAATTAAATATAGTTTTATAAATGTTTGCACAGAAATAAAATATGAAAAAGAAAATAAATTAGAAATAGTATATGAAGTTCCCTTACATTTCCAAATAGATGGGGACAAAGTGGTCGCTCACCACCATGATGCTGCATTGACTTTGATCATCATGCACGTTTAGTTTGATGATTATTCTAATTAATTTAATGAAAATCCAACTCTCATAACTATTAAAATTCCAACATCTTTTTCAATCTTTTTTTATATATAATAATTATAATCTTATTAATATATTTGCATGAAAATAATCACCTTTACAATAAAATTTCATAACGGTAGACTTATAAAATTTCCCCAATCCGCTTTCCATAAAAGACGGTCCACATCAATAATCTATTGATGAAAAAAAATATTATTGTCTCTATTAAGAGTTTCAAAGATATTTCGATCGTCATTTATACATATAGTAAAATCAATTTTCAGAATATATAGACATTTTTTACAATTTATGACGGCAATTTTCGGACACTTATTGTATTAAAGATTTAATTTCTAATTACAAGTCGGATATTTTATTTTTGATGGAAACAAAAGTTCTTAATTCTCGTATGAAATTTTTTCATAATTTTTAAATTTTGATAGTTGTTTCTCGGTTAATAGACAAGAATTGAGATGAGACATTTCGTTAATGTGGAAAAGTTATGGGTCTGTTTATGTGATTGACTTTTTTTTAAATTTTATTGATTCAGTTGTTTTGAAAGATAATATTCAATGGAGGTTTACCAGTTATTATGGATTTTCAGAATCGCAACGACGATGTCAGTCTTAAAATCTTATTCGCGCTTTATCTCATACAAGCTCTTTTTCGTGACTTTATTCGGGAAACTTTAATAATTTATGCTCGAGAGATGAGAAAGAAGGATGAGTATTTTTGCCAAATTATCTTATATAAGGGTTTAAACAGACATTTGAGAAATATTTTTGCCAAATTAAGAGGTTTACCAATTATTATGAATTTCCAGAATCGCAACGCCGACATCAGTCTTAAAACCTTATTCGACCTTTATTTCGTACAAACTCTTTTTTGTGATTTTGTTCGGGAGACTTTAATAATTTATACTCGAGAGATGAGAAAGAATTAGAAGTATTTTTGTCAAATTATCTTATACAGGGGTTTAAACAGACACTTAAAAAATATTTTTGCCAAATTATTTTATATAAGAGTTTGATTTTGAATAATTCTAAATTTTTGTTAGACTCTAAAATTGATATTTCTATTAAATGGATTCCTCATAATGTCAGAGAATCTATTATCTCTGTTTGGAATGATATCTGTTTTTTATTGCATAAAATTTTATTAATATAATTAGTAATTTTATTTTTAAAAAAATAATAAAATTTCATAATTAATATTAAAAAGTCTCAAGTTCAAATTTTATTATTTGAATTTTTTAAAATAATTGAAAAATTACTTATTTAGCGTCAATATTATAAAAAAATTAATTAATTGGATTTTAAAAATTTTGAATTATTTTATCTAATAGACCTAAATTATAGTTTAGATGCACTCGGTTTAGCGAAAAATTACGCATATACCATGTGCAAGTCCTTATCATGATCCAACCGCTTCTTAGCCCTTCCTGATTCCTTTTTTGATCAAACTGCACTTCCTGATTCTAATCCTACGGTCAACATTGGGTCATATAGAATTATTACAGACCAACCATCTAACAAATCATCATCATCATTAACAAGATGGGAAGGGGCATCAATCAACACGGATAAAATCCGAATTCACTAAGCAAATAAAAATCATGTGGAAACAAATTGTTGACCGTTGGATACAATGGACGGTGAAGATCAATTAGAATGGTGTGGAAGCAGGAGGGACCATAATAGAGTGATCTACAGGGAACATAGAGAATGTCTAAGAAAATTATCATCATCACCACATACCTCCATAGTCTCCCTTTATATCGGCCACCATCAAACACCATCATCCCCTTGTCGGCATCTCCTTCTTCTCCTCTCTCTCTCTCTCCATCAAGAAACAAGAAATTGTCTCCATCTTCAGGCGATCCTCAGTTCTTTCTTTAGAGAATGGATCGCCAAGAACTCGTCACCCTTCAGAGAAACAGTAGCTGCAGCAGGAGTACAAAGAAGATCATCCCTTCAAACTACATGAGATCGACGCCTCCCATATCTGAACACGAAGACATCTCCGATAAGCTTCTCCTCAGCAGACACTCTCCAATACAACGGCTGAACAAAATCCATTCAAGATTCTCTTCTATTCTCCGTTCTATCTTCAAGATTGTTGCTTTTCCCAATATAATTATCCCCACCTGTAAATGGCTTTCTCTTCCTACTCAGCTCTCAATCACTCCTTCTCTTGGCCGGAAAGTCACTGGTACCCTTTTCGGTCACCGGCGTGGACATGTCAGCTTCGCAGTCCAGGACGATCCCAGGTCGGAACCGGTGTTATTACTAGAGCTAGCCATGTCAACGTCCATGTTGGTTAAAGAAATGTCGTCCGGTCTGGTTCGGATTGCACTGGAGTGCGACAAGGTTCAGGTTCCAGCGCAGGGGAGAGGCACCAGGTCAGGGAAGCTGTTTAACGAGCCAATGTGGACTATGTATTGTAACGGGAGGAAGTGTGGATTTGCAGCATCGCGCACGTGCACAGACCTTGATTGGCACGTGCTCAGCACCGTGCAGAGCGTTTCTGTTGGAGCTGGGGTTATTCCAATGGTGGAAGATGGCCGGAAAGGCGGCGGGTCAGACGGGGAGTTGCTGTATATGAGAGCAAAATTTGAGCGAGTTGTAGGAAGCCGTGACTCGGAGGCGTTTTACATGATGAACCCAGATGGAAATGGAGGGCCTGAACTCGGTATATTTCTTCTAAGAATATGAAAATTAATTAAAAAAACAATAGAAGAAAAGAAAGGCTTGTTGGGAGAAGTTTGTTTAATTACTTAGTTAAATGTATGATGTAGTTTTTTTCTAATATTTGCTTATATTATCGATGGAAAATTTTAATTATTGTGTAATTAATTTGATTTACATTCTCAATTGATAAGAAATTAATATAAACTATACCATATTATTTTTAATAAAACAAACCGTGTATTCATTTAAACAGTGTTATGAATTCTTTTATACTGTAATAAGAGTAAATTAGTTAATAATTTATTCGAAAATATGAAATATATCGACTAAATAAGAGATTATGGGATGATTAAAATTTTGGTGGTTGTTTTGTAATAATTTTTAATAATAAAAGATAGATTTTGATAAGATTCTATCAATACTTATCTTGTCAAAATTGAATGTCTTGATAAACCGATCGATCTCTACATTTTAAATATTTGAGATTTAATATTTTTATTTTTAAGGGCTGCCATTTTTATAAACTTTGTACAAATGGTTCAATCTCTTAAATTTTTACAATTAAATATTTTTGAATTGAATTTTATCTTGAATTATTATAAATTTTTGTTAAACTCTCGAACTGATATTTTTATTAGATGGGTTTATCGCCATACCACTCTACCTCTTCATACTTTGGCTAGAGAATCTATTAGGAATAATCGTCTCTTTATTTGGAATGATATCCCTCTCTATTTAATAAAATTTTATTAATATAACTAGTAGTTTTACTTAAAAAAAATTAATTTTTAAATCACTTAATTATTATTTAAATATATTTTTCATTTTATTAGTAATAGATATTATAAATACATTATAATAAGAGAAAAAAAAGGCAGTTTTTGAAAAAATAAACAGAAAATAAAATAAGAAAAAACATATTAATGAAAATGGAAAAACAGAAAATAAAATAAGAAAAAACATATTAATGAAAATGGAAAAATAAAATTAAAGTGAAAAATGAGTGGAAAGAGAAAAGAAAATGAAAGTGAAAAAATTGAGAG
The DNA here is from genome assembly GCF_001659605.2 of Manihot esculenta. Lineage (NCBI taxonomy): Eukaryota > Viridiplantae > Streptophyta > Magnoliopsida > Malpighiales > Euphorbiaceae > Manihot > Manihot esculenta. The sequence goes on along the minus strand of NC_035168.2, from coordinate 5,529,553 downwards.
GAAAGAGTGAAAATTTTTAAAAAATGAGAAAAAAGAAAATGAGATTATAGAGGAGCAAATAAGATAAGAGCATAAAAAATAATAAATGAAAAATGGAAGGAAGGATAAAAAGAATATGATAAAGTGAAAGACAGATGGAAAATGTGAAGAGAAGAAAATAACTTATGGAAAAAAAAAATCAATGAATATTCATTCACAATTTACTAACGGATTTATGAAGCTATTGTAAATGCATTATTTTTTTTTTAAAGAAAAAAAGACATTTCCCTCATAAATTTTGCAATGAGCCAAAATTGGAAAATCTGTCATTAAATTAAAAAAATTGATATATTAAGAAAATCATACTTTTTTCCTAAAAATATAAACAAAATGAAAATTTCATTATTAGATTTACAAATTTTTAAAAATTAATTGTATTGAATTTTTATTAATTTTTTTTATTTCAAAGAAAGGATTTAAAATTTAGCAATGAATTCTCTAACTCACTGCCAAATTTAAGAATTTTTTTTTTACTCTTTTATATATTTATATGGTGAAAATTCATTACCAAATGTAGCAGTGGATTTTTTAATTCTCTATAGTTAAATTTCAAAAATAATTTTAAATTCATTACTAAATATAGCAATAGATTTTATTGCTAAATTTTAAATATATATATATATATATATATTAATTTTCTTTTGATTTAGCAACAGATTTCCCCACTCATCTGTGACGAATTAAAATCACTTGCTAAATGCATTATTTTTCTTTGTTCTTAAATTGTAAAATTAGGTACAGATTTTATAATCCGTTGGTAAATGAAATCATTTCTAAGAGTTAACAATGGATTTTAAATTTATTGTTAAATTTGGAATAAATTTTCAATCTAAAAAATTGTAAATTTAGCAATGAATTTAAAATTCTGTTGCAAATTTGATTTTAAATTCTATTGCTAAAATATAGGGGTGAGCATTCGGTCGGTTCGGTTCAAAATCGAACTGAACCGATTTGGGTCAGAAATCGAATCGAATCGAACCGGCCTGATTTGGTTCGATTTGATCGGTTTCGATTTTTAATAATTTTTTTATTTTTTACACTTTATTTTTAATATTTAAAAATTTAATTAAAATATTTTAATTTTAGTATGATTTAATTTCTCTATATTATTGAAAAAATATATTATTATCACTAATCGGTTCGGTTTGGTTTTTTTGATTTTTTTCTGATTAAAACCGAACCGAACTGAAATAATCGAAATTTCTGAAATTAAAAATCAAACCGAATCGAAATGTATAAAAAACTGAACTAAATTTTTAAATCGATTCGATTCGGTCAGCTTTTTCGATTTGAACCGAATACTGCTCACCCCTACATATTTTGTAGTAAATCTATAACGTATCTGTTTATATATTTGATATAAATAATAAATTTTATGAAAATTAATTAATTTATAAGAATTTTTTAATACATAAAATGAAAATAATATTTAATTATTTGCATATGTATGTATGCGAGGATATAACTTTAATGTACTAAATTAATAAAAAATAAATAAATAGGACATGGTCATAATGGCCATGGAATAATTATAGTAGAGGATTACTATAGCAAGCAAAAGAAACATGGGGATATTGTAGGGAAGATTTTGGACAATGTGTTTAGAAATTAGTGCATATGCTTAATTAATTATTAAATATTCCTTAATTTTTATTTATTAATACTTAATTAAGACTCACACTTTAATGAAATTTGAAATTAACAAGTGCATATCATGAAAAGGGAAGAGTTGAAGGATTACTGGAGTTGGAGATTTTATTATAATAAACCCAAGATTATTGTTTTGTCATTTAGTAATTCAATCATTCAAAGATAAAAATAAAAAATATTAAATTCTAGAGCCAAGACTTCAGTAAATATTTTTCTTGAGACTTTCATTACAAGTATTTTTCGAATCCACAATTAATGATTTTAATAATGTATTTAAGTTTGCTAATCTTTTACTAGCAGATTTAGTAATCCATTTGTTAGTAATTGGATAAAAAATTACAGACTGATTAAAAATAATTTAAGAATAGGCCTAAAACTCATATAAGAGTGATGACCGCTGGATTCCCCCATCCCGATTTGGAGTCAGATTCGTAGCAACAGCCCATTACCTGAAGGCTTTTAAGCCTCCCACATGAATCAGGTTCGGCCCGTTCAGCCTTAAAATTGGGCTCCATCCAGATTTCTCGATTAGACAGACCCAACCTTCTAAGCCCAATGACCAGATCTTCTCTGAGCTCAGTCTTGAACTCCTCTTTCTGCTTAGCCAAGAAGAAGGAAGGTAGCCAGCTCGTCCCCCAGTTGGGTCCGTCCGCATGCGTGCCAGGGGAGAATTAAATGACCGTTACGCATGTAGCAGATATCTGATATTCTAGTACGACCGTATCAGTATGGTATGTAGAGACAGATAGCCCAATGAAAACAAAGCCGTTACACATCACTGACAGAGGAAAGAAAAGAATAAATGGAGGGGTTACTCTCCTTTCGGACTAAGTTTTTGTTAAGTTTACAAAACCCTTATAAAATTTTATTTTTCTGGATCTTAAAGAGGAACAATTTTAATAAGCCAATTAGATAATCTGTTAAAGAAAAAAAATTGGCTAAATTGCCATGGAAATAGCTAGTTGGAGAAAGCATGGGGAGAGTCAAGAAAAAAACTAATTACACTTTAGTTGATTTAAACTATAATTCTATTGTAATTAAAAATCAAACTGGAACTGTATAAATCCCGTAATTTAAAAAAAAAAAATTAAATAACTCCTTGGTTTATTTTTAAATTTTGAAAATTTATTTATACATGAATGACTTTTTTTTTTTGTTTTTACAATTTAAACGGTTTATTTGATAATTTTTAAAGTTTGAATTGATTTTAGGACTTATATATACTAGTTTATGTTTACTCGAATTTTAATATTTAAAAATTTAATTAAATTTATAATGTAATTATATATCTATTTAAATTTTTAGTAAATCTTGCACTTATGCTTTCCGTCTTTATAATTTTTATTTATTTTACCTTTTTTACATATATTAAGATAGATAATTCTTTTTAATAATTTTACAATTGCATTCGTCTTAAAAAAATTTTTAAAAAAAATATTTTGAGAGATTTATTTAAAATAATATAAAAATTAAATAGAATTAAAATAGTTTATTTAAATATTATTATAATATGAAAAAAAAAAGTGAATAATAATTTTAAAATAATTAAACAAAAAAGATATACAAATATTATGAGATGGAGAGAGTAAAAAATTAAAATTTTGAGATAAAATTATTAAAATAAATTTTAATTTTGATAATATTAAATTATTAAATAAAAATTTCAATTTAAAAGTAATAAAATTTCTGCATAAAAAATACGAATAAATGATTCATTTTATCTCTCAATTAATTTTAATAAATTTGAATAAAATTTATAAATGTTAATATTATAATATACTGTTATTAAAGATAAATTACAATACCATTTAATTTATTAAATAAAATAATAAAATATTAAACAATGGTAATAATATATATATATATATATATTTTAAAATGATATGCGTCGCATTCTTCTCCACCCGGTTCAACCACCGGTCGCATCAGCTCATCGCATTAGCACCTCAATCATAGCAGCTAATCGCCTCAACCCTTCCGCCACAAGAGCTCTCACCTCAGACTCTCAGTTGTGCACCTCGACCCTAGTAGACCTTAGCCCTTCAGCCACAATAGCTCTCGCCTCAGCCCCTTAGCCAAAACAGCTCGTCGCCTCAACTTCTCGGTCATCAGCAACTCGTCACCTCAACCCCTCAGCCAAAACAGCTCGTCGCCTCAACCGCTCGGCCATCAGCAACTCATCACCTTAGCCCTTCAGCCATCTGGAGTTCATCGCATGAGATGATCTACTGCCATTTTGTTGAACTATATATGCTTATATAGTAAAGAAGAAAATGAAGTGTAGAAAACTTGAATATTTTTATGATCATGAACTAGCAATGAACTAGCAATGAAGTGTAGAAAGCTTGAATATGTTGTTTGTTCAATTGAGGAATCCAAAGATACTAGTGAACTTTCAATTGATGAATTGCAAAGTTCATTGCTAGTTCATGAGTAGAAAATGAATCGCCAAAATATTGAGGAACAAGCTTTACTTACCTCATCAAGTAATCACTCTTCAGCAGCGAGAGGAGGTGGTCGCGGAAGAGGTAGAGGCCGAGGCAGAGCCAGAGGAAGAGGCAGAAACAGCAACAGTAATGGTGGTGGGAGGCACTCTGATAATTTTGAAACAGGAAGAGAAGATGACCATTCAAAGCCAAAGTATGTTGACAAATCTAAAGTTGAATGTTATAGATGTCACAGGTATGGTCATTATCAATCAGAATGTCGAACTAATTTGAATAGAAATGGTGGAAGGCAATCTAATTTTGCAGAAAAGGAAGAGGATTCTGAAATCACTCTACTAATGACCTACCAAACATCAAATCAGTCAGAGAAAGATACTAAATCAAATATTTGGTATCTTGACTCTGCATGTAGCAACCATATGAGTGGGAACAAGTCTGTCTTCTCCATCATGGATGAATCCTATCAGGACTCGGTGAAATTGGGAAATAACACTAGAGTCTCTGTCATGGGAAAGGGTCAGGTAACTATTCAAACAAGAAGTAATGCAACCCACAAAATTGGTGATGTTTTTTATGTTCCAGATTTAAAGACCAATCTCCCCAGTGTTGGTCAACTGCAAGAAAAGGGGTATGAAATTCAAATTAAGAATGGAATATTCCGACTTCCTGATGATAATTTAGGCTTAATTGCTGAGGTCAAAATGACACCAAATAGAATGTTTCCTCTTCATTTTAATCATGTTTATAATTCATGTTTCTTGGTGAAAGAAGGAGATGAAGCTTGGTTATGGCACTTCTGTTACAGACATTTAAATTTTGGTGGATTAAAGACCCTGGAGCAAAAGAACCTGGTGATTGGCCTTCCTCAAATTACACCACCTTCTCAAATTTGTGAGGATTGTGTCGTGAATAAACAACATCGTAATTCATTTCCACAAGGAAAATCAAAGAGAGCAAAGACTGTTCTGGAACTTGTACATTCTGACCTTTGTGGTCCAATAACACCATGTTCCAATGGAGGTAAACGTTATGTCATCACCTTCATTGACGATCACACACGAAAAATTTGGGTGTATTTTTTGCAGGAAAAATCTGAGGCTTTTGAAGCTTTCAAAAGCTTCAAAATTCTTGTAGAGAAGGAGGTTGGAAGTCCAATAAAAGCTCTTCGAACAGACCGTGGAGGTGAATATAACTCACATGAATTTGCAAATTTTTGTGAGGCTCATGGAATAAAGAGACAACTTACAGTAGCTTATTCACCTCAACAAAACGGAGTTTGCGAAAGGAAAAATCACACTATTATGAATATGGTGCGAAGTCTATCAAAGAGCAGTAGCGTCCCCAAAAATTTTTGGCCTGAAGCTGTCAATTGGAGCATTAACGTTCTGAACAGAAGTCCCACTTTTGCAGTTAAAAACATGACTCCGGAAGAGGCTTGGAGTGGACAAAGACCAGCAGTGGATCATTTTAAAATTTTTGAGTGCATTGCATATGCACATATTCCAGATCAGAAGAGAAAGAAACTTGATGACAAAGGGGAAAAATGTATTTTTCTTGGTGTTAGTGATCAATCAAAGGCCTATAAACTTTATAATCCTAACACTAAGAAAATTATCATTAACAGAGACGTTGTTTTTTATGAGAACAGTTTCTGGTTGTGGGATAAAATTGTCACTCAAGTTCAAATTCCAACCAATTTTGATGGAGAAAATGAAGAAGAAGCTCCTAATGTCGTTCCTGGAAATTCCCAAAATGACGATGTTGATGTTCCGAATTCTGATGTCGCACCAATTTTGGAGGCAGAAACTGAAACTCCAACAAATTCACGTGCTCAACGTGTTCGAAAAAGGCCAGCTTGGATGTCAGATTATGAGGTAACAGGAATTGATAATTCAGATGATCCTCTCACCTATCTTGCTCTATTTTCAGATTGTGATCCAACAAATTTTGAAATTGCTGTCAAAGACAAAAAATGGCGAGAAGCGATGAATCAAGAAATAGCTGCAATTGAAAAAAATGATACATGGGAAATTTCTGATCTTCCAATTGGTCACAAAAAAATTGGTGTCAAATGGGTTTATAAAACCAAATTGAAGGAGAACGGAGAAGTTGATAAATACAAGGCTCGGCTCGTGGCGAAAGGCTACAAGCAAGAATTTGGTGTGGATTATAGAGAAGTCTTTGCTCCTGTTGCAAGACTTGATACAATCAGATTAATGATTGCAATAGCTGCTCAAAATTCATGGCCCATTTTCCAGTTAGATGTAAAGTCGGCCTTCTTGCACGGAGAGTTACAAGAACATGTATTTATCGAACAACCTCCTGGTTACGTTAAAGCTGGTGAAGAGAATAAAGTTTACAGATTGAAAAAGGCTCTATACGGACTTAAGCAGGCACCTCGAGTTTGGTATAGTCGTATAGATGCTTATTTTCAAAAGGAAGGTTTTCGAAAATGCCCGTATGAGCATACTCTTTACATAAAAAATGGAGATGAAGGAAAAATGTTATTTGTATGCTTATATGTAGATGATTTAATTTATACTGGAAGTGATGGTGTTATGTTTGAGAATTTTAAAAGATCCATGATGCTTGAGTTTGACATGTTTGATCTTGGAAGGTTGCATTATTTTCTGGGCATAGAAGTAGTGCAATCTGCTGATGGAATATTTATCTCTCAAAAGAAATATGTTCGGGAGATATTAGATAGATTTCAAATGAGCAATTGCAATTCTGTTACTACACCATCAGATGCTGGATTGAAGCTCACAAAAGATCAAGATGGCAAGAAGGTTGACAGCACTCTTTTCAAACAAATTGTTGGAAGTTTGATGTACTTGACAGCAACAAGGCCGGACATTATGCATTCCGTGAGTGTAATCAGCAGATACATGGAGAACCCCACTGAATTACATCTTTTAGCTGCCAAGAGGACTTTACGCTACTTAAAAGGTACAACTAATTTTGGGGTGTTTTACAAAAAAGGAGAAAAATCAGAATTGGCTGGATTCACAGACAGTGATTATGCTGGAGATTTGGATGATCGAAAGAGTACTTCGGGTTATGTTTTTATGTTAAGTTCTGGTGCAGTCTCATGGTCAACAAAGAAGCAGCCAATTGTCACGTTATCGACAACTGAGGCTGAATTTGTGGCTGCTACTTCTTGTGCTTCACAAGCAATTTGGTTGAGAAATATACTTGCAGAGCTGAATTTTAAACAACAAAAAGGAACTATAATTTATTGTGATAATAGTTCTGCCATAAAGTTGTCTAAAAATCCTGTTTTATATGGGAGAAGCAAACATATTGATGTGAAATTTCATTTTTTAAGAGATCTTAGCAGAGAAGGAGTAATTCAAATGATTTATTGCAGAAGTGAAATCAGTTTGCTGATATATTCACTAAGTCTCTCAAAGCAGCACCATTTGTCAAGCTCAGAAAGTTACTTGGTGTCTGCACTATGGAAGATTAAACTGATTGTTTGAGAACATCAGTTTAACGGAGGAATAATGTTGAGAAATAAGTTTATTTGTTCCTAGTCATAAGGAGTTTGTTGACAGCATATCTCCCATTATTTCGTTATTGGATGCTTTATTTCCTATTTTATAGCTGAAATTTGTTATGCTCTGCTATATTTAAAGAGCTCATGAATGTAAGTTTAATATCAGAAAAATATTCAAATTTCCTACACTTCATTTTCTTCTTTACTATATAAGCATATATAGTTCAACAGATTTTTTTTTTTATCTTGTATATTGTTGAGATTTTAGTAAATATTATATATTATTGTGATTAACTGGGATTGCATGTGGATTTCTTAATTTGGTCGAAATTTTGATTTCATTCTTTGAGATAAATTCAATTTGTTGATTGTGGTAGGGTTTACTTCGATTTTATATGAGTGTTGTTTTTCCCTATTTATTTTAGATTTTGATTTCAATTCTCAATTCTATTTTAGATTCAATTTATCAAAATTAGAAAAAAAAATTGGATTGAAAATTTAAGAAAAGCAGATATTCAAGAACTGATCGATTACAATTGATTGCACATCCTGTCTGGAGACGGAGATATTGGGAGATTAGGGAAAATGGTATTTTGGAGATAAAAAGATATTCTCACTTTTTAACATGAAAAAGTTATTGACTAAAAAGTTATTTATTTAATAAATTTATTAAACGGAAAAATTTTAAATTTTGATAAAATTAAAATTTAAAATAAAAGAGATCTACGGTAAATTTATTAATTATATTATATTTTAAGAGATTAAAAAATAAAATTTTTCTTATAAATCTTTGAAGAGATAAAAATTATACATATCATGTTCTATGCCTAATAAATAAAAAAGTCTTAGCTAATAGTTAGTACTTCATTGAGAGAACTCATTTTAAATAAATATGAGCATAATATAAGAACTTCTGGCTAAGTCCGACCAATGATTTTTTTTTTCAATGATAATTAAGAGTGTAAAATTTGAGACTTTTCAGATTTATTTAGAATACTTACACAGATTAAATTTGTTAGTGTTATTTTTTTAAAATTTTTTAAAATTTTATAATTTAAAATTAATATTTGTACCTTCTTTTAAAACAATTTAAAAAATATATTTTTTTCTCTTAAAAAATATATTAATATGAATTAAATTAAATTTTTTAAAAATATATCCGTATTAGTAATATTACTAAAAAAATAATAAAAAAATAAATAAGCATATTTTATCTCTTAATTTATAAATTTTTTTTATAGCATTAATAATTAAATTATTATACTAAGTTAATGTAAGTGGAAGTTAAACAAATATGATTATTTAAAAATCTTGATCCCTAATATTTCTTTTTTCTTGAATTTTGTTTTATCAATTTTGCAGCACCGAGTCACTCAAGATTCAAGAAAATCTTCTTTTCTCGGGAAAATCTCACTGTTAGAGAAAAGATAGGTCTTGAAGACTATCCTAATACAAACAAGGGAATATATATGAGGTTTAGCATTAGCATTGAAATTTCACCATACCCACATTTCTTTCTAAGTGATTCCAGCTCTAACAAACATTGCTTATCGTGGGAATATAGCCAGTCAAGCAGCGATGTCTTCAACCTGCTTGATGATTTGCTTCTCCTCTCAACGGAGACGCTGTTTACTTCGGAAAAGCATGTTAATCTATACAGTTCTCTAGGTGATTGAGAAAAGTTTCAAGTGTATAAGTTTGAACTTCGGCATCGTAACTGAAACTCTATTTTGATCTCAGAATGTGTGAGTTTTGGACCTAAATCTTGTTTACATTGTTTCCAAATTGAATTATGAATAATTAATTTTTCTTTCTGTGTCCTTGGGCTCTTGCTGGGACACCCGTGATCATCAGATAATGCATTGAATGTGGAAAAAGCACTTATTAGAGACACTTCTTCACAAGCACACATCTCTTGGGCTTTCAATCAATGCAAGGAGAATTCAAGAAGTCCAAGCAACTGTATGTATTTATAGCTCCTTTGAATATATATAGAATCAATGCAATGAGACTTCTCGAGTTTGTATATTGGGACGGTTTTGAGATGAGAAAATTCTTACACGCATTGTACACTCTCATCTTGAAGACACATTGAGGTCTATTAAAAAATTCTTAGATAGATCCAATTCACTATAATTTTTTAACGGAGACTCACTTACCAGTGTCTTGAATCTGTGATAAACCGGGTCAGACAAGCTTTTCCCGTAAATATTGCTCTTTGGCTGTTTTTTGTGGTGGTATAAATTTTTGGGTAGCGAGTTTCTTGGTGGGTTTTGATTGACGTTGCTGTAGAGGTTTGGGTTTTAGGTGTGATTTGCAACTTCTGAATTTCTTTTACTATGATTTCACGTGAATCAGAGTATTGCTTTTATGCTTGGGAGATGGAAATGATGTCTTCATCAAAGACATTGTTCTTGTCTTTATTGTGTTGGCTGTGAATTCACATGAATTAGAATTTCTATTCTATTGGCTAGTATTGGTGATAACCTGTTTTTATGGTTTCACATGAATCATATTATTCTCTGTCTGAATCACAGGGAAAGGAGAGATTATTGTGATGGAGGAACAGTTGAAGATAAAGGATTTGATTAATATGAAGCAATAGAGACTAATCTAAGGGTTAAGAAAGGAGTTGTAAAGGACTCTTTTGTTGGCAAAAATTACGCACTACCAAAGTGATAACAGCTAAGTTGCTTACATGGCATGATAAACCACTTACAAACTTACATGCAAATGAATGCAATTATTAAAAATAAAAACCGTTTATACCTTTAATTTTTACAAGGTTTGTTATTTCATGTAAAATTAGAAATCACCCTTTATTGTATGAAAAAAACTTATCTCGATCCAGTTTATATAAATTCAAAATACATGATTTCATATAAAATTCGCTACATGAAATTATCATTCTATTGTATGGAAAAAACTTATCTCGATTCGGTCTATATGAACTCAAAATACATGAATATAAATGAAAGAGGAGACTATGACTTAGCGATATAAATGCTAAGGTTACACGAAAGTTGTTTGTTAGAATACAATAAAGAGATCTTGAGTTTTTCTATTCCTTTGATTTGGATGATGAGTCTAGACTTTTAAATGTTATGTGGGTTCTTCTTCATAGTTGAGCTGCTTATGAGGAATTTAGCAGTGTCGTTGGCTTTAACACTGCATATCTTGTTAATCCATACAAGTTGCTATTTGCCACCATTGTTGGTGTAAATCATCATGGCAATCTATTCTATTAAGTTGCACATTGATATCACACAAGAATGCAAACACTTTCAAGTTGTTATTCATGACGTTGCTATTTGCTATCATTGTTGGTATAAATCATCATGGCAATCTATTCTATTAAGTTGCACATTGACATCACACAAGAATGAGAACACTTTCAAGTTGTTGCTCATGATGTGACTTGAAATAATGGGGGACATTCATCTATTTTGACAGATCAATGTGAGTGTAAGGATAGCCATCAGGGAGGTAATGCCTAACACTAGACACCGATTTTGCTTACGGCATATACTATGCAAAATACCTTAAAAGTTTCGTGAAGTTATTGATCATGACAGTGCATGGCTTGAATTTAAAGTTGTAATATACAATAGTCTAACCATTAAAATGTCCAAGAGAAATTGGAATGAGTTGGTGGCTGAAAAAAAAATTAATGATATTGAAAACTATATACTGATAAGGAGTACTGAGTTTCAATTTACCTTAATCATACATTTTAGGTTAGAATGACTTTTACTTAAAGGTGTGAGTTCATGCATGTTTATTTCGAGAGGTATGTCAGCTCAATGAGCACACTTAAGAAATTTATTGAATAATATAAACTAGCTATATGTGACAAGATTGAAAAGGAGTTTTGTTGATTTCAAGTTAAAAACTAGAGTTATAAATTGTAGGCTAAATACATATTTGCATGCCTGTATTTTAATACTTTTATTTATCAAACACTTCAATTTTAGAAAAATATTACTTTTAAACACAATTTTACTAAATCTATAATTTTAAAGTTATGTTAAAAAGTAATTTTTTAAATTCATGATTAAATCAATAATTTTAAATTTGTGTTTAAAAGTAATTTTTTAAATCTATAATTTTAAAGTGATGTTTAAAAGTATATTTTTTTCTAAACTTTAGGTATTTAAAATAAAGTTTTTAAAAGTTTAGGTGTTTAAAAATAATAGTTTTTAAAATTTAGATATTTATTAGAACAATAAAAGATATCTGATAGGCAAAAATATTAAAAGTATAAGTGTGTGAGTATGCATTCTGCCTAAATTGTATATCACATTTTGAATGGAAAAATCAATTTCAAAAGACATACTAATTTAACATTCAAACTAGTTTAAGATGAGATTAAAAGAATATGGTATTGCCATATCATCTAACAAGCTGAAGATGGAAGCAGTGTTGCAGATAATGAGCAAAGAACTGAAAAGTTTAAAATTATGGAGAAATCAATAGTCTTGGTATTGAAGAAAGTTTGCTTATGATGTTGAATTTATAAGATGGATAATATTTCAATTGCAATTGCAAAATGTTTGAATCAAAAGGAATAATATGCTACCATATATTCAATTTAATGCCATTCAAAGATATTATGACAATTTAATGAAAGATAATTAATCAAGTGTTGAAGAAAAGATATTTTTCATAGACATGGTAAAAAAGTTTTTTAGTGAAGATTATTCTCATATAAGAGTAGTTTGAAAAATACAGAAAAATGAAAAGATTTTTCTAAGAATCATCAAATTTAGCTTATGAAGATGACAAGATAAGATTTGTGAAACAACTGTTGAATGAAGTGAAGGGAGATTTATTATGCTGGAATGATGGGAATGATTTCTCATGGCAATAATGCAGAGTCTGCACACACTGGTACTCCCATTAACAAAATCAATGAAAATCATGAAAATAAAATATATTTAATTTCTTTTATTTAGGTGGAAATCAGGAATATTAATGATGTGTTTATAAATTTAAATTATATGTGTTTTCTTTTTATTTTAAATTTTAAACAAAAAGTACATATTTTCCATATTGTCATATTATATTATGTTTAAATCATTAGTTTACTAATAAACTAATTTGTCTTAAACTTTTTTTAATTAAAATTCAATCAAATTTAAAAATATAATTCTTCACATGAATATTGTATATATAAATTATTTTAGTTCACATAAATAATTTATAAATATAACACCAACTATATATTATCCCAATTAATTATATATATATATATATATATAAAATAATGTTCAAATTGTATAAAATTAACCCCTACAAATACAATTGTAGAGGATGATAACACAGAATTTAACAAAAAGAAATTTAATTTGTTCTTTCAAATGTATTGTCCGGTAGCAATTAGGTAAAGATGTATTCATCGACTTTCTCTATTTCAAATAATTTAACCCATTAATTTGCAATTGGTGCTCTCATTTTTTACTTCTAATTTCGTCCATACGACTCTTAATAAAACATAACCAAGTTTAAAGGAATTTAGTACTACACGAGCCATCTTCCAAGTACTCACACTCATTCTTTCTCTTCCAATAAAATGAATAGCTTTATCAATGGGAATTTTTTTACATAAAATAGTAATCATAACAATATCAGTGTACTATAAACAAAAAAAAAAAATTATTAAAAAGATAATCTTTACCATTTTATATTTCCAATCGTAATTCTTACAAATAAATTTAAATGACTATGAAAAATGATTAAATAGGTAATTTGCCACAAATTGAGATATCTTGCTGGATAATATATCTCCTGAATACTTTAATTTCATTTGAAGGACTGAAATATAATTTTACTTTATAGTCCAGTCCTTGATTATGGCAGTTTATAAAGTCTGACAAACCCTCGTCTATTGTGGCCTTCACCAAAACCTCACATGTCTCATTTGAAGAAGTGCAAAATCATCAGAATTACTTTTTTAATCCTTAAGCTTGCGTTGCTCCCAAATGGAAAATGTTTTTCAGTGGCACATATTTTACAGCAGAATAATTTATTTTTTATTATTTAATTTTCATGAATATTCAAAAATTAAAAGCTCAAATAGTGGCATTAATTTATATTTATAATAAGAACTTGAAAACTTGAATAACAAAGCAAAATATTTCAAGTAGTAATAATTTTACCTAATTGCTAAATTAATTAAAAATAATAATGTTAAATGATATAGCCCTGAAGTTTTATTTGCTTAGTAAAATAACCTCATTAATTTAAAATTAAATTTAACAACAAAAATAAAATGATAGCCAAACAAACAATTCTAAAGACAAGGACATGGTCGGAAAACGCCAGCAGATTCCATCAGTACATGTCTTAAGAATGAATACAGACAAGAAAAAAATTACGTAGGCAAAGCAGAAGCTCTTCCCAATGTCCAAAATTGAAGGAAATTACGAGATTGGAGATTGAAATCCTCTGCAGTTATGATCTACAATTGCAGTGGACAACAACATCATTGCAAAGAATTTTAATGCATTATTTTGTTATAAAGTTTTTTTAGGAACAAAATTGAATGACAAAATGATGGCAACTGCAAATTTTTAAGTGCTTAAAACACACTCATTTATTAGCTTCAATGAATTCTCTGTACTCTTTCTTCATTTTAACTCCTGATACAGTCCTGCACGATTGAAACAAAATTTTACAGCAGCCGAAAACAATGAACCATGCAAAAATGCTAGCTGTCCGAGCATGAACAGGCGGAAAGAAGACTGAAAAGACAAACGGGTCGATGAGTAATTTTATGGTGGAACAGTTATTCCATGTAGGACAATTACATGGAATAGCAATCCAATTGCAACGTGACAACTAAGCATGTAGGATCTCAAAACATGGACATAACTAATTTTATGGGACCCACTACTGCTTATTTGTCATTTTCTTATGGACCAGTCATTCCATGTAGACATATATACATGGAATCATAGTGATATGATATAATTTCTCGACCATTAGGTGTATGATAATGAGGAAAAACATATGCAAATAACAAAATATAGCCAACCTGAGCATATCCTTGTTCTTGAAGAACTGCACACATGGTGTACCCATAATTCCAGCTGCTTCTGCTATTTCTTGATCTTCCTCGATGTCGATTTCAACAAAATGCACGTTTTGATCGAATTCATCAATCACCTGCCATTTAATCATGAAGAAAAAGGTCATGGACATAGATATACTCAAATGTCAATCAACATAAAAAATTGAAAAAAAAAAGGAAATTCATCAATCACCTCCGACGTTTAGTTTCCTTCATACAGTTTCGGTTTCTTTATTTCCGGTAGTTTATTTTCCTGGGTCTAGTGTCGAGTTGGCTTTCATTTATTATGTTAATGTATCACATCAATATAACAGGACTTTAACATTGGGACAAGATAAGACGATCTTGAAGATCAACTAGAAATTTGAGGTCCACACGTGGCACTTATATACAAGAATATGATTTTTCTCATTGGCATTGCTATCTTCACCCAAATGACATCCATAGTCTGTTCTACTACGTTCAACTTGACAGTATTCTTTCAGTTATGCATATTATACAGCACGCCTCCCATTTAATCAAAGGCAGATTGTCCAAAATTTAGGTGATGATGTGACATCCATCAAGCTGGAACCTTAACGCGCAAGTCTGGAAGTAAAGCCCTCATGGTCTGGCTGCTTGATTATGGCTTTCTAAAAGTCTCAGCAAGTAATACGACAGGATTCCGTATCATTCGACTAGAATCATAATAATATAATTTGTTACATATGTCAGAAGGTTTCAGTGCTTTTACATTGCCATCTCCCACTTTTAGTTTTTTTAAGATTTGTCAATCATCTTTTAATTGAACAAGTTAACATGTTCCAACTTCTAGCAAAATTTCACCACCCAATAGCTCAATGTAATAAAATTTATAGAAGCACAATGTTTGAACTCATGTTCAAAATATATAGTAGCACGGCCAAAGTAACATACCTTGCTAAGAATTGGCTTCAAAGTCCTACACGGACCACAAGTTGGAGCTGTATATAGTACACAAATGAGCCGTGCACTTTCATGGTACAGCTTTCGTAGAGCATACTGCAGAAGAAAAAACAGGTCCGGGAAAGAAAATAAGTTTCAAGCTAAGAATGATTTAAACATCGAGTAGAACTTAATGAGATGTTGACTAAGGAAGACGCCATCCCATCTATAGCAGCAATATGCACCTGGCCTTTATGCTTTGTGAATGTAATGTCAAAGCCCTCTCGAGTGTCTCTGTCAGTGATTTCCTTCTTAACTTCTTCTGTTGGAGGCTGTAATATGGAATTATGAAGAACATGTGAAGTTAGCTCAGACCAGTACAGACAAGCTATGAAATATAACTCTAGATGTTATAGAAAATGTCAGAAAATGAAATTATGACTGAAATGACCTCATCTCTAGATATACCACCAATATTTCACATCACATTCTAGATTTTTAACTTTCATGTATCGATTCCATGTTGGAGATGCAAAAAATTTTACCAAATACAGAAGTTCACATCCATGTTTTGAGAATATATTCAACATGTTCATTTTAATATATCCAAACATGGACGAATATATGATTATACTTATATCTGAAGAAAACTTGCACGTTTCACATCTCACCAGTCTCTTGATCCATTTTTCAACTTTCATTTATTGATTCAAACATTAGAGGAATGAAATTTAACCAAAGCTTGAATTTCAAAATATTGCTTTATGAAGACACTCTAAAATGAATTTGTTCAAAAGATACTAATATTGAAGTAGCTTTGTTTAGCAGAAATAGACATATATATAACATGCATGCAATAGAATATCTCGTGCCCATGTGCATATATAGACAAATGTACACAAAAATGTCTAAACATATACCATATACTGATACATGTGCACGTAAGTGTATAGACTGCTTGCAAATGTGCAGTTCTTTTCAGCCACCTGCACCTAATCATATATGAATTTTTATGCTAAAGCTAAGTAATCAATTTTACATGATAAAGTCTCATTCTCCAAACCAATGTTTTAAGGACTAGGATTACTTTAACATTTGTGTTCCTAATGTTTATTGTTTTCAGCATTTACAACTTACAGTACTTGTTTCTCAGATATCTAACACTATACTCGTACCTAAACAGAGTTGAGTTGTTTCTTGGTTCATGATTGTGAGATGCATTTCAATCCTGAGTTTGTGGAACTTTTGGTTGATGCCTAGAAATCCTAAGTGTGAAGCTAGAGATCTATAACACATGAAAGCGGGATGTATCTAAGAAATAATTAGAGCATGTTTAGTTGGACGTCAATATGAACAGATTTCCTTTTTCTTTCTTTCTTTCTTTCTTTCTTTTTCCCCTTGAGAAGGTAAGCCTAGTGGAGAAAGAATAAATGTATAATTACCTGATGGAACTCTACAAGCAGATCGTTGCTAACAAGATATCTTTCGACTGATAAAGCAGCAACACATCCAGATCCAGCAGCAGTTATGGCTTGCCTCCATTCATGGTCCTATTCAACAAATTAGGAAACTGAATTATAAACTATACAACAACTACAGGGTTTCCGGACAAAAGAAATTTCTAATCAGAATGCTAAGTGAACTTATGCAGCAATTTCAATGAGCATGCATAGAGAAGTGCTTGATGGCTTAACCTTTATTTGAACTAGTAGAGTTGATAGACATAGCATTTGCCTTCCATGAATATGAATAAGTTTAACTATAAACATGAGCGAATTAAACACTTGCTTCAAACTTTATCATCAAACTCTGCAGCCAAGTTTAGAAGAGAATATCCAAATGGGGGGACGTATACCAAGAACAACATAGTTCTTAGTTGGAGAGAAGTGTACATGAGATGGTTAATGCAATTCAATCATTGTGACCAAAGTTCTCTAAAAAAATAAGAACATCGACACATAGAAAATCTTTTGATAGCCATAGTAAGTGAATTTTGTTGCAATATTGCATGTTATAAAATCTTGCACCAGTAGGCAGTAGCTCATGAATATTAAAAGTTGCATTATGCCAGACAATTCTCAGAGAAAAATAACTAAATTTATTTTTAAAACATGCATCACTTCCATTAAAGTCTACGTGCAATTAACTGACATCTTGGCAGCAATTATTTTCCTCATCAGCTCAAAGTTTGAAACTAGAACTTCATTAAGAGAAGTTCTACTACTTACTATGTGTGTTAATTATATTATTTGTTTCAAATGAGCAATGATAGATCCAAGAAATACATCTTTGAACGTTAATGTTGTCACTAATTGAACCGAAGAAATAATGAACTCTATTAGTAAATCATCATAACAGCAATTAAACTTTTCACATGATTACCTGTAAATCTCCAGCTGCAAACACACCTTCAACAGACGTTTTTGCAGAACCTTCCTCAACTAATACATAGCCTGCATTGTCCAGTTCAACTTGGCCTTCCAACAGGTGGCTATTAGGCAAATGGCCAATACCATAGAACAAGCCTTTTGCCTCAAGTACAGATTCTTCCCCAGTATCAACTTTTCTAGTCAAAATACCGGACATCTGCCCTTTGGTATTGCTAACGACATCCACTGTCTCTGTATTGAAGTGTACAGTGACATTTGGGTTGCTGAACACTCTGAAACATTCGCGATAATCAACCTGTTAAACAAACATTCAGGGAGTTGAAAACTCAACATACAAATTGTTCATTAGTATATAGTTCAGGATACCAACTCAGTCAATTAGATAAAGAAGCAAGAAAATAATACCTAAATCGCATATCTTCAGCAACTAAACATTGCCAAGGCAGAGGACTATTGCAAGTCCTTAAAGCCAAATTGAAAAAACATTCCATTTTGAAAGGATCTTATTTTCCATCAATTGGAAAATCTAATATAAAATTTTGCAAAATTCACATGGTTCTAAGGGGAAATTAGTGAAGATTCCAAGATAAACATAAGTTGATGGATGAGCATACAAAGCACAATGTTGGTGGAATCAATCCATTAAAAAGGCTTAATGACCAAAATAAACCTGAATTTTATGGTGGCTTCTCAATTTTTACCTCTCTCTATTTTTGCTAATGTCCTAGATAAACTGTTAAAATTGTTTCATTACCCCCCCCCCCCAACCCCCAGTTATAATTTGGGTAACTAGAACCAGAATTTAGTGACATGACATCTGACACTCATAAAAATAAAAGCTGGTGAAAATCAAACACCTCATTAGCTCTCCAAATTAATTAGTAAGTTTTCCAACTTGGTCAAGAAAACTCGTCTTCCTCCAGACTTAGCTACTAGTTGGAGTAAATGGGTTGCATGAGCAGATTTTACATTTTTCATATTTCTCAAGATTTCATCACATGTTTCACGTACTAACTTAAAGAGGCACGAAATGCAATGAACATTTATCTGAGAACAAATAATCAAGCAAAAATAATTAGGAAAAGTGTACAGGTTTACTCTATTCTCTCTTCATTGGACTATATCTAAACCTTACAATCACACATGTCCCACCCAGGATCAACATCCCTAGGGTGCGAGAAGAAAATGATGGAAGGTGACCTTCAAGAAGGCAAGAAGATGGTGTTGGCTAAATTGGACTCCACAGTTAAACATTAATACTTGAGCAAAGAAAGTGAACTCTAGCATCAAAAGCTCTGAATGGTACCAAGATTGGGACAGTTTGTGGATCTTTGACCCCAGACCATGGTTGACTATTCAAAGCAATTTGGGCAGTGTGTCTATTTCTACAGCAGGTTGAATTAACAGGAAGTATGTGGGGTTTCATTCTAGACTGCAGATAGAGGGTTGAATTGATGGAGATAACAGAGAAGGAAAGAAAGAAAGAAAGAAAGAAAGAAATGAGTGTTGGCTATGCAGACTGCAGAGAGACTGGAATATCTAACGTAAGCAGGGTCTTGTAAAAGGGTTGAATTAGAAATTTGTTTGATGGATCAACATTATTTTGCCAAGTTGTTTAGTTGCATATCAGCAATTCCAGTTCCAATTAGCCCCAAACTAACCAGAGGCCAAAAGTAAAACAACCTTAAAAGTTCACATAAGATAATAATAGAGAAAGAGAGAGGATGGACTATAATTGAAATTTAAAAAACTCTATGTTCAGGTTATGCTTTTCTTTGGGTAATTAAACCATTAAAGGGTTAAAAGAATATATTTCATTTTTTTATTCACATTGCATTAACAAGGGAGATAAGCCATAGATATCAGGTAGAAATGTGTTTAACCAAATTCCAATGCCTCATATAGCATTCTGCAAAAAGTTTATCCCACTAACCTCAACAACCATAAGAAAGCTTCCAGCATAACTCACCTATCTTGCATTGCTTTAGATGCCCTAAGCTGATCCTTGCGTACAAGCAAATGAACATGACGGGCATATTTAGTTAGGTACAGTGCTTCCTCTGTAGCTGTATCACCACCTCCAACAACAGCAAGTACCTGCCCCTTAAACAGCGGTGATGCTCCATCACAAATCGCACAAGCACTAATTCCCCTACTCCAAAATTCATCTTCACGAGGTAACCTGAGCCTTTTTGCAGTGGCCCCAGTTGCAAAAATGACACTGTGGCACTTAACCTGAATGTTAATGTAAAAACTAAAAATTAAAAATGAAAAAATGATGCATATCATAATGATGCTCTTATCTTGTAATCTGTTTCAAATGCCAATTGATAATAATCCACATCCTATTAGCATAATGAATAGGCAAAGTAGAAAAGGAATGATAAATGACTCGTATTCACAAGAGGAGATAATCACCACATGACCTCGAGCCCATAGCGCAAAGTTCACACACACACACACACATAAAATATGAATATATGCAAAAACACCTTTTAGCATGGGAGAAGCAAAGGTTTTCATTCTTTTTCCCCTCTTTGTAAGTTATGCAATTAACTTCAGATCAGCAAAAGGATATAAAAGAAAAGAATCTAACAAAACATTGCACATACATGTATAACATATGCTATGTAATAGAGTAATCATAACAAAATAAAAAGTAATAAATTCTCTTATTCTAGGAATACGTTGGACTCAGATTCAATAACAAGTTGAATTGGTTTTGAAACCAGAAAAGGTCTTTTCCATGCAGATTCAAAACATCTTGAGTTGGTGGCATGGTATGTTATTAATGGACATAGTTACAGGAAAAACGGATTGTTGTTACTGTTATAGCCTTTAATAAAGGTAATTTTAAAAAAGTATTGTGTTGTGGCCATAAAAGTTGTGCTCATTAGGCAGCATCTTGGGAATCTTTTTTGGACAGTTATCATCTGAAGTCTGGAGACCCTTTTTTTCTTGGGTAGAGGCAGTGTTGGCTTTATTCATTAAGTTTTCTAGTTTCTACACTCTCTCTAGGCATTTTTCTGTCAAATTTCCTCAACTATCAAGTCAAAGACTTCATTTCTTTATAAATTCCTGATCTTGGAAGCTTAGGACATCCATAGACAATGTTCTTGTCAAGTGAAGGAGAGCAAACCAACACTTCAACATTCAAATTTGCAAATGGTGAGTTATTTATGTTTGTTGTTTGGGTTTATGTACATACAGGCTCCATAGAAGCCAGAAGAATAAGTGATGCGGTAGAATCTATATTATATTTTAGCTATTTTACTTATTTATACTTAGTTTTTGTTATTTATTTCATTCACTCAAGATTTACTTAATTAATTTACTAATGCTTGTGTGTGCATACACTAATTTTCACTTAATTACTATTACTTAATGTGTGTGTATATTATGAATACCTAATTACTATTATTTAATGTGTGTGTGTGTTTGTGTAAAGATTTACTTAATTACTATTACTTAATGTGTATGTGTGTGTGTGTTAAGATTTACTTAATTACTATTACTTAACGTGGGCGTGTGTGTGGGGTGCATGTGTTTGTGTAGATTGTTTATGAAATTTATAGTGAAATTTTAGTTTATCCAATCTACAGGTCATTGCTTATCATTTCTAATTCTTAGCTAATTTCAAAATCATTTGTAGACAAATACATAAGCAATTAGGAAATAGCATCAAAGAGATTTTCAAGTTTCAATGATGTTTGCTAAGTATACATTTAAGCTATGGCAAGGCAAATTTTAAGAAAAATTAATTATCATGATTTCTTTTGTAAAAAAATGTAACTCTTGAACTTAGTGTTCATATATTAAATAGTAAGTGTAAAACCTAATCTTGAATTAAAATATTAGTTTCTTATTATAATTATTTTGATTGATGCATAAATAAGTTAATTTAATGGATGTAAATCATGGCTATTGAGAACGAATCAAATCGTATGATTCTATTTCTCAATCTTTTTAACTTGCTCCTGTAAAACCAAGAGGTCAAAAATCAGTCATTTACAACCACTAACTGGTATTCCCTTTGTCCATGACCACAATTCAAAACCATGATAGCACGGTGCAAAAGGCATGATTCTAAACGTAATAAATCCAGCATATCTATAGAACAACATGCCATAAAACCATATATACCTGTCGTTCACCACTTCTCACAGTGAAAGGACTGTGTTTAACATCAACAGATTCTACATCTTCTTGGAATAGTTCAGCTCCCCAGCGTTCTGCTTGCCGCCGCATCCTAGTCAGTAGACAAAGTCAAGAACCCATCATATAGTTTCACTTCACTAGAAATAACAGCTGCTTATATGCACATATCATCTATTCCACACAAGAATAAGAATTCAAAATAAATAAATAAATGAACATAAATAAAAGGAAATCCAGCTCTTTGTCTCTATTACCTATCCATCAAATCCGGACCAGTTATTCCTTCTGGAAACCCTGGAAAGTTCTCCACTTCAGTGGTAGTCATCAGCTGTCCACCAGGCACACCACCCATTTGATAACCCTCAAACACTACAGGCTTCAAATTGGCACGTGCAGCATATATTGCAGCTGTATATCCAGCAGGACCCGAACCTATAATTACCACATTCTCAACTCCTTTGGCTGCAAGATAAATGCCAAATCAGCATTGAACAGCTTCAGACCAATGGACATCAACACAAACAAGAGTAGCATAAACTTCAAGTAAGAACCTCAAATGTTTCATCCCATGTCATCATATACATACAAAATTATTTGTCTAATCCATTCCAAAACAAGAGAGAGCTAAAGATAAAGAGTTGCAAAATCAAAATGATAACAGTTTAAATACAATGTATCAACATAGAGCTAACTACAAATAACCAAACTAAGCCCATGTAAATTGCTAAAAAATGGATCAATTAGCACCACAAATACAATCGATCAGAAATGCAATTTGGTATCTATGGAAAGCAAAGGACTAATATAATAGCTTCTTCTTAAACCAAATTAGCATTCCTTCAGAAAGAGGAAATCCAACTCTACCTTGTGAATTATAGAATATAGATAGAAAGAGAGAGAGAGAGAGAGAGAGAGACCTGGAGAAGGGGGCGGCTCGGCGGAGGATGCTTTGACTCGGAGAGGAGATGAATGAGTAGAAGGGAGCGAGTTGAGGCAGAGAGAGCGTCGGAGAGAAGGAACGGTCCCGTTCCTGAGGACAATGAGGGAGTGAGGAGGAAGAGAGAGTGGGGTGGAGCTCATGGCGAGACGATGGGAGTTTACGGCGCCGATTCCGATTCTTATCTTCGGAGTCGCAGCCATAACGGTTTCAGACCATACAATGAAAATGAAAATAGGAGCATCAAGTTATATTCTGTTTTTCTGTAGACAGTAAAGTTGACTGTTGCATACGCACTCTCCTCCTGCCTCGGGTTTGTCTACAGTCGCGCTGGTGCGCGTAACAATCACGTCCCTTTTTATTTTTTTTTTATTTTTTTAACATAAATTTTATTAATTATATCAAGAAAAAATTTAATACAGAAGATACAAATTATTCAGACCAGCGGGTTTTTCCAAAATACTAGACTATTTAGAATCCAAAGTATTAAGAAAAAATTCTGGAGTAACATCAACATTTAAAACATTTTTAAAAAATTCATAATATAAAAATCAACCAGTGGAATTAATATAATAAATTATTTTTCTAGCTAACACAGAAACTAAGATATTCATGCAAGAGTTTTAGCCATTTTAAATTTAAAACTATCTCGTGAGTACTCAAAAATTATAGTCATAAATAAGACGTCATGCATCCACATTACATTTTACATATACAAAATTGGGTGTTCGCCATGAATTAAAAGAGATAAAAGGGGAGATGTCATGAAAATTACCTACCAAATGATGAACATTCAGCCATGATGATAGAAAGTTCAAAACTGATCGAACAAGCAAATAAGGACTTGGATGGCAATCTAGCCATAGGTGGGAATTCTCCTACCATTTAGAGATTTCAAAGAGTCATACACAACTTACCCTATAGTGAAACATCAAATAAGTCCAAAATAAATTGAAACAATATATGATGAGCAGGGATAGGAAATTCCAACAGTACACTCAAAAAATGCCGACAATGGAGCAAAATACATAAAGTATCCTCCCCAATAGCACAAAACTAACAATGATGGGAATATTTAAACCTTTTAGAATCGTAGCTAAATTAATAGATAAAATGCCTCGAAAAGCCATCTACATGAAATTTTTAACTTTTGATAGTAAATAGGTCAATTAATGAGTTTCTTCCAAGAATTCAGGATGATAAACAGGTCAAATTCTACATCCATATTAATCAATAAATAATAATTCGATTTAACAATGTATAATCCATTGTGTGTATAATGCTGTACTCTTTTATCATATCGTCTAGTGATACTTAAAGGAAGACAAGAAATGCAAGTAATATCATTAAACAATAACAATGATGAGAGTAATTGTAAGTTTCATCTCGTACCATTTTCGATAAGTAGACTCGAAACTCTGAGATCCTCCAATCTATCCATACATGAGTCTCAACAAAAAAAATTATTATCTTTATTAAGCAATTATCCCTTATACTCTAATCAGATTTTTATTTTCTACTCTCCACCTAGTATCAAAATTCAGCAAATCCATTGTCTGCAAAATGCTCTTTTAAACAAAATTTGGTTAGATTCTTTATTAGTATCAAGAAAATCAACTCTAAGAAAATATTTAATATTTTAAAAATATAAAAAATCTACCAATTAGTAATAGTTCTTCCATTAATTTTCGTCGTTAAGTGTTTTACTATATAATTTTTATAATTTAAAAAAATTTATTAATTAATATTTTAATTTTATAAAAAATCTATTAATTAGTTTTTTGGTAAAAAAATAATATAAATTTTTTTATAATAATTAATGATTAAAATTAATAAGAGAAACTAATTAAAATTTTTTTAACATATTATAAATGTTTTAGTGTATTTTGTAAAATTAAGGATCAATAAATGAGTTTCTAGGGATTAAATAGTAATTATTTTTTAAAATTTATTTCTAATTATTTAAGTTTATAAATAAAACTTACAAAGAATTTTCGCATACCTCATTATAATAGTTAGATAATAAAATTTTCTTATTAAAAAATATCATTATTAAGAGATTTCTAGTAGCATTTAAATATTTTAAAATAAATTTAATTCACCAAAAATAAAATCGAAATCAACCTACGAAAATTGAATAAATAATAATCAATAATAAGTTAATCTCTGGTATCCCCAATCAAATTAAATATAAATATATAAGATTTTTTAATTTATCCAAAAATCTTTTTAGAAAATGAGTACAATCGTATTAGTCTTGCCGAAGCGAGTACAAAAGAAAAGGTACGCGAGCGAGTAAGATAAGACACACAATCACATTTCTGTCTTTTTCCTTTCTCCTGAGAGTCGCCTTAACGTCTCGGTTGATGCGGAAAGAAGGCTAAAAGAGGACGTGGGGGCCTCCAGTATTAGCGAATCATATACCGTTGGATTTCATCAATGGCTGTCAATGCACCTTGACGCTGATTAAGTTGTACGTTCAATTTTGGTAGGCCGTAAGAACGTGATCACCTTATATAAAAATAAACTTAATAATATTTAAATTAAATATTTACATTAAAATATATTTAAAATAGTATGATTGAAATTAAAATATAAATCAATATTAAATATTACTAAACACATGACTGCATAAAATTAAGGTAAATTATATAGTTCAAATCTAATTTTAAGGATGATTTTAGATTGATTCTATGACCATCAGACATTGACACCTTGATCGAGATCGAATTTTGGTAAAAAAGTTCAACTTAAAACTCATTAGAGTTTATTATGTAAGCCGATCCATTAGCATACAATTTAATCTATGGTTGAACAGGTCGGATTGACCGGGGTCGGATTCATCAGCAGGAACTCAATGCATCTGATGTGATAGGGAGTAGGAGAGTAAGTCCAACTATGTCACAACTTTATCAGCACCGAAAGAAAATTAAATGGCTGCTTGACGATGGTGGGCAGACGAATACGCCCGTACATACAGTTTTATGTGATAGCGACAGGTAGTACCGTAACCGTTACTAGAGGATAAGAAAGAAGGAATAAAAGAGTGAGCCTGACCCATTCCAACTAAAATTACTTATACACACCTGCATCCTACTTTTTTTTAAATTTCAAATAATGAAGTTTCTTTAATTTTATTTTATTACCAAAACATCTTTTAATTTTAAGAACAATTTTATATTCGTCTCTCAATCTAATTTTATAGCTAAAATATCTCTCAATTTGACTAATTTTATTTTATTACTAAAATATATTTCAATTTTAATTTTATCTAAATAAAAGTCTATCTTACCTATAACATTTCGAGTTAAAAATAATGACATTATTTTTTTTATTTCTCTCTTATTTTTACAATTAAATAGATAAAATGTTATACTTTAACATATTTACTAATAAAAATAATTATCATTAATTATTATTTTTAATATTAAAATAAAATGCTATAACTTTTTTATTAATTTATTAGTATTTTATAAAATTATTCAATTATTATTATTTATTTATTTACATAAGATTTTTAATATTTCAAATAAATTAGTATTAATATAAATTAACATTAATCATCTTAATGAAAATATTATATAAATAAATAAATATTATAAAATAGGAGAAAAAAAAAGGTAATTTTAATCTTTTAATATGAAAAACTTGCTATTACAGATTAGATAAACTTTTGTTGAGACAAGATTAAAGTTAGGGAGATATTTTGATGACAAAATGAAGTTGAAGGGTGAATATGTGATTGATGTTACATAATAACCGTTCAAGGAAAACTGTAATGTCACTACGAAATAATGTTATGTGGTAAGAACTAGATACGTAAAAAAGGCGATCCATCTAAAGAAAGAAGATTTAGATACCATAATATCTAGACCATTACTCAGACTCTTCCATTCCCAGTAGGGGGAGTCTCGGCACTAAAGTAACTATTAATAAGCATAGTCTAGAGTATCTCCATCATGTCTGTAATCACGGGATCACTAACATCCCTTATCAAGCAACCGACTATATCACTATCGGATTATCGGGAGATGTCATATTTAACTTCACCTTCTTACAGTATAAAGAGAGAAGAATCAATGAGGCAAAAATAAACTATTTTCCAACACTAAAATCTCTAAGCAATTCCTTACATTCTCTATACTAGCCGATACTGACTTAAGTGTTGGAGTAGCTTCTGTAGGCACTCACCACCGCCTCACATTCTCTTCCTTGTAGGTTCTAGCCAATCACAATACAGTTCTATTCCGGCCACGTCATCAATCTAATCTCAGTAACATCATTTGGTTCCGTTATCGGAAAATCCTTGGAATTGGCACTATCCTTTTGGATTACAACCAGTCTTCTGCTCTTTTTCTCGTAAAAAGAAATCTCTCTTTTCTCTTTTAAGATGGTTGGTAGTTCACGGGCTACTGCTAATATTGCTACCAACGAAGATATCATTGTTTCTTCCACCTCTAATAATAGAGAAAACACGCCTCCCATTGTCAATGAAGCAGACTTCAATAATTTAAATAACGAATGGGTACTCCAGTACATCCAAAGGCTGCAGGCTATCCTCATGCAGTATAAGGCTCAGGAAGAGGCATCAAACATGGCCCCCAAAGGTAGGGAGGAAGCTTCTGTAGACACCCCAAGGGCTCGAATAGAAACGGTCAAGATACGGCCTAAGGGAAAGGCCGAGTCTGGAGACGAATTAGACGAAGCTTCGAAAGGCATTGATTGGAAGCTAATGTGGGCCGTGCAAAGATACCAAAAGGAATAAGAAGAAGATTTCAGACTGGATGGTGTTTCACCTCTTTCGAAAAAGATCTTAGCAGAAACCTTTCCCACTAAGTTCAAGTTCTCTAGCCTGGATAAATATGACAAAACAATAGACCCTAAAAGCAACCTAGCAATCTTCAGGACGACCATGCAACTTCAGAATATAAACGATTTTGTGTTATGTCAAGTGTTTCCCTCAACACTCATAGATTTGGCTCATAAATGGTACCAACATTTGAATCCAAGTTTAATTCAAAACTTTAACACATTTTGCTACGTTATTTAAATCCAAATTTATTACTTGCATATCTCTTAAAAAACTCTTCTCTAATTTGCGGAAGGTCTGCCAAGAAGAGGGCAAGTCTTTAAGGAGATTTATCTCACAATTCAATATTGAGGCTATACAGGTAGAAGAATTGAATAATGAGATAGCGTGTGAAGCATTAAAAAAGGAAACTCGCAACGTCAAATTCATAGATTCCTTAATAAAAAAATCCAACCGCAACGTATCAGCAGTTGATAGATAAAGCTCAGAAGTATATCAAGTTAGATGATAAAATCCAAGCATTGAAAGATGATAAGAGGGCGAGTCAAAAGCAAAGCCAAAAGTCCAAGAGACGAGGACATGAAGGAGATCATAGGAGTTATCCCATCTCACGAAGGAGGGATGAGCAAAGTAAGTACAAGAATCATACTCCATTGAACGACTTATGAACTCATATTTTGATGTGGATTAAGAAAAATAATAAAAGAATCAGGTGGCTACCCAAGCTCAACCCTAAGAAGGCAGAGAAGTGAGGCAAGATAAAGTACTATCGCTTCTACGAAGACCATGGTCATACAATAGAAGAATGTCGGCAACTAAAGGATGAGATCAAGAGATTGATAAAGGACGGCACCTTCAAAAATTTACAAGGAAGGGAAGGGAAGAGAGGAGACTTGAACCCAAGAAACCAAACCCCGAAACAAACCCTGATCGAGAACATATAGGGGTCATACGTGTAATAATGGAAGAACCTAGGAATGGTCAAGAAAAGCAAATATAATTATCGGACTGGTAAGAAACCTTTTAAGTCTCGAAGGTCATTCTCCTAGAGGTCTTACAAGCTTGACAAGTTTGGGGAGATGAGTGGTCATCCACTCGATATATTTGTAACATCAGGCTAATAATAAAGTTACCGAGGTATTTTCATATGTTGTATTCTTCAATGATAGGGAATGATGAGATTGCCTTCCTCAAAAAAGGAAAAAGATTAAGGAGACAAAAAGAGGCCACAAGGCGGTTTTCACTAAGTCAGGTTATAAGACGGGTTCCACCAGACCATCCGAGCGTTGGTCCCATCAAACAAGGCCACAAGGCCGTCTCCGCCAAGCCAGATCATAAGGCGGATTTCGCCAGACCATTCGGGCATTGGTCCTACTAAATAAGACCACAAGACAGTTTCTGCCAGGTCAGGTCATAAGGCAGGTTTAACTAGACCATCCGATCATTGGTCCCACTAAACAAGACTACAAGGCAGTTCCCATCAGGTCAGGTCATAAGACAGGTTCCGCCAGACCATCCAGACATTGGTCCCATTAAACAAGAAGACAAGACGGTTTTTGCTAGGCCAAGTCATAAGGCAGGTTTTGCTAGACCATCTGAGCGTTGGTTCCACTAAACAAGACCGCAAGGTGATTCCCGTAGGCCAGGTCATAAGGCGGGTTTTGCCAAACCATCCAGGTGTTAGTCCCATTAAATAAGGCCACAAGGCGTTTTCTGCCAGGCTAGATCATAAGGCGGGTTCCACCAAACCAACTGGACGTTGGTTCCACTAAACAAGTATTAAATCCCTATGAGAAGTCTTAGGGTGAGTCTAAGGTCATAGGTGAGTACAAGCCTCAGTATCAAACTCAAAGCGGGTATATGCCAAGCCAGATCTCTAGACGTTATTCCTGTTGTTCAATTATTTTCAAGTTATTTTTATTGTGATGGACGGGTATTAATCCTTGGCGATTCTTTGGAAAGAAAAATTGTTTAAATCTTGAAAAAAAGCTGTAAACACAGGATATACAGCCTCTCAGTAAAAGCAATGACAAAATATATTTTCATTAAATATAAAAATGTTACACGTGAGGGATATCCTCATACTCTCCTGCCCGAGACTCCATTACCTTAGTATTCTATACATATATTACATTATTAGTAGAAACCCGGTTGGTGGGAGTATCTTCAGCATGCTTCCCCTCCTCTTCAATTTCATCCCCCTCCTCGAGAAGGATGTCGTCTATCCAAGAAAAATCCGAAAAGAAAAATGTTTCGTCAGCTCCTTCTTCACTGAATCCTATCCTTAAACATCTCCCCATCCTAAGCCACTGTCTCCTTTTAAGCTCAGCCTCAAGCTCAGCAACTCTGGTAGAGGTAACCCGAACTCCCTCAACTTGCACTTATAGCTCCAAGACTTGGCGTTGCAGCAGGACCACCTAATCCTCAGCCGATTTAGCTCGATCCTCAAGATCCAGTTTGGAAGCGAGGGTCTCATCAAGGTCAGTCCGAAACTTATCCACAGACTCTAGAGTCTCTTTTATTGTACTTTCATTTATCATGAATTAAGAGATTTTTAAGATATAAACAAATAGGTTATACCATAAAAAATAAATAGAATCCATTTTAATACCTCTTGTATCTATAATGTACCGAAATTCACCTTAAAATTTCCTCTAAAATTAAGCTAATAATTAAAACTTATGGTACAAGCCAGCCACATATTTTGAATAAGAATAAATATATATATATATAAGGGGGCATTGAATAACAATGTTTTCTTAATAATGTTTGAAAATTTTGAGCGAGAAGGATGATAAAAAAAAATTTTTTGGGTGGACCAAAGGTAGATTGCCACGCTAGAAAAGATTTGTCGGGTTTCACAGAAATCAAATTAGATCAGCTGCAACGAAAAAAAAAAAAAAAAAAAAAAAACTTTATAATTACACACGCCTTGATTGACTTCTATATAATATACAGACTTTAAACTACACTTTACGTTATGTCTGTAATATTTCTTAACTTCTTTAAGTTTATTTTATATATAAATTAAAGTTAAATAGGTATATTACAATTATTTTTCAATTTTAATTTACATAGCAAAATTTTTTTTTCTTTAAAATTTGTATGAAAGTATTTATAATAAAATTTTAATTATACAGATCTAATTTGTTTAAAAATTTATTGTTTGACTAAAATTAAAATATTTATTTATTCATTTTTTCATTACATTTAAATTTATAATTAGCTTAAAATTTTATAATTGTATTATATATATTTTTATTATATATATTATTTTAATATAAAAAATATTTATTTTGCATTATTTTAATTGCATATAAATACTACTTAATGGTTATATTTTTTCAGTAAAATTTATATTAATGTCTATTTATATAATATCAATATAAATAAATGTAATTAAAATAAAGTAAAACACTAGATTTTTCTACATTAAACTAACATTTATAAGATTAAAAAATATAAAATACCATTCTACAATCAAAGTATAAAATTTTAAACTTATTATAAACTCAAATGAATAGAAAATAAAAAATAAAAAGTTTAATTTTTAATTTAACTATAAATTTTTAAACAAAATTACACAATTATAATTTAAAAAATTTTAAAAAATAATTAAATTAAAATTCAAAAACTTTTATTATCTAAAATTAGAAACTATAAGTGAAATTTGTATACTAAATGATATGTAAACTGTCGATATCATATCATAGAGAACTTTATTTCACAAATAAAAATTATAATAAAAATTATAATATTTATGATATTTAGAGGACATGAATAATTATATAATATTTATGATTTTTAATATATATTACAAATAAAACTATAATAAAAAATTTAATAAGTTGATACGTATGAATTGTAATGTAGTATTTTACTTCATAAACCCTCACTGTCAATGAGAAAGGACATTTTCATGTTTGTAAGTAGAAAAAATGCAATAAAAATAAAAGGGTATATATGTAATTTCATAACTCAAATGTCACTTTCCGCTTTGATTTTTTATTCTTTCCAAAAAAAAAGAGAAAAAATATTTGGAGGAAAATAAGGATAATTTTTCTCTCTCCATTTATTTTCTCTCCTCTAACCAAACAAGGATAATTGTCTTTTCATGATTATTTTCCCTTAGTTTTTCCATCTATCTAAATAAATACGAAAT
Source organism: Manihot esculenta (assembly GCF_001659605.2). Classification (NCBI taxonomy): domain Eukaryota; kingdom Viridiplantae; phylum Streptophyta; class Magnoliopsida; order Malpighiales; family Euphorbiaceae; genus Manihot; species Manihot esculenta. The sequence goes on along the minus strand of NC_035168.2, from coordinate 5,497,486 downwards.
TTTTGTTTGGATCTGATTTATTATAAATCTAAAATAGGATAATTTATAATTTAGTTCCTGGATATTACCATTATTAACAAGTCAGTCCCTGTATTTTTAGAAACCTATTAAAACGTCCTTATGTTTTATTTCCGTCAACAAAATAGTCTTTTCGTCCTATTTCCCGTTAAAATTAAATAAAGGATGAAAGAGAAAATTTTTAAAATCTAATTTTACCCTCAAATAAAACCATTTATTTAGTCCTTATATATTGCAATTATTAACAAGTTAGTTCTTACATTTTTTAAAATCTATTAAAATATTTTTATCTTTTTTCATATCTATTAAAAAGTCCTTATTGTTTTTTTTTATCAATGAAATAGTCCCTATCTTTTCTCATATCTATTAAAACATCCTTATCGTTTTTTTATGTCAACGAAATAGTCCCTCCTCATCGTTTTTTTCTGTTAACGAAATCATTTCTCCCTATATTTTTAGAAATCTATTAAAACGTCCTTATTGTTTCTTTTTGTCAACAAAATAGTCCCTATCTTTTTTCTCAGATCTATTAAAACGTCCTTATCGTTTCTTTTTATCAACGAAATAGTCCCCGTCTTTTCTTTCGTCCTCCTCCTCCTCCTCCTCCTCCTCCTCCTCCGAAGAAGAAGAAGAAGAAGAAGAAGAAGAAGAAGAAAAATAATGGGGGGTAATATAGTCTTTTATTATATTTTTAACGGCAAAAATAGACAGAAAGACTATTTCGTTGACGGATAGAAAGTATAATGACGTTTTAATATATTTTTAAAAATACAGGAACTGACTTGTTAATAATGGTAATACCAAGGGACTAAATCGTAAATCACCCTTTAAAATATAAATAAATCTTATTTTCCCACTAAACCCAACTCCATTAAAGCCTAGCCCAAAAGTTTCAAGAGTATCTTTGGTTTTAATTAATAGAATTATTTGAAAATTTAGTCAATCAAAATATCGGTTCAATTCAGTTAATCAAATGCACAATTTGACCGTCGTCTACCACGAGCATCCTTCATGCGCGATTTGAAGACAATTGATTGTTTAAGTCGTTGGGCTTGTTTGGTTTTGTGGCATTACTGCTTAGAGCTTTGAATTGGTTTGTTATAAAAAAATTAATTTTAATAAAATAATTAAATATTTTTAACATAATTCTAATACTATTTATATTAAATTAACAAGTCTCATATTTTAATTTTAAAATATTATTAAATATTTATAATATTATATAATATTTTAATATGAAATATATCAAAATACAAAAATAATCAATAAAATAGAGTTTTCACTCTTACAATATTCAAACTCTTAAAAAAAGAAAATAACCGTCAGTCAAGTTTTATAAACTTTATTGCAATTTTTTCAAAAAAACAAATTCTAATTAAATTTTTTATTATTATTCTTATAAAATATTGTAAATTTATTTATTTTTTATAATAAAATTACGTTGTTTTGGATAAAATTATGTACTTTAGTAGAAAATAATATATTTTAAAAAATAGTTATAGTTATTTTAATTTAATTTTTTTCTAATTTTATTAATATATATAACCTATTTAATAATTATATATATGGTAATAATAACCATTATAAATATATATATATAATTAATTTTAGTAATTTATATTTTATTTATATAAATTCTATTAATATGAAAATAATATATAATATAATCTATTTAAACAGAATAAACTATAATTAACGAATTAAATTGGTTAAATTATACTATTATACTTTTTAATAATTATCTAATAACTAATACATATAATAATTTATTATTATTATTATTATTATTATTATTATTATTATATAACTAATAATAATTATTATAAATATATATATACATATATATTTATATAATTATTTTAATAATTTATATCCTATTAATACAATTTTATTAATATTGATATAGTATATATATATATATAATCTATATAAATAGAATGAACTATAATTAATTAATTAAATTATATCATTACAAACATTTAATAATTTATTAGTAATTAAAATATATAATAATTATATATATAATCAATTTAAAGAGAACAAATTAAAACCGTTTAACTAAATTAGTTAAATAAAATAATAAAAAATATATAATAATTAAAGAATATTGTAATAATATATGTGTAATTTTATAGAAATGATATAATATATAAAATATATCATTGAAATTATATATTAGAATTATAATATCATCATAAATTTGTTTAAATATATATATATATAATTAATTTTTTAATATGATTCTTTAAAAAAATAAAATTAAAATCAAAACTAAATAACTAAACAAATTTAATATGATAATTTTTTTTTCATTTCATGTTAAATTTCAATTATTTCTTTCCATTTCAATTAAATTCCTCTGTTTTTAGTTAAAAGGTTAAATAAATACAATTTAATTACAGCTCTTAAAATAAAAAATTGATAAAATTTTATTATATATTTTTTAAAAAATTATTATAATATTAAAAAATATATTATTTAAAATTGCTTGAACTCATAAAAAATTTAAGACTATAAATTTTAAAAATAATATAAAAATATATATTATAATTTTATTCATTTTCATTTTAAAGTCCATAGTTAAACTAGATCTTTTGCACTAGAAAAATAACAAATTATTATTTTTAAAATTATTTTTAATATTAAAAATTTCATATTTAAATTAACTATTTATAATTTAAAATTTATTAAATTTTAAAGAGATACTAAACAAAAAAAATCTAAATATTTATAATAATTCACATTTAAATTTAATATTTTAAATTTTAAACAATAAAATTAAAGATTTTCAATTTGGCACAATCATAATAGAACTAAATTGAATTTGGAAAAGTTAATAATAACTATAATATAATTCTTAAAATTTCATATTATTAATAAAATATATAATTTTTTAATTTAAATTTTATATTAAAATTATTTATTTTTATATAATATTAAATATACTATATTAAATAAATATTTATTACAAATAAATTTGTATTATATAAAATATCACATATGAATAATATATACATTAAAATATTCTACTCAAAGTTAATCAATATTATAAATTACGTATATATTTTTTATATTTTAAAAATTTTACTTCCTATTAATAATATTTTAAATTATAAAGTTTTAATTTTTTTATATTTTAAGTTTTTATCAATATCTATAATATTATATAAAAATAAAAATAAATATTAAATAATAATATTAATAAAAATATATATTTATAGATTATTTTATTATTTAAATAGAATTTTAGAGATTATATTGTAATTTATTGTTAACTTGTATAAATTCAAATTAGTTTTATAATAAATTGAAAATGTTTAATTTTATTATTTAAAATTTTAAATATAAATATAAATAATCATAAATATTTAAAATTTTTTTATTTAATAACCCTAATAATAAAAATTCATCCTATTATAATTCTATTTCTTTTTGAGAAAAGCATTACTAGATTCTTTATGGTCTCAAAATTTGGTGCTATTAAATAACTAGATTCATTTATATTACAAGTGCTTTTTTTTTTTTTGTCTTTTGGGCCAGCATCAAGCCCACTAATTTTCTTAAAAAATAAAAGAGAAAAAATTCTAACAAATATATTTTTTTAATAATAGAAAGTAAATAAATATAAAAATTTATTATGATATCCCAATTGTTTCTTATAGAAAAAAGCAGTTTTTATTTGATTTGCATACGTGAACCTTAATAAATTAATCATGATAAAAATTTGGAGAAAATAAAAAAATATTTATATTATATTCAATTATAATATAAAAGTAAAACTTATCTAAATTAAATTTAATATAAATATAAATTTTATATAATTTTTTTATTTTATATTATCAGCATAAACATAATTTTGTTAAAAATTTTTTAAATTTTATTATTGATATTTTGAGGTTTAAAAAATAAAATTTATAATATATATGTAAATCCTAATAAATATTCTTTCCTTTTATCTGTTAGCGATGTCTAATCGTCTCTATACTATAGCGTTATTTGTTTTTATCACTTAAATTCGTTCGCACGAATACATCAAAATATCTCTTTACATTACATAATTATTTAATTTATTTCGATGTATATATAAATAAAACTGTGAAATGACTAAACTCACTTACGTACTTTCTGTTACATTATCTAACAGAGTTAAACTTTTCATGTTGAGATGGCGTGATCAATTATTTATTAATCGGAAACTGGTTTCCCACCACTAGCTAGACCGACGGTGAAGCCGCGGTTGAATGAATAATTGAGGAATAAAGCAAATGGGAACACAGAGCTGCGGTTGGTGAAGCTACATAATTATCCATACCACACTTCAACATTTTAATTATTTTTTATTTTTATTTAAAAAAAATATTAATAGAATGGATTCTCAAGTCAAGAAAGCTCAGCTCCTTAACCAAAATAAGAACCTTCCCATTATGTCCAAATACCTTGTATTTTCTTCTACTTTTATCCGTAAAAGCTCATTTCACTCTCCTCTTTAGCGCGTGTCTTTAACTCCCAATTTTCTTTTCTTTTTAGTTTTAGGTTTTTTTGAGAATTACATGTATTTTTTGTTAAAAAACATAAAGTGAGAGTTTAATCTACCTTTCAAATTCAATTAATTTTTATCTATCACACAAATTTAATTTATTCAAAAATAAATTAAAAATATTCAATTTAATTTATTTTTAAACCGAACCGATCAATCGAATAATCACTCATTTATATATATATTATTTTTTAAAAATATTATTTTTTTTAGAAAAATAAAATTAGTTTTTATTTTTTTATTTGTACAAAATAAACAGATAGTAGAAATTAATTTATTATATATAAATTTTGTTGATTTAAGTTTTACAGGATTTGAAATTCTGATAATAAGTATTATAACACAAATTCAAATATACAAATAAGTTAGCTAAACTATCAATGAAGTTTGTATTAATTTTTTATTTTTATCATAAACTTTTAATTTATATAATTTAATAATTTAATATTTTTCCGATGAAGACTCTTAATTAAATTTTTTTGATGTGGTCCATGAAAAACTAATATTTTAAAGTAATATTTCTCAGTTAATATATAAAAAAATCAACATATAATATTTGAAAATTTTGGAAATTTGTAATTAGTGAAAAACAAATGCAAGAGCGTGAGATAAACGGATAGTTTTGACAAGTAAGGTTCTGCGCAGGAAAATCAAATGCAGAGAGGAAAAAGAAAATTTTGGAACGAGAAGGGAGCACGCCAAAAGTCAAAAAATCACTTCTATCCTTCCTATGCGGGAAATAGGGCCAAAATTATTTAGTCATGCGGATGTTTTGAAATTTTAAGAAAATAGAGTTTATAAGAATATATTTAAATTTAATCTCAAAAATTATATATATATTTTCTTTCTTTATTTTTTAATGAAGATAATCGTTATTTTGTTATAATATTACATATTTTTATTATGCAATTTTATATGTACGAACATATTTTTTAGTTCATACTTATCAAGTGGCTATTTAATTTCTTTTCAGCGCGTATGTTAGTATGGTTGGAGTGTAGTCAAGCGTATTCTTCTACTCTCATCACATCACTGGTGCTAAAATTTCTTTTAGGGATTCAAGTCTTGGTTTAATTCGGCCTGCTTCAATCACAGATTGAATAGCGCTGATGAGTTGGCTTATTTGGTGGATTCTATTGAATTTTGTGCCTTTCTTTATCCTGAATTTGACTTTAGTCCGATATAGAATTCTGGCGATCATCAAAAATTAAAATAAATTAATTAAAGTTTTCCAATAAATATTTTAATTTTGCAAGATATATAATTATTGTAATAAATTTAGTATATCTTATATATTAAAATTTAAAATATATTGTTAATAAGAATTATTAATAATTATATGGTAGTATGTATAGATCTTTTAATGTATTTTTTTTATAAGTAAATCTTTTAGTAATAGAAATTAATATTTTAATTAATAACACATTCATATTAATTTACAATTAGTGTTGTGCAATATGTTATATATTTTATTTATTACATTATATATTATTTTAATATCTAAATATATTAAAATATCGATTTTGTTTATTAATTTAACATTATATATAAAATGACATTAAAAAGATATTATTAAAATCGAGTTTTATTACTGTGAAACATTAATTTTAAAAAAATTAATTTTAAAATATAAAAGTTTAATAATAGTTTACCAGCAAATTTAAATGAGAGAAATTTTTTTTATTTTACCATGTTTTTTTAGCATTTAAAAGTTTTTAGAATGAAATCACGTAAAATAGTTGAGAGGTGTGTTTGGATGATTCCGTTTAAAATTGAATTAAATCGAATAAATTTAAAATTAAAATTTTAATATTTATAAAAATTCAATCAAATTAATTTTGGATAACAAGTAATTTTAAATCGAATTGATCTGATTTAATTTAATTTGATTCAGTTTGATCGATTGGATTTTTTAATTGATTTTTTTTATTTTTATTCTTTATTTTTAATATTTTAAAATTTAATTATGGTATAATTTTTATATTGTCAAAAATAATATTATTACTAATCGATACGGTTTGATTTTATAGATTTTTTTATCAAAATCGAACTAAATTAAAATAATTAAAATTTTTAAAAATAAAAATTAAACTAAAATTTTGAATTAATTTGATTTAGTCAATTTTTTAAATTTAAACTAAATATCGCTAGCTCTTAAACACGGTGGCTCTATATTTTTTTTGAAATGAAGATTAAAAATTAGAAGAATAGAATTTAAGATCTCTGATATCTTTTACAAAAATAATTTATTTTTTAAAACATGTATATTAAAAAAGTTAAAAAATGGATTAATTTATATTTTATTTTAAATATTATCATATTGTTAGATTATCGTATACAATTGTTATACTTTAAAATCACTGTCGAAATGGAACGCCATGCTTTTTACCAACCAAACCGGACACAAGGATTAGAGAAAATTCTACGTTAGATAAAGAACAAAGAATGTAGAAAGTATCAGCACACCTAAAACTTTAGGTTTTACAAAATACTAAAACTAGGTAGCTATTCCATGGATTATTCCCACTAAAACCTTCCCCTATTCTCCTCTAATCCCAGCCGTTGATCTTCATTATCATGCTAGGAATATTCATCTCAAAGTGTGAAGAAACTCTTCTATTTCATAGATTTATAATAATGGCTTAATAATATAAATTGTCTTTATCTACCTTCTAGACTGTTTGACTTAAGGATTCAATACTATGTCATGCTTTATTGCCACGTCATGCATATTCTTGCAGTTGGAAAATAAAAAAAAAAGTAAATCTATAAAATTAAAGAAATAAGGTGGAATGAAACTCGAGGATTGATGTATTAAGAGATTTACAGGTTGTTTAAATTTAAATAGGGAGAGGGATTTTTTTTTTATTTTTTTTATTCGTCATAGATATTTAATTATTTTTCTGTTATATTATTATATATTTTTATTGTTCATATTTATACGCATGGATGTGTTAGAATTTATCATTATGTCAGGTGACTATTTAATTCTTCCCGTGCGTATGCGGAGCAGGATTGATCGGACCTGTTCTTTTTTTTATCACATCACTAAATTGGGTTTTTTTTCAAAAAAACTCATGTGAGATATGTTCAATCTGATTCCTCGACTAGATTGGCACACGCAATCTGAACTGGTTTGTTTTAGAAAAGAATCGGTGGATTTTAAATATGTCTTTTTCATTAGAGTCTGATGTAAAAGGCCCGACCATCACGAAGGATTATCATGAAATTTTCCTAATGGAAAAGTAGTGGACATAGAGAAAAGAGTGTAAAACTGTAGTTTATTGACTAGTCAATAACATAGAAAGATAACCCTACCCATCAAACACAATCAAAACCATAAGATTCAATCCTAGGGTTAAAAGCAAAGGTTCCTCAGCAAACAACCATGGACCTGCATGCACGTAATTTTGAAAAATATATTTTATATACAAAGCGTGGCTTGACTTTCTTGTGAGTATATATGAGGGAAGAGTTTAGCCTTAGAACATACGTTTCAACCATTTCTTTCTTCTCTGTTAAAGAGAGAAATTAAGAGGAGAGAAGAGAGAAAAGAAAAGAAAAAGCCCTTGCATTTCTCATGAACTGTGGAGTCGTACTGGGTTTCTATTGCTGGGGCTGGGAGTTCTTAACTGCCCTTCTTCTCTTCTCTGCCTCCTCTTAATCATTTTCTCACCTTCTCTTTTTGTTTTTTTTTTTTTTCTCTTATTTTCTTTCGTTTTCTTTCTGTTTCTTTCGTTTTCTTGCCGGATTTTCTTATGGGGTCTACAGCTTTAGATAATAATAATAGTAATAAGGGTTTCTTTGAATATGTTCGTAAATCAACTCCGCCTCCATTCTTGCTTAAAACCTACATGCTGGTGGAGGATCCGGCTACTGATCAAGTGATTTCTTGGAACGGCGATGGAACAGGGTTTGTGGTTTGGCAGCCGGCGGAGTTTGCCCGTGATCTTCTTCCAACACTGTTCAAGCACAGCAACTTCTCCAGCTTTGTCCGGCAACTGAATACATATGTAAGTTTCTGAAAATAATAATAATAATAATATAATAGACGTGCTCGTTTTAATTTTTGACCAATTCAGGTTACAAAGATTACACGCAGTCTACAAGTGATATTTTTAATTTTTTTATTTTTAAAAAAAAATTATTTTAAGGTGTTATTTTGGTCAAGTATTGACTAAAATTCTGCGTTTTAGGTTATTTATAAATTTTCTGGTTGTTGAATGAAAGAATAGGTGAAATGGTGCTATCTAAACCTACCCTTTTGCTGTTATGGTCACTTGGCCTTCATCATCCAATTAATTTCCCTAATTTCATGTCTTGTTAAAACATCTTACGTTATGTAAGAAGTTTCACTGTTCCTACTTGTTCATAATTTAATAGTTCAAGTCTTCATTTGTTTTTATTCATTCAAATTAAAAAAAACCCTTTGAATTCAATAAATATATATCCGATGCTAAGTCATGTTTTTAGCAGTTTTACATAATAAATTAGATTGAAATAAGTAATAATATATATAATTGTATGAATCATGCGTTCAAATTTTTCACTATATCTTCTTTACTAGATATTATTAAGTGTTTATGATACATATGCATCATCTCTTATAATCATATAAGGAGATTATTTCTTTGTATTACGAAGAAGATCAATATATATTTTTATCGGAGATAAGTACTATTTTCATGTATTATTATACTATAAGTATTCTATAATCTTCCATGCTTTACCTGTTGTTTTCTTGTCATATAGTCTTTATCTCCTAAATTCAAAGGTAAATCAAGTTCTTTTTAGTCCTCCAAGAGGGAAAAAAAAGTTAGAAACCTATTAGATTATTGAAGGTTTATTATTTAATCTATTATGTATGTGTTGTGATATGGCTATGTAGGGTTTTCGTAAAGTTACAACTAGCAGGTGGGAGTTTTGCAATGACATGTTTCGAAAGGCTGAAAGAGAGCTCCTTTGCCAAATTCGTCGACGAAAAGCATGGTCTAATAAGCAGCAACCAACTGTACCAATTCAAACTACACCACAAGATTCTGATGAAGATCAAAGATCGTCATCAACTTCATCCTCGTCTGAATACAGTATCCTAATCGATGAAAACAAGCGTCTTAAGAAAGAAAATGGGGTTTTAAGCTCGGAACTCACTGGTATGAAAAGAAAGTGCAAGGAGCTTCTTGATTTAGTGGCTAAATATGCACATTTTGAGAAAGAAGAAGAAGACGACGACAGCGATAAGAGGCCAAAGTTATTTGGTGTGAGACTAGAAGTTGGGGGAGACAGGGAGATGAAGAGAAAGAGAGCTAAGATTAGAGAGTGTGCAACTGTTTTATTATCTCAATCATGCAAATAAATTATATCAATAGTTAAAATTAATCAATCAATCAACAATGAAGGAAGCAATAAACATAGCTGTAGCTACTTGGAATTGAAGCAGCTTGCTAGATATATAGCATGAAGTAGATGTAGTTTTAAGTTAATTATAAGCTTTAATGGCTGCAGCAGTGAACTGGATATGTATCTATTTATACATGCACAGTGTTATGTACTTCAAAAGGATGATAATATTGGGCACAAGCCCTTCAATCATAAGGGTATGTCTTATATTTTGTGGGTTAATCTCCTGTTCAAATATATTAGTCTAATTTTTATTATTAGAATTAAACAATTTAATAAATTTTATCATATTCATGTATAGAAAATCTATATTTATATATTTTTTTATTAAAAAAATTATAAATAAATTTAAATTAAAAGAATTGTGGAACTCACGTGGAGTTATTTTAATAATTTAATTAAAGATTAATTTTGATTGAAAACTAATGATATCTCAACAACTTACTAACACCGTTAAAATAATAAAAAATATAAATTTTTTGTGTTGACGAATTTAATGACGTAATACTGATTTTCCAAAGCTCAAGTTTCATAACCTACTCAAATATCCATAACCTAATAATTGAATATCAATAAAAAAAATTTAATTCACTTCAATTATATAATAAAAAATATAAATATTAAATATTATTTTTTATTATTATTAATATTCTAAAATTTAAAAAATAGGTTTATGGTGGTTGCATCAGTTTAAATGGAAAATAAAGTTTTTCTTTTTTTATCTATTTTTTTTTGTCAATCGGTGATGTCTAATTATTTCTTTATTACCGTGTCACCTGTCTTTATTATTCAGGTCTGTACGTACAGATGTGTTAAAATCTCTCTTCACGCTAAGCGGCTATTTAATTTCTTCCAACAATATGTGAATAAGATTGCGAGATGACTTGACTTACTCTTCTTCCTATTGTCACGTTATCGAGATACGCTTTTTCTGTACGGATTCATTCGCGTGGTCCATTCGGCCTGCTTCTCATTATCGGATCGAAAAACACACCATGAGGCCGACTCACTTGAATAAAGTCTAATGGGTTTTGGATTAGTATTCTTTTTTAGATCCGATTTCGCTTCTAGACGAAGGAGGACATACGGTCATTAATTATTAAAAGACCTAATAAAATAAATTATATTTAATTTAATTATTTTAATAATTATTTAGAAGTGAATTTTAACTGAAAAGTAAAATTTGATTTTTTAAATTTTATTTTATAATTTAAAAGTAAACTTATTTTTTTTATGTAAAGTTAAGCTAATTATTGAAGAAATATATATATATATATATGTATATATTTGACTTTGGAGGAAGAAAAGAACAAAATCCACCATTAAGAATGATGACTTGTAGAATGAAATGATGCCCTTATTTTCTTCAAATTTGACTTTTGTAGATATATTTATATAATTTTTTGCGAAATGTTTTCCAGTCTAAGGATCTGAAATTACATGTTGCTTATCGATTTACACAAGTTGTAAGAAGAAGTCTAATCGTCATTTTCCATTTGATGTTGCCACTTAGCTTCTTAAGAAACGTGACCACTTGAATCAGTCCAAACTACAAGGAAGAAAGAAAAAAATATTAATAAATAGTTAATAATTTAATGATTGGTATTTTAATTTTATTTATTTTAAAAATAATAATTTTTATTTTTTAACATTTAGACTAGCAAATTATTTTTCTGAAAAAAAATACTTTTCTGAAAAAATAGTAATTTAATTTAAAATAATACAGGACTAGCAAATTGTGAAATTGATTTGAAATTTTTTATTTAATGATTTAACATCTGATTTGGAATCAGCCCAGCCCCAGCCAATACTCAAGTCTTCATAAAAATCGATGAATCTAAGTAACTCGTACTCTCTGAAAAAAAATATATTTCATTACTTAAAAATAGAGTAAAAGATGAAGTACAAATTAATATATTTTATTTGACATAAATGAAATAAATCATTTATAAAAAAATAAAAAATAAGAAATTTAATAATTTTAATAGATATATAAATTTACTGATAAATAAATGAAATAATTATTATTTAATTTTTAAAATATAAAAAATATATTAATTAATTTTTTAATTTTAAAAATATATTAAAATGTCATTCAAATTTTTCAAAGGCGTAACCTCTATCATTACAATTTTAAGCTAACTCTATTATCTTTAATATTAAAAGGAAAGTAAGAAAAATTTAACTCCATAATTATCATTTTTTTATTAAGTGAATATATAATTAAAATAATTGAGAGTATTTAAAATTTTTTTTTCATTAGAAGAACTAATCAATAGATTTTTTTTTAAAAAAAAATTTTAATATATTTTTTAAAATTAATAAATTAACTAATAAATTTATATACTGCACGAATTAAATAAAAATTTTCTCAAATAATGGTATGATATGCTTTCCCATTCTATAATTTTTTACGATACCTTAAAGAAAACTATAGGCATTTAATACAATTGAGTAGAGAAAAAAACCCATAATTTTAAGGGGAGTTATTTTTGGATCATTAATTTTTTAATAAATTTATTCATTCATTTATATTTTAAAATTATTTGATCACACTCTAAATTTAGTCTAATAGTAAATATATTTTAATAAATTTAAGAAATTTTAGATTCTATTTCTTCAATCTTTATTCTTCTTTATATAACTTTAATAAAAAAAAATCACTTATCATTTTTTTTCATCACTATTTTTTTTTTTTTAAATTTTTTCTCTACTTTTTTTCTAAAACACTATAAAAAGAGTGAGAAAATAGAGATAGAACTTTATCCACCATTGTTAAAGTAAATTATCAACAAAATATCGTAACTATATAGTAAAAAAAAATTTTTATAGATGATTTGATGAGTTTCTAACTCAAATTTATATGTAATTTTTCTATTTTTTTATTTTCTTAACTTTTTAATAATTTTTTAAATAAAATATTAGATTTATTACGAAAAGATTTGATTTCTTCATACAATATTTGAATACTTTATTTTTTTAATTTTTTTTAGTGTATCTTGTTTTCTCCTTTTATAAGAATTTTATATGTTTTTCGTTTGTTAGATGTATTTTGTTTTAATAGAAAATTCAACCATAGAAAGGAGATGCAACAAATCATCGATGAAAACATAAATCACCGACCGCGGCAGCGTTGTCCTAAACTATCAATGTCTAAGAAAATAATCTTGCCACAGAAAAAAAGTCCATTGAGATCAAATCTACAAAAATCTCTTGTTAAGTAAGACCAGACTTTAATGAAAAGAAAATAAACACATAAAGCCATATATATATATATCTATATAAATAAAAAAAAAAAAAAAAAAAAAAAGCAAACAACAATAAACAAGAAATACTCGACAAAACGCAAGCAAACCTACAGATGACCTAACTCACTCATGGCCATTCCCTGCCCTTCTCTTTTCTCTCTTCTTCTTTCCTCATAACTTCTCTCTTCTCTCGCTTAAAATTTTTTTTTATGAGTTTAATAATTTCAATTGAGTACATTTGCACTTTCGGATTACCTAAAGTTTTAAAAAATAATAATAATTGATGATCTGAGATCCAGAGAAATAGGGTTTACAATAGATTCTGTAAAACTGAAAAAGTTTAGACATAGAGGAGAATATTTCTCCTTTTATATGTTTCATTTTGTCTGCTAGTGACGTGCTAACAGAACGTATATCGTTGGTCGACCTGTCCCTGCTACGTTGATACGGACGTACGAGGGAATCAGATCTCTGCTCCATGCGTAACGGCCTTTGATTCTCCCAGTGCTTGTGTAGGTGGGCCCACAAGACAGGTGGATGAATCTTCCTCCTGGTTCCGGGCTGGGCCGGAAGATAGGAACAAAGCTGGGCCCAAAGGGGGTCGGCCCAAGGAGCAGTGAAGGCTGGGCCGACCTGGTTGAGAAATTCAAAGGGGGCCTGGTATCGAGGATCGAAAGGGCCTGACCTGTCAGTGCAGAGGATGTGTGGGCTTTCAGATGATGGGCCCTTACCGCGGGCTTGGCCCTTGACCGGGATGGAGGAACCCAGCGGTCATCAATTGCCCCTTTACCTTCTCGGCAGTTATTGCCCCAACTGTCGAGGGGGTAAACTCCAAGAATCATTATGACCGCGCCTGTTTGAATTCAGCTTGCTCCATAATGCCCTTTCATCTTATTGTCACTTGCAGCTTTAAATCTTCTCCGTCTTTTTTCTATTTCTAGTTTTCCTCTGCTCTTTGTGCACACTGCCATCTTCACTTTCCTGCCTTTATCTTCCCGATACGCTTTCTTTCCTCTCTTGTGAATAGCCTTTAAGGATTCTGATGCCGCTAGCCTAGAGTATAATGTCGTCCTGTCCTACATTGAAATCTCAGCCTCTGGCTATATATTAATAACACCTCATTCTCATCCTTGGGCTCCTTATCGGGACAACGGGATCTCTCTTTCTGATCCTCCTTCCTCTGGTTCAATCGATCTCCCGAAAGATGCAAGTTTAGTTTTATTTGTCATGCGAAAGAGGTACGGTTTACCCTTCCCTTATTTCTTTCGAATATGCTCTGTCTCTCATGGGGTCTGTTTTAACCTTGCTTTTGTGATTTTTGCAACCTTTGGGATGAAGATGAAGCGGATTAAGCCCCCTAAGATTCTTACACTGCCCATGGGGAGCTTGAACGTTGCTTCGGACGTCCTCCTAGTGGGGCGATCGACGGGGGAGGTTACTCGACAAGTTGCCGAAATCATATCTTTCAGGTCGTCCGGATGGCCTTCTTTCCCTATTCCTGCCCGAGCTCCAATGCCGAGCTCTCGAGGTTCCGAATTTTTAAGGCCGTATAGCAGTGGCAAGTCGGTCTTGGCTGCTCGAACTGTTCGAGTTCTCGGGTCCTCTCGGACTTCGAGATCGATCGGGGACTGCAGATCGACGGGAACGAAGCTTGCCCCGCCTTCTGGCGATGTTTTCCAACATGTGCTTCGTGATATTGAAAGTTTAGCTTACAAGTATATAAGTAAGGACAATTCATCAAGGTCTTCATTTAAATCAGGAAGCAGGGGTAATCTGCTAAAATTAGTCCAACATAGTTTGTGTGTAGGTTTGCAACATTCACTTGTTCCATTGCTGTTCAGAATGCCTCGCCGGTTTTCCTCGGCTTGCTCGAGTGTATCGTGCATCACACTTGGGCGGCAGGAAGCCTGCCTATGATGGAACAGTAAGAAATGCTTATGGGGATCAACTTGTTCAGTTCCCCTATAATAACGAGACAGAGCTCAGCCGGCCTGTGAGGCTCATCTTCCGAACTATGAGAATTCTTCTGAATCGAAAGTTAAGATGGTGGGGTAGGTGACAGTGATGTAAACATAGATGATGATGTATCCGGGCCTGTAAATCCTTTAGGGATAGCTTTTTATCCTGTAATGTAGGTATTTGTAACATGCTGTAATGTATTTTTCTTTTAATGAAATTTTTGTTTTTCGTTCATACTCAAGCTGTTCTTTCCTTATCATGAGTGAAGTATTTAGACTGCGTGCTTCGTAATTTTTCCTGAGGGATCCGCTGTATCATTTTTTCCTCCTCGCCTCCTAGCAATCGGAACTAGAGTTCATTTAGCCAACTGAGCTTTTGGTTTACTCTTTCCGAGCTGGACTAACCGTACCTGTGAGCTCTGTTTTTAACCAGTGAGCTGAGGTCTTGACCCATAGGTTTGTATGATTCCACGACGTCCTCATCACTTCGTTATTACCACTTCGGGCTCGTAGCCTTTGCTTAACAATGATAAATCAGATCATGTACCTTTTTAGGTGATGAGCAGGTCTGGTCTTTATCATGCTTCCATCTGCTTGCGTCCTTGGATCTTTCCACGATGTGCCCTTTTGCCTCCTCAGTATTTATCGTATGAGTGGTGATGAGGTAGATCTTACCTGTCGAGCCGTCCTGGATGAGAGATCCAGGTGGAGCCCGGTCTTAAGGTCTCGACGAGTTGGGTTTATTTTATGCAGATAGCGTGTGGGCCTTTGGATGATGGGCTATTGCCGTGGGCCTGACCCTTGACAGGGGTGGGGAAGTCTAGCGGTCCTCAATTGTTGCCCCTTTACCTTCTCGGCAGTTATTGCCCGACTGATGAGGGAGTAAATTTCGAGAGTAATAATGACCGCGCTGCTCCAAGACAAAACTATCCAGAGTAACTCTTCGTTTCATTATTGCCTTTCATTGCGAATTCTCTCTGCCTTCTGAGGAAACTTGTTCTCTTTTGCTCTCTGTTTTCCTTCGATTTCTTCTGCTTTTTCAACCTCGTTGCATTTCAGGTACGCTCTCGTATTCCTCCATGGAGGGTTCTAAACTTCCCGATGTTGCTAACCTCGAGTCGCACATTACTCCTTCTTCCATAACTAAGTATATTTCTCGGGGGTATTTAGACACTCCGCTTTACCTTATTCGAGCTCCTCTCCGAAATGAAAGGATAGTTCTTCCAAACCCTTCTCCTCCTGATTTGA
This sequence comes from Manihot esculenta, assembly GCF_001659605.2. Taxonomy (NCBI): domain Eukaryota; kingdom Viridiplantae; phylum Streptophyta; class Magnoliopsida; order Malpighiales; family Euphorbiaceae; genus Manihot; species Manihot esculenta. The sequence continues at coordinate 5,481,077 of NC_035168.2, read as the reverse complement.
TAGATCCCCAAAGGGGTCGTTGCATAGTCTTCTTCCTTAAGCAGAGGGACTTCGGTCTGACTTTCCCTTTTACCCCTTCCTTCATCGAGGTTTTCCAATACTTCGGGATAACCCCCCGGATGTTGTCCCCAAATTCCATTTTGTTCATGTGTTGTTTTGAATCTATCTGCTTGAGTTGGGGTTTTACACCCACGGCGTGTCTATTCGCCACTTTCTTTTGCCTTGTTAGAGCGGTTCAGAATTTTTACTATTTTTCTCCCCGTAGTGGATCGTCTCTTTTCACGGGCTACAAGGACTCAATAAAGGGATGGGTAGAGAATTTCCTTGTGGCAGAGCTGAGAAAAGAGACCGACTTATCGTGGGGAGTGAGGCTAGGCTGGGAGGATGTCCCCCTGGGTTGCAACAACCTGCCCCAACTAAGCCTTACCGAGCAAGTGGGGTATCTTCGACTGACTTCTGTTGACAAGAAGTATGACGTCGAGAAGTGTATGTTCGTGTCTAACCTTAGGGATATCCGAGACACGGGTATAGTGCCTTGTTTAACAATTCTGTTTTTTCCTCGTAAGTGATATTAGAAAGTACACTAATTTTTTCTGGTTTTGTGTTTTTTTTTTTGGCAGCTTCCGTCATTAAGATGGACCAAGTCAAGCCCCCAAAAAACTTAGTTCTGTCTCGGAAAAGCATGAACGCCGCCTTAGATGCCCTTCGGGCTGGGCGTCGCGTGTCTGAGGTCGTTGAAGAGGTGGCTCAGATTGCTTCTTTTAAGAAGATTAGCCGACCTCTCGCCAGGGCTTCCTCTCAAGCTCCTAAGCCGAGCTCCCACGGTGCCAGATCCTCTCGGCCATCTGGTCGTGGCAGGTTGGCTTCTGCTCTTAGACCTGTTCAGGAGTCTAAGTCTGATCAGGGTTCTACGGAGGATGCGCAGGAAACTTCTCTAGTTGTTGTGAAGCAGGCAGGGGATATTGAACAGATGAAGTCGGATCTTGCTCTCCCTCTTGAGGAGGCGCCAGGGGGAAGGTTTGAGTCCCCCATTATTGGAGAGGAGGCTCCAGGGATGGGAATGGAGGTCATCTTTGTGGAGGACGATGTCCCGGAGGCTCCTACCAGGGGTGCCCCTGCCTCTGTGGGGATTGGATCTGGATCTGGGTCTGGGGGGCCACAGTGAAGACCGGGGATAAGCGTCCATCCCCTCCTGAGACATTTGCCCCATCTCCTGTTCGGAAGAAGCCCAGGGCTTCCAAAGGATCATCTCCAGCCCTCCCTCCTATTGGGAAAGAAAAAGATGTTCCCGTTGTACCTCTGTTGTCTGCTCTCAACAACGATATTCTGAATGTGGAGGACATCACCCATCAGTCTCCAGCTAGTGTAATTGCCGAAATCCTTAGAGAACGGATGTTTGGTGGAATTACGGAGGCCTCAGATCAACGCCTGCTTGCTCTCACTGGTCTTTTAGCCAGTTCTACTAGGGAACAAGCGTCGTTCCGATCTCGATCTCGAGAGGAGCTCAGGGATATAATTAGGGAGATGCTTCTGATGGTAAATTGTCTTTCTGTTTCTCTTTTGGTTCTCTTTATTTCTTTCTTTTGATGGTTGTTCTTTTGTACTAGGTGACGGGCCTCTTCATGGAGGTAGATGCTCGCGACCATTCTCTCCGGGAGTCTGTGAATCGCCGGATTGAGGAGGTGCGCCTGGAAGAGAACTTATCTGCTACCGGCGACGCTAGAGGCAAGCTCGCAGCTGCTCGAGAGCACTCCGAGTCTCTCCAACTCGAGTTACATGCAACTTTGGAGGCTCTCAAAAGGGCTGATGTGAGAACAGCCGAGGTGCATGAACATGCTAAATCCCTGGAAGCAGAGTTGTCTCACACCCGGGAAATTTTAAAGGAATCAGACGAGAGGGCAGCTGCCGCCGAGGTCCGCTGCGAGGGGGTTTTGAAGCAAATGTTGTAACGACCCGAATGTTGTACCATATCATGCCATAACATCATCATATCATATGAGGACTAAAGGATCATCCAATAACCAATCCACATCATCATCATAAATGCAATGCAACATATTCGTGAATACTAATGCAACAACCTACTATATCTCATGGCATTCATGATGCATGGATCATGCTCAAAATTCATATTTCATTTATTTTAAAACTTAAGGTTTATTCCACTCACCTCTGGCTAGCTCTGACAAACTCTGTAGCAGCTGGCTCACTGCTGGGGTCCTCGGTTCCTCGGGTCCGAACCTACACAGGTGGACTCCAATGAGGGACCAAACATACATAAACATAACTCTAATATACTCCCCAAAAACCCCCTAAAACATCATGAAAACATCACATAAAAACATGCAAGAAATGGCTGAACAGGGCACTTTCGGCGGCAGGTTCGGCGGCCGAAAGTCCCTCCAGAGCCGAAAGTCAGGCAATTTCGGCGGCACCTTCGGCGGCCGAAAGTCCCAGACAGATCCGAAAGTCTTCTTTCGGGGGCAAGCTTCGGCAGCCGAATGCTGCCTCCACAAGGGGGTTCGGCGGCCGAAAGTTCCTTCGGCTGCCGAACCTGGTTTCTCCCAAAAGGGCAGAAACTTGGCTCACATGAGTCTCTTGCCTCCCAAAACCTCAAATCATGCATATAGCTCAACTAAAACATGCATACAAGTTCCTAGGGGTCTCAAACAATCATATACCCCAACTACAACACTTCAAACACACATAATCAACACACATTGCTCAAAACATCAATATTAACCCATAACTCAACATATATCCTAACATGCATTTCTACCCAAAGAACTCATAAAATCTTACTTAAAACACATAAGGAGCTTAAGATCGGCTCTTACCTCTTGAAGATCGAGAGGGAGACGACCTAAACTTAGAGATCCACGAAAATGAGCTCCTGAGTTTCCAAAGCTCCAAAACTTGTTTCAAAAGTTCAAAACCTTCAATGCAAGCTTAAAACTCAAGAAAAATGGTGGGGATTTGAAGGAAGAACACTAGATTTGGAAGAGGGAGGTCGGAAGCTAGCTGTGGCCGAAAATGGGAGAAAGCTCGTCCATTTCAGCTAAGTGACCCTTTTATAGGTGGCTGGCCAGGCCACGTTCGGGGGCCGAAAGTGCTTCCGCATGCATGCCATGTTCGGTGGCCGAACTTGACTTTCGGCGGCCGAACCTGGACTTCCCTCACTCATGCTTTCGGGGGCCTAACGTGCCTCCAAAATGCATGCATGTTCGGCGGCCGAACTTGACTTTCGGCGGCCGAACCTGGGTTTTCCCCCAAAGATTTTTCATGCAAAAACTCATTTAATTTTCATACTTAAAACCATGAAATACCTTAAAACATTTTATGAAAACATGTTTCTACCCTACTAGAGGCTTCCGACATCCGAGATTCCACCGGACGGTAGGAATTCCGATACCGGAGTCTAGCCGGGTATTACAACTGTCCTCCATGGTGGGGGTCCTTCGTGAGAGGGATGAGGCTGTAAGCCAGAAGGATGAGGTCCAGCGCCAATATGAGGCCCTGAAGGTTGATTCAGAAAGACTTCAAGTTCACCTGGATAAGGTGGACATCCAAAAAGAGATGGCCCTAGCTCGGGTGGAGGTCCTTGAGCAGAAGCTGAGCACGAATTCTGAACGTATCAGAAATCTGGCTTCATTGGCGGAGGAGTCCAAACTTCGTAATCAACAGCTTAGCCATGAAGTCAAGACTTTAGAACATAAATGTTTGGCCCTGCTCGAGGTAACCAGAAATGCTGAGGGCAGGATCCAGCTGGAGTGCGAGAAGCGTCTGGTGGAGTATCAGGAGTCGGATGAGCTAAAAAGAAAGATCGAGCAGGCCTGTGAAGCTCACCTCCAAGACTACAAGGATTCCCCTGAGCTGAAGGCAGTTATAGCTGAGGCCTATGAGTCACAACTTGCGGAGTATAAAGCCTCTGCGGAGATGAAGGTTGCTATTTGGCAGAAAGCCTTCCGCATGTTCCGGACCGGCTACAATCGGGGTTTAAGAGAAGCCAGACATGCTCCTAATACTCCTCTGGCAGAACTTCGAGTTGCCGAAGTGGATTCTGATGGCGAGAATGTGCTATATGGGGAAGATGATTTCCCCTTGCCTAGAGGAACCTCTCGCACTGCAGCTGGGTCTTCCGAGGAAGAATCCGAGCTGGACAGGGAAGATATGGAGGACCTCGGAACTGAAGGAGACGACCCCGAGCCTGAAGGGGGTGACCCTGAAAGGGGTGACCCTGTTGGCGTTGAGAGATCTGATTTGGAGGGTGCCAGATCTCCTTTAGATGCAAATGTAAATAAAGATAGTGTTGGCGATGACATTCTTAGAAATGTAAGCCCTTTAAGGACTATTTTTCCTTCGACCTCATCAGATAAATAGGTTGTAATATCTTTTTTCTCTAATGAAATTTTAATTTCTTTTACTTGGACTACTTTTTCTGTTAAACCATCTAACTTGTCTGAATTTTGAAGTTTTGACAAGAAATACTTACCCTGTGCTTAATAAACTTTGTAAGGAATTGACTTCATCATTTTTCATTCCTTTTCTCTCAGCTAATCAAGGTTGAAAATTTTAACCAGGGACTTAGTCTCTGACTTATAAACTTTTCTAATCTCACAAGGCATTCTCATCTGTAAGCTCTTTCCGAGCTGGGCTAGCTGCACTCGTGAGTTCTGTTTCGTTATTTTATTAATGTGAGCTCGGGCGTACAACCTTTGCTGAGTAATAGTGGATCAGATCATGTACCTGTGTCACTGATGAGCAGGGCTCGTCTATTGCCCCTTTACTTCCTCAATATTTATTACATGAATGGTGAGGGAGTAAACCCCTATACTTCGTTTGTACTTGCATGGCTTCTTTTTAGACGATTTTACTTCGCTTTCTGGTAGTGAGCTCGGATGTCCGGTTCTCCTCGAGGGGATCCTTTGTCAGTCGGTGCAACTTAATCTGCGTGCTCCACTGGGACGGGGAGGTCGGCCTTTGTTGTTTTCCTTCTTCTTGGGTTATTTTTGCTAAATGTTTGTTCATGGCAAACTGATTCGAGCTGTGAGCGCAGTCCTTTGCCCTCGTTTATCCTCCTATATGTTCCTGCATTTATGGGCCCTTTCATAGAGCTAGCTCGGTTCTATGTTATTTCCGCTATACCTAGCTTCATTCTACCTGAGTGTTGCATGTTGCGAGTCTATCCGAGCTGGGAGCTCGGTTCTTTGCTCTTTGCTTAGGCTTTTATGCCTACAGTATGTAACGTTTCTTGTACCCCTGAGTATTTTTCGGGCTCTTCGCTGTTTAGACCTCTCTCTAGGCTAGTTGAGCTAGTTCAGTGCCAGCGATCAATTCGCGAGGTTGATGTAGTACCAAGCTCATTTTTTGAGGTCGGCATGGAGCTGTGGCGCTCTTGGCTATTGTTCCCCGAGCTCTTTCGGGAGGTCGGAATCTGGTTTTTCATTGGTAGCTTAGGACTCCTCTTTCGCGTGAGATCGGAGCAGTGTTTTTATGAGTTGTCCCTGCACATGATATTGGGAATTTTTGCTCCAGGAGGCCCTTAAGACCTTCACCGACCATTTTTGTTTTGTTTTCCCAGGAGTTCTAGGGGATCCTGGTCTTCTTTGTTTTCCCAGAAGTTCTAGGGGATCCCGGTCTTCATGCTCCGGGAGGTCTTTTAAGATCCTCACCGGCCGTTTTTATTTTGTTTTTCCGGGAGTTCTAGGGGATCACAGTCTTCTTTGTTTTTCCGAGAGTTCTAGGGGATCCCGGTCTTCTTTGTTTTCCCGCGAGTTCTAGGGGATCCCGGTCTTCATGCTCCGGGAGGTCTTTTAAGATTCTCACCGGCCGTTTTTGTTTTATTTTCCCAGGAGTTCTAGGGGATCCTGGTCTTCTTTGTTTTCCCTGGAGGTCTAGGGGATCCCGGTCTTCATGTTCCGGGAGGTCTTTTAAGATCCTCACCGGCCGTTTTTGTTTTGTTTTCCCGGGAGTTCTAGGGGATCCCGGTCTTCTTTGTTTTCCTGGGAGTTCTAGGGGATCCCGGTCTTCATGCTCCGGGAGGTCTTTTAAGATCCTTACCGGCCGTTTTTGTTTTGTTTTCCCGGGAGGTCTAGGGGATCCCGGTCTTCTTTGTTTTCCCGGGAGGTCTAGGGGATCCCGATCTTCATGCTTCGGGAGGTCGTTTAAGATCCTCACCGGCCGTTTTTGTCTTCTACCTCTGAGGTCTCTGAGTCTCAGGGTCTTTATATTCTGTTTTTTCTTTTTAAAAGAGAAGTGACATTCATAATAGAGATAACATCATTGTGTAAAGAATGGCGTTATTTTATTCATTTGTGCTTTTCAAAGTATAATATTTTTCTTTACAAATATTTCAAGGGAAATACCTCTTCAAGTGCTGGATATTCCAAGCATGGGGCTCAGGATTTCCTTGCATATCTTCAATTCGGTATACTCCTGGCCTGACCACTTTTGTTATCCTGAATGGGCCCTCCCAGGTCGGTGCCAACTTGCCCATTGCTGTTCTTTTTCCTGTAGCCTCCAGGTTTCTCAAGGCCAAATCTCCCACCTTCAAGCTTCTTTCCCTGACCCTTTGATTGTAATAACGGGCTGCCCTTTGTTGATAGGCGGCAGTTCAAACTTGAGCTTCTTCCCTGATTTCCTCCAGGGCATCCAGGTTGCTTCTTAATTTATCTTCGTTGGAGCTTTCGCTGCTGAACTGGATTCGATGTGTGGGGACCTGTAACTCGATTGGGACTACGGCCTCTGTGCCGTAAGCAAGTGCAAAGGGCGTTTCTTTAGTGGATGCTCTAGGGGTGGTTCGGAGTGCCCACAGGATGCTGTTGAGCTCGTTTGCCCAATTCGCCTTTGCCCTATCCAGTCATTTTTTCAGCCCCTGGAGGATTGCTCGGTTGGTGATCTCTGTCTGGCCATTGGTTTGAGGATGGGCCACTGAAGAAAACTTATGCCATATGTCCATGTTTGCCGTAAATGCTCTGAAGGTACTGCAGTCGAACTGTTTGCCATTGTCTGAGATAAGCACTCTTGGTATGCCAAATCTGCAGATGATATGACCCCACACAAAGTCTATCATCTGCCGGGCTGTGATTGTGGGGACCGCCACCGCCTCTGGCCATTTTGAGAAGTACTCTACAGCTACTACCACGAACTTTTTCTGTCCCGTGGTTTTGGGAAAAGGTCCCAGGATATCTATTCCCCATTGTGAGAATGGCCATGGACTGGATATGCTGGACTGAGGAGTAGCCGGGACATTGATGGCGTTGGCAAACCTCTGGCATACATCGCACCTTCGGACAAACTCTTCTGCTTCGCTTTTAACAGTGGGCCAATAGTATCCTTGCCTGAATATTTTATTGGCTAATGTCCCTACCCCTTCGTGAGCTCCGCACATTCCCCTGTGTATTTCTTCCATCACCTTTGTAGCCTCTTCCGGGCTCACACACTGGAGCCACGGGCTGGATTTCCCTTTTCTGTATAAGGTCCCTCTTACTGCTTGGTAATTGGCAGCACGAGCTGCTATCTTTCTGGCTTCGTTTTTATCCTCGGGGAGCTTTCCCTTCTCCAAGTATTCTAGGTATGGGGTCATCCAAGTCGGGCTTTATTCCACCTGCAACACCATGTTTAATTTACTAAAAGCAGGCGTGTGGACGTGTTGTATGTACACTTCATCGGGGAGCTATTCTAATTCTTCTTTGGACAATCGACTAAGCAGGTCTGCTTCCTCATTTTCTTCCCGTGATATTCTTTGAAATTTGATAGTGACTCCCCGATCTATGAGTTTAGCCTCTATTGCTTTTACTTTTGCCAGGTAGCTCTGCATGGTGGGATCTCTGGCCTGATATGCCCCAGTTATCTGATTGACCACCAGTTGTGAGTCGCTATTTACTTCGAGATCGGTCGCCCCTACCTCCATTGCCACCAACATCCCGTTTATTAGGGCTTCATACTCCGCCATATTATTGGAGGCTTTAAACTCTAAGCGTAGGGCGTAGCAAACCTTAAATTCTCCAGGTCCCTTAAGCACTATCCCAGCACCGCTGCCCCCGGCGCCTGAAGCTCCGTCTACATAAAACTTCCAGCTGAACTTTTGGAAGAGTTCCTCCTTTCTTTCCTTCCCTGATACTTCTGAAGATGATTCTCCTTGTTCCTCACTGAATGTGCACTCTGCTATGAAGTCGGCAAGAGCCTGAGATTTTATAGCTGTTCGAGGTCGATACTCTAGGCAGTAAGGACTAATCTCAATGGACCATGCTAGCATTCGGCCTGAGGTCTCCGGTCTATGCAGAATCTTCTTCAAGGGTTGATCTGTCATTACTACTCCTTGGTGGCTTTCCAGATAAACCCTGAACTTTCGGACTGCCAGTATTAGAGCATATGCTATCTTCTCAATATTCAGATATTTGACCTCGGCATCCTTAAGCACCTTGCTGACATAGAAAATAGGCTTCTGCTCTCCTTCTTCCACCCTTATTAATACGGCGCTGGCTGCCTGTTCAGAGGCTGCCAGGTATATTAGAAGTTCCTCGCCTTCTATGGGACTACTAAGCACGTGAGGCGAGCTGAGATAGCTTTTGAGTTCTTTGAAGGCTTCTCGACAATCTTCTGTCCATTCGAAGTTTGGCACTTTCCTCAACTTCTTGAAGAACGGTAAACACTTTTCTGCCGACCTTGACATGAATCGATTAAGTGCCACTACTCTCCCGGTCAGTCTCTGGACGTCCCTCACACAGGTCAGTTCTGGCATATTCAATATGGCCTCTACCTTCTCCGGGTTGGGCTCGATGCCTTTCCCACTCACCATATATCCCAGGAATTTTCCTCCTCTGATGAAGAAAGAGCATTTCGCCGAATTCAGCTTCATACTGTACTGATTTAATATTCCGAATACCTCCCTCAAATCTTTCACGTGCTGTTGGAAAGTTAGGCTCTTGACCACCATATCGTCCACATAAACTTCTACGTTTCTGCCGATCTGATCCTTGAAGATTTTGTTCATCAGTCTTTGGTAAGTTGCCCCGGTATTTTTCAATCCGAAAGGCATGGCTCTATAGCAATAAGTCCCATCTTCTGTTATAAACGAGGTCTTTTCTTCGTCCGACCTGTCCATTGGGATTTGATGATTACCCGACATTGCATCCAAAGACGACATATAATCAAAATCGGCCGTAGAATCGACCATTTTATTAATATCAGGGAGGGGATAACAATCTTTGGGGCAAGCCTGATTTAGATCAGTGAAATCTATGCACATCCTATATTTGCCATTGGCCTTTTTGACTAATACAGGATTAGCTAACCACTGCGAGTACATGACTTCCCTAATAAAGCCTGCCTCTTCTAACTTCTGCACTTCCTCCCTGGTAGCCTGTTGCTTCTCCCTTCCTGCCACCCTCTTCTTCTGCTTTACCGGTCTGGCTTCGGGGAAGACATTCAGCTTATGGGTCATCACCTCGGAATCAATTCCGGGCATGTCAGAAGGCTTCCAGGCAAAGCTTGACGCGTGACTGCGGATCAGGGCCATAACCTCGGTTTTCTGCTCTTTGGTGAGGCCGGCGTTGAGACTGAAGACTTTGTCTGTTTCTACTTCTGATAAGGGAAAAATCTCCAGTTCCTCCACCAGCTCTGTCCTGGCCTCTGTTTTCTCGTCCCTGACCTCTAAGACTTCTGAATCCAGCCCTTCCTCTGTTGAGACCAGCTCCGCTACCGTAGCTAGGTACACTGCCCTTGTTTCCTCCTGGCTTCCCCGAGCTATTCCCGCCCCTGCTTCTGTTGGGAACTTCATTGTCAGATATCTGATACTGGTGACGGCCTCAAAGTCAAACAGCGCAGGTCTTCCCAGGATCGCGTTGTAGCTCAGGGGAAGTTTAGCCACCAGGAACACCGCATAATGGGTGCGAGTCCTTGGGGCTTCTCCCAAAGTAAGGGCCAGCTTTACTTTCCCTTCCACCGTCACTGGTGTTCCTCCAATCCCTTTAATTGGGGCCTGGTCTCGAACCAGTTGCTCTTCAGAAATTCCCATCTGCTGGAAGACTCGGTAAGGCAGCAGATTTACCTTACTTTCGTCATCCACCAAGATCTTCTTTACCCGGTAGTTGTGAATGACAGCTTCAATGACAAGGGCGTCGTTGTGAGGCATCTGAACGCCCTGAGCGTCCTCCGAGGAGAAGGTGATGACCGTCGAAGAGTGTTCGACAACCTGCATGACCTCAGCACTGCTGTTTTCTCCCTCTCTACTCCTCTTTTTCCCCCTTCGGCTCATCCGACCCCCTGTGCCTCCTACGATCATACTGATGGTTCCACTGGACCCATCATTTACAGGGTTAGCTCCCGTTCTTCTCGGCATTTGGACTATTGGATTGGGCTGAGGTCTCTGCCCTTCCGGTTTCTTCACGAAGTTCTTCAGGTGTCCTCTTTTTATCAGCCTCTCGATTTCTGCGATCAATTGGAAACAGTTATTGGTGTCGTGGCCATGAGTACGATGGAACTAACAGTATTTGTCAGGATTTCGCTGATCAGCTTCCGTTTTCAGGGGTCTGGGCCACTGTAAGAATTCCTTGTCTTGGACAGCCATGAGCACTTCGGCTCTAGAGACATAAGTGGGGTCGGCTTCTCTGGAATCAACGAAGGGAGTAGTTTCTGTTCTGAGACCCTAGGGGGAAGAGGTCTTTGGTCCCTTCGCTCCCAAGGCTATCTGTAAGGCTCAGGCCTTTTGCCATGTTTCTTCTCGTGCTTCTCCGGCCTCCTTTCATCCGGGGCTTTCTCCTTACCTGCCACTCCCTTGGCGAATCGGCTTGTCATCAGGGCATCATCCTGTCTTATATACTTCTCAGCCCTCTTCATCAGTTCGGCCAGTGAGGTCGGAGGCTTCCTGCTTAATGAACCAAAGAACTCGGCAGAGGTTGTTCCCTTTTGCATGGCCTCCACTGCCCTTCCCTCATCGAGCTCAGGAATCTGCAGGGCCTCCGTATTGAAACGAGCGACATACTCCCTGAGTGATTCATCCCTTCTCTGCCTTACTGTTTCTAGATAGCTCGTCTTCCTATCTGCTGGCACCCCGGCAATGAACCGGCTGATGAAGCGAGTGGCCAGATCTCCAAAACTTCCAATGCTTTCGGTCTCTAGGCTGTTGAACCACGCCCGCGCTGGCCCCGAGATCGTCGTTGGGAATACCTTGCACATCAAGGCATCCGATAAAGTTTGCAGTTCCATGAAGGTCTTGTAGTTCATGACATGCTCCCTCGGGTTACCAGCTCCGTCATAAGCCGCCATTGATGGCATCATAAACTTCTTAGGAACAGTCTCCTGCTGCACCCACTTCGAGAAAGGTGAAGAGGTGGGCAGGAAGGTTTGCCTCTGATCCTTCTTTCCCAGCTCGGCCAAGAGCTGCTCTCTCAACTTCTGCAGCTTTTGATCCATATTCTCATTTTCTAGCCTGGGTTTCTTCTCCAGGCGGCATTCTTCCTCCTCTGCTTCACTTCTTGTCCACCTAGTTGTCCCGGCGGAATAGTTGTCAGCCTCATCATTCTCTATCAGCTCCCTCACCCTCCTTCCATGGACTCGGGCCTCCGGTTCTTCCTCTTCCCCATCTCTTCTCCCCCTTTTCCCGGTATCGCGGCTGCTGGCTTGAGGGCGGTCATGGGCAGGTTGGGGCTCATTGGTTTGGGGTTCTTCTACCACTGGGAGTGTATTCATCGGGGTGTTGAGGCCCCTTTGTTGCATTATCTGCCCCAACCAGTGGGCGGTGTTCTGTAGTTGGAGGGCCATGGTTTGAAGGTCCTGGTTAGATAAGGTAGCGGTGGGAACATTCCCTGCCAAGCTTGGCGAGGGATTGAGAGGAATGGGTGCTTGGTTGTTTAGTGTTGTAGGGCTAGAAAAGGAGAACTGCTGCCCCTCTTGGGCAGAGCTTAGGTCATTTGGGATGTTAAGGTTGCTTTCATTGTGATTAGCCATCGTGGATCTCAGTGGGTTTTGTTAAGAGTGGAACTCTAGTGATGAAAAGATCTCCTTCGTTTCCCACAGACAGCGCCAATTGATGATCTGAGATCCAGAGAAATAGGGTTTACAATGGGTTCTGTAAAACTGAAAAAGTTTAGACATAGAGGAGAGTATTTCTCCTTTTATATGTCTCCTTTTATATGTCTCCTTTTGTCTGCTAGTGACGTGCTAACAGAACGTATATCGTTGGTCCACCTGTCCTTGCTACGTTGATACGGACGTACGAGGGAATCAGATCTCTGCTCCATGCGTAACGGCCTTTGATTCTCCCAGTGCGTGTGTAGGTGGGCCCACAAGACAGGTGGATGAATCTTCCTCCTAGTTCCGGGCTGGGCCGGAAGATAGGAACAAAGCTGGGCCCAAAGGGGGTCGACCCGAGGAACAGTGAAGGCTGGGCCGACCTGGTTGAGAAATTCAAAGAGGGCCTGGTATCGAGGATCGAAAGGGCCTGCCCTGTCAGTGCAGAGGATGTGTGGACTTTCGGATGATGGACCCTTACCGTGGGCTTGGCCCTTGACCGGGATGGAGGAACCAGCGGTCATCAATAATAAAATTCACAAATCATGTGGATCATTTAATTTATGATTAATATATTTTTAATTAAAATATTATTATGAGATTAATATTGTTAATCAGTCTCCTAATATCATTTATGATAAATTGATTGTTAGCCGCATTTAATATTAAAAAGTTAATTTTTTTAAATATTTTTTCTGTATACTTAAATAAAGAGTATACTTAAATAAGTTTTTTATTTTTTTAACAGTATTTAATTACGAGGATTAATTAATTAGTTGATCCTATTAGTCCGTTCTTATATAAAATTTTAATAAACCTTCAAATTAAAAAAAACAATATTTTTAAAATTTTGAAAAAAAAAGTCCGTGGAATTAAATTTTAAAAATATATTAAATAAGCTCTTACCATTTTTTTTTAATATTTCTACTTAAAAAAATTTATATTTCACCTATATATTATCCTCAAATCACAAACTGAAAATCAAGTCTTCCAATCTTGACTAGCTTCTCTTATCTTATATAATCTATACTATTCTTTAATACTGTTAATGATGGTAAAGAAGAGAATGATGACTAAGAGGTGTTTGATTTATTTATTTTTAATTGATAACTAATCCGTTTCTAAATAGTTCATCTAAGTGTTTGATACCATTTTCAAAAAGGTTATTGTTAGATCCGATAAAAAATAATGAAAATTAGGGATTAGAAGAGTAGAATCTAAGAATTATTAAAATTATTTAAATACATTTACCATCAGGATAAATTTAAGAGTACCGGTCGTCTTTGTTACCAGCTCTAATTTTAGAGTTTTTTCTTATCCGGTAATAATTGATCAGACTTTTTTTTTATTTTGATTATATTTCATTTTTAATATTTATTAATTATAAAATTTTTATACTAACATAAATTTACTATATATATTAGTAAATTATTTGTATTTATAAAATCAATATAGATGTTATAAAAATAGCTATATTAGTTATGAGATTTTTTATTTTTCATATAATAAAAATGCAGATCTACATAAAAAATTATTTTATTGATAATTATGTTATTAAATTTTATTGAAAAAATTAATTGAATAGAATTAGTTTGAAAAATTTTAAATTTTAATAATAATAATAATAATAATAATAATAAAATAAATAAATTATACGTTTGAAATATTAATAGAGAAGGGATGTGTAGGCAAAGCATCCATCTTCTATGTATAAAATATAGAAAGAGAAATACATATATAACTTAAGACATCAGAGAATAAAAGAGATATTCTTTTTCTAGTATTTTTTATAAAAATTATTATTTAATTATATAATATGAAAAAATTTATTAATTGATTTATGAATTTTAATAAAAATTTTAAAAATTTAATAATAATTTTTCTTATTAATTTTAATTCATTACAAAATTTATTTATTCATCACTTAATTTTATAAAAATACCTATGAATTAATACGTTTGTATTGATAATATTTTAAATTTTTTTATAATAATTAAAATTAAAAAATAAATTAATTAATAAGTTTTTTAAAATTGTAATGAGGATATTTAAAATTAAATAGAGTAATTAATAAGTTTTTTATATTATATAATTAAATAATATATATTTTTTAAAATTATTAAGTAGTAAAAAAATCACTTTTTTCACATGAAAAAATCACAGAAAATTATTATAAAAAATAAACATAAAATTTATTAATTAAATTATTAAAAAATAATAATTAAAATAAAATACAGAGTATTTAAAATATTGATAATAAAATTATTAATTATTTATTAAAAAAATGATTTTCGCGATCAAAGTGGGACAATGTCAGGCACATGCATGCAAAACAACAAAGAAGAAAAAAGAAAAACGTTGTGGAAGTTTGAGAATTAGATGAGAGCCATCCATCTTTGACCTCACACTGCCTAAATAATTCATGCATGAACAAAATTATAGCAACGGCTCTAATTTATTTAAGTATTATTACTCAGCATTCACATGTATATCTAAGGAACAATTCAAGGTTTCTGAGATTTTAAGTTTTAATTTTTTTTTTTTTTACTATTTTAATTTTATCTTTATGTTTTACAGCATATTTTGATTTGGGTTGAAAAGAAATTATATATTTATAAAAAAATTAATGAATTTTTGTAAAATAATGTTTAATTTATATTTTTGAAATATTTTAAATTAAAAAAATAAAAATTTTCATTTCAAACTTATATAGGAATTGAAAAAAAAAAAAAAGAATTCAAGAATATCAATCTAGTAAATGGAAGAAAACAAAAGCATGATCATGTCACAATATTCAAATCTCAAAGGTATCTCATTCAATTTTGCAAACATTTTTACATTAAGAATATAAATTAATAAAGTGAGATAATATAAAGAAGGTAGAATTTAGAAAATTCAACACAAGGATTTTTCATGATGTTTCAAATCTAATTAAAAGTGAGTATTTGGTTTGTTAATTTGTTTTAAAATTGAATCGAATAAATTAAAAATTAAAATTTAAGTATTTATAAAAAATAAATCAAATTAAATGAAAAACAGACCTGAATTAAATCGATTCGATTTGATTTTTTGATATTTTTTTTTATTTTGTAGACCTTCACACTATTTTATTTATTTTATTTTATTCAGAAATACCTTCGTACTCACCTTCTATTAATAATTAAATACAAAAGCATAATTAGAGCAATAAACTTCTAAATACTTTTCCAATGATCTAAAGATAATTAATAATTTAATTTAGCTGTTTCAATTTTAATATGTTTATTAAAATTATTAAGCTAATATTTATCAACTAGAGAAGAATCAAAATTTCAATTTTGATCAATTTGATAATTAATTCACTTTAGTCTAAATTATTAAAACTGAAATAACTGAATTAAATTGCAATAGCATGAAAAATTATACATTTTTCTTTCTGTTAGACATTTTCAAACTTCCCACTCATCCAATGGATACATTGAAGCCATTGATTATAATGAAATTCACTTCATTCAGACTGGAAGCTACAATTCACCCGTATAAAGCAGAAATAGTTAGTAGTCATCCAAACAATCATAAGGTGATGAATTTGTCCTTAGACTTGAGAATGGAATAAAAGATATGTATTCTTAAGTCTTTGGAAATGAAATATGGCTTGATTAAAAGCACTTAGCTCACTTGCAAACACATTTGAGCAGCATATGAATGGAGTTGGTCGATATATCCGGAGTTATTCGATATTGTAATAATCGTTTATCAACGAGTAGAGAATACGCTTCTTGGAAATATACGACTAGGACCCACCATAATTGGCAAATATTATATCAATTTCACAACTGGCAATGAACAAATGAAGGCTGGAAAAGAGTCGCCATTTACAGAGTAATCAATGGTGGAACATAATGTCAAGGACAATCTCAAGGTATTCTAGGATCATGAAACTTAAAAAGAGGTGATTGGATAATACAAATTCAAATCAGGGAGATTATCCAAATCTTCGCAGGTTTCTTTCAAATGTAAGTATGAAAAAACCTGTTCTTCCTAATCAATTCAAATCAACCAAATCCCTTCAATTGAAGATCAGTAAAATTTTCCCACAAAGCTGAAGTACAAATAAGAGAATAGAACATCTAATGTATTAACAAGAAACACATCTTTCTTTTGTTGACTCTCAGAACTGTAAATTTTTTATTTACTTCAAAACTATCTACTTGAAAGAAAGTCATGTTCTTTCCTGTCTAATATAAATTTCTACTCAGATAAATTTGACATAACACATGCTCTGGAATTCCAGGAATAATACTTATTAGGATAAATTGGAAGCCTTCTTTTGCTTCAGCATCCTTAAACGTGACCCAATAAAAACAAAGAAAAAGAAGAGAAGTATGCAACATTGCTAAACTAAATATCATTGTAGGATTAATTACCAGGAAGTGAAATTACAAATCCATAGCCCTTGGATCTGCCGGTGACCTTATTGGAGATAATGACGGCCTCCAAATTCTCACTATATTTCTCAAACTACTCTCTCATGGCTTGCTTAGGTGTCTCCCATGCTAATCCTCCAACAAAGACTTTTTCGTATTTTCAAATGGCCCATTGCTGCTCATCGTTCTCTGTTAATTTCTCGGTTGAAGACCGAGATGCTTCACAAATCCTGGTGGTGGGGAGCAGAGAAAATTCCAATGGCTAGAGGGTATATATAATTTTTTTTATATATATATAAATTTCTTTTATATAAATTTAACTAATTGAGACTTCAAATTCACGGGAAACAGATAAAAGGACCGCTTTAAATATTCAATTTTAAAAACATAAAAATCAATTTATTAATTATATTAAAATTTAAAAATTAAAATATAATTTATCTTACAATTGATGATGAGTTGGCCAAAAAAACTATACTATTAATTAATTAATTAATTAATAATAATAATAATAATAATAATAATAATAATACACTCTTAATTTTATAATTTTTATCCATCTTTTAATTGTTTTAAAATATTATCCGTTTTCATTTTCTATATTAATATTCTAATTAACGTATAAATTGACTTTTATAATTATTATATTTTATTTTATTTTTAATATAATTATTTATTAACTATTTAAAAAAAAATTCTAAATGAGTATTCAAATCATCTCTTGATATTTAATAAAAGTTAATGTCTTCATTCTATATTAAATATGAATATAATTGAAAAATTAATAAAAAATAATTTATCTTTTAACTAAAATAATTATCATTTAAAAAAGTAAAGTGAATAAAAAAATTATGAAATGAAGGTAATAATTCATAAAATCAGGTCTGAAAAAGATGGTTTGCAAGAAACAATCATTGTTTAGGAGAACCGTTACAATTTCATTGATGTTAAGGGGCAATAGTGTGAGAATTTACATAAATTTAATTCACTTTTCCAAAATTTTAAACACCAAATTCAATATAATTTTAGCATTTAAAGGATTATCCCAAACATATACATGTTATATCAACTAAATCAATTAAGATGAATTACATTAACGAAATTCAATTCTACCTCATGGTTTGATCCCTACAACATTAAGATTTCCAATCCAGCACTTGTGGCAACAATTTCCATTGCCAACTTAGCAAACTAATGACTAGTAGTTTATCATCTTAAGCATCAATCGGTAGATTCTCAGGAAGGCCAAAAAAGAAAAAATGAAAGAGGAGAGATCCAACCTTCTTTCACCTGTAGCAGTGTCAAAATATTGCCTCAAGATTACTTGCCTAGTCGAAACAGAATGCTGCCCATCAAAGCAAATCATACCCCTAATCATTTCCACCCTCGTGCAAACTTGAACCGCATCAGCATTGATGGAGGCAAGGCCTGGGGCACGCAAAGCACTCTCACATCTGCAAATTCCTAGTATCAGCCCAAGCACATTCCAATCAAAAGTGAACGAACTCTGTGATGACAATTGCATTATCAGAATATAATTACACATATAAAAGGGTTCTTTTACTTTACCACCACCATGGTTATCCAACTGCCCGCATATCAACATAAGCTTATTATCTTCCGGCAGCCCATTTATACTCGCCAGGAAAATCTACTCCAGCAACCGACGTTATATAAAGGAATTTGGCACTCCAGCTCTGAGCTCCATCTTCACTGCATCACACAAGGCAATGTCGCCATAGTCTGTATATACAAGAAGTGACAGAACAGCTCTTGCAAGTTATTGCTTCTATGGTATGGTACTGTCCAGTACAAAGCTAGAAAAATGAGGATCACACCTTGGGAGAGAAATTTTGATTCTCGCATTTTCTTCTTAGTGTTTCTGCAAGGCATAATAACCAAATAAAATTTGATATTTTCCAAAACCAATCTCGAAAAACATGTGATATACTATTACAAGAGTGTAAATATGCAATGGTATATTACTACGACACAATATCAAATATTATGAACCATCAAAACAGTGGCGCTGAAATGACCACATCACAAGGATTCTTTTATGACAACTAAACATGAACACATTCCAAAAGCAAAAGACCTTTGAAAGGCCAACTGACATACCAGAAACAAGTTCTCTGCCTATACACTATGCTCGATGCCCCTTGCACACAGTTCCCTAAGCCTGATAGATTCCTCCAACCCAATTAACTTTCAGAAAGAATATCAACTGCACCGATGACTAATTTCACATGATAAATTTGGCAATATAACTCTTTGATTTGTCCAACATATCAGAGACAGATACCTCACCAGAGTAGTAAATGACTTTCATGAACAAGCCTTCAGGTTGATATTATATAATTATGAAAAAGACCGTCTTATGTTATTTGTAATTCTAATAAAAATTGGTAAAAAGAAAAATCTCATATTAGGCCATATATTGTGGTGTGATAATAATGCGGCTATCCATATTACTTCTAATCCTGTGTTTTTCTGTGTTTCATGAGCGAACAAAATATATTGAAATTGACTATCACTAAAAGATCCAACAGAAATTAATCTCACTAGACCAGTCAAAATTGGAGAACAATTAGGAATATCTTCACTGAAGCTCTAAGTGAAATCCAGGTTGATTACATATATAGTAAATTGGGCATGATTAATATCTATACTCCAACTCGAGGATGAGTGTTATAAAAACTAAATGTGTATAGATATATGTATAGGATTCAGTACATTTATTAGCTTAATTCATATATATCCAATAAACACAAGTTGTTGAAAGAAATAGAAAACAATTCCTACCGAGAAAAATAACCTCGAGCAACTCCTAGTTTCGCCTCTACACGAGCATCCTCAATCTAAGAACTATATTTATTCTACTTTCTTCTTCACCTTCCAACAAGAAAAATTCTTAACCCAAGTTAAACTTCTAACTTTCCTTTGCCCAAATCAAATAACATTTAACACCATTGTACCCTATTCCAAGGGTTAAAAATGTTCCCCTACTAATCTTATTTATATAATTTCATGTGATAATCTGGGTTGTGTCATCATTATATAAAACAAGGTTTTAGTAAAAAAAAAACTTTACCTAAATCTTGAGAAGGTAGGAGGATATCTTGGCAATTTTCCAACCAATTATCACAATAACAGTCAAGTAAATATATTAATATATGTTCTTATCCTTTGTTTATTTTGATTGTTTTGGATTGGTTGTTCTTATGGCTGAAATTGATTATATATGTAACAAGTTGGATATGATTAACATTTATGCTCCAACTTGAGGGGGTGTTATAGGTTATAAAAAGTAAATATGTTAATATAAGAAGTAAATATTGATAGATGGATCAGTTGCTATTGTATAATCATAGATTTGATTATATATGAGAGATGGTATCTAAACAGGAAGGAAAATCAAATCTATGATTATACAATCCTAAAATTAAGCAACTGATCAATCTATCAATATTTACTTCCTATAACCTATAACATACATCAAGCATTATCCCAAAAGGAAACCCAATGGAGCCCACAACAACGGTACATTAATGGAGGATGGGATGGCTAGATGGATAGAACTGTATTTGTATGTATAATAAAAAAAACCATGCAATCTAAATTAATAGAATTCTCTTGAAAGGGAGATAAGAATGTGCATACCAACTCTTTCTTGTATGATAGCAGCATATTCAGCCCCAACACTTTTTTGTGCATAGGAGAATACATCATGATACATCTGATTTGAAGGTTCAATCCCAGCATCTATCATCCATTCCAACACCTGCAAATTTGCAAAAATTTTTCCATTCTTGTACCATTAAGAAAACTCAAATAACTTAAACAAGGGAACCTCACCATGTTTTATTGCCAAAAATTATCTATATAAATATTATAAAACTGAGTTGTAGAATAGATTGAGAGCATTCTGCTAAGTGGTTATTTTTTTCTAATCGAGTAATTTCTCATTTTCTCACCATGTGGCACCATGACATGAGAGAGAAATGTCCTTGGAACTCCCCTTTTTTAAGTGCAATTGACTGTGGTTTCAACTTTTGCTTTTTCTCATCCTAATTCTCATGCTTCAATTTAGCCACTTTTATTTCCCTTTCTCAGAACTCCTTTAAGTGAAACTCTTATCTTACAAAGCGCATTTTGATTACCATGCATTGATGCACTCTGTGGTTAAATTTATGGAGGCCTTTTTTATTGCCATGGATTTATTATGTCCATGGAATGTTTTCAATGAAATTCTAACCAAACTTCCTTTGGAGCTATATGAATTTTTGCCAACATTTCCAATCTATGTTTTTAAGAATAATGAAGAAAATAAATTAGATCTTCCATTTACAATGAAATAATGACTTCCTCCCATCACCTTTCCGCTATTTCCTCGCTACAAAATATGAGCTTACAAAATTGGAAAATGGCCATAGGTGACACAAAAAAATATGATCCGTTCTCTCCTCATTGAAAAACTAAATCTTCTTTTGCTGTCACTAGGAATAGATCCTGGGACCTTAAAGTGCTTAAACACCTTTAACCAATTAAACCACATCAATTCCTTGATACTTTTACACATAATTATATATATATATATATATTGTGACTTATTTGCTGATTCTAGAGATATGATTTGATTTGATTAGGATCCTTAATTATCTATATAATTATTATTTGATTATTTGCTTCCTGTTTAGATATAATTCTTTGTGTATAAATAGTCATGTAGACCAATTGTAAAAATTAAGAGTGGAAATACAAGAATACTCTAAATTTTTTCAAAATTCTTCGTGGTATCATAGCTTTTTCTTGATTTTAGAGTTTAAATTCAATTTTTCATATTTAGGGTTTAACCCTAGATTTACCTTTTTTGGTACTAACCCATCTAGAAACTTTTCCTCCTCTCATCGCCGGCACCGGGAGAATCATCGGACTGTCGTCGGCCGATCTCCCAACTCCAACGCCGAAAAAGCCTGTGTGTAAGGCATCACCTTTCCAGCGCGTGTCCCATCGCTTCCCGACGCGTGACCAATCGCCTAACGCTGCTTCGCCACTCCGATCACTCCGGCGACCCTTCTCGTGCTGCTACCCGATCTTTTAGTGAATCGATTAGACTCTCTTGTGTGTACAACTTTGGGTACTTCCTATAATTTCACAATTCATAAATATTTACCGTGACAGAAGGTAAAAGGGTCTCGATGGCAGAATGTAAAAGGGTCTCGATTTCCATCTCTGATTACTCATCCTCCGGTGCCACATCTAACTTTGTAAAATCAGGTAATGCTTCATCTCTTAATAATATTCCATGGATTATCGATTCTGGTGCGAATACACATGACAGACTCTTCTAAACGCTTTCTCAATTATTTTCCTTTTCTAACCAAAGATAGTGTCAGAATTGTTGATGGCTCTTTTACTGCCATATCCGGAACAGGTTCTGTTATTTGCACATCCAATATTAAATTATCATCTGTCCTTTATGTTCCCCACTTTCCTGTCAACCTTTTATCCTTCAGTGCTATCATCAATGCCCTTAACTGTAAAATTGAATTCTTTCATGATCATTGTGTTATTAAGGATCTTCGCACAGGAAAGAGGATTGACAATGGTAGGCTGCATGATGGCTTATATATGTTGGAGGGTGATCCAGGTTCTTCGATATCTCAAGCCTGTTTTGAAGAAAATAAGAATGTCAATCAAGAAATAATACAGTGGCACAGGCGGTTAGAGCATCCATCATTTTTTATTTTAGAAAAACTTTATCCTAATTTGTTTGCTAGAACCCAATTTGATTCTCAATTTTGTGATGCTTGTGAGTATGGTAAACACACTAGAACATCCTATCCTTTGAGTCATAATAAAAGTCAAATTCCTTTTGCGACTATTCATTCTGATGTTTGGAGGCCTACTCAAACTGTCTCATTGTCTAGTAATCAATGGTTTGTCACCTTTATTGACCGTTGCACTCGAATGACTTGGGTCTATTTGATTAAAGCTAAAAGTGATGTCTTTTCTTGTTTTCAATCCTTTCATAAGATGGTTTGTACTTAATTTGATACTAAGATGAAAATTTTGAGAACTGACAATAGAAGAGAATACATGGATAGTAGCTTTTCTCCTTATTTGGAGAATAATGGGATAGTACACCAGACTAGTTGTCCTTATACTTATACTAGTTGCTCAAAATGGCGTTGCTGAGAAGAAAAATAAGCATCTATTGGAGGTAGCTCGATCTCTTATGTTCACCATGAATCTACCCAAAGCATATTGGGGAGATGCAATCCTTGTATCTACTTATCTTATCAATAGAATGCCTCTCAAGACCCTTAACTTTATGATTCCTTTGGCGGTTATACAAGAAAAGAATTCATACATTGTTTCACCAAAAGTATTTGGGTGTGTTTGCTTTGTCCATACTAAGACGGCAGGGAAATTGGATCCCAAGGCCCTTAAATATGTGTTTGTTGGGTATTCTCCCATACATAAGGGATACAAGTGTTATCACCCTCCCTACTACCCATTCACCTCTTCAGGGGGAGAATAATGAGCAAGAAGAGGTGATCCCGAATTTTGTGATTCTGGATGATATGGTTCAACTAGAGAGTTTGAGTTCTAGTAGACAGGGAGAGATTTCCAATCAGGGAGAGAAAATTGGTCGTTTGGACAAGTCAGATTTAAGAAGGTATTCGAGGAGAGACAAGGCAGAAGAAGCCATTATGCAGTCTATTTAGAGTCAAGAATCTTCTTTTGATGAGTTACTCAGTCAAGGATCTTCTTCTA